>NC_064633.1:15229501-15536383 GCF_023864275.1 Schistocerca cancellata
GATATCGAGTGCCGATATTTTTATTTTGTATTATACTTTTTTCGCAATTTTCGGTAAATATTTGAAACTTCTTTTAAAACTGTAATAGAACTTAATTTTACTTTCATTGTGTAAAGGAGTGTTACTAGAATTTGAGCTTCCACCACTTCTAGTTGCTTTAAAAACATTTTTAACGAAACCATTGTGATATTTTTTCACAACGGCATTCTGGGATAACAGTTGTTAAAAGATGAACAAAAATCAAAATGACTAGATTGGTCTCTGTGTCGGGTGGAGACGTGTGAGGCCAACTGCTGAAGAAATCGGTGCTCGGCCCTGCTAACAGAAACTGTAACGTTTAGCTTCACCACGCGGATTTCCCACATAGGTGTGAATAAAGGTTTATTTGACATGTAGCGAACGAAAAATTAAGGAAATAAGGTTTGAGAGGTTAACTGGAATGAACCATTGCATGACGATATAACGTGTACACGCCTGTTCATTAAAAACACAACAGTCGACATAAAAAGTCTTGTAATATAAGCTTTTCATATTCACAAAATCCCTTCATTAACTTACAGATTTTCAAATAAAGTGTTTTTCTTTCAGTACTTGACTCTAAGGAGGGTCGGTCGGCTACTAGCTTCTTGATGTACGGAATGTTTAATAACAGATCAAGACTTAAATATATAACTTTAAAACCGACAGTATATTAACAATGTGCAGCCGATAATTTTGCAGACCGATAGGTCAATATCTATTATTTCGGTATATTGATACTTTTTGTAGATATATGGAGTGCCAATAATGAACTCCTTTAAATTTCGATATATCGGATTCCCGATATTTTTAATAATGTCAACAGTCCTAAGCTTGATCATACACAGCATTCTGCGACTCATATTATTCTCTCTCTCTCCTCCTCCCGCCCCTCTTGGTGACGTCTAGTGATGAATTGCGCCTTACGTTGGGGTGTCCGGACACTTTTAATCACATGATGTCCGGGCAATGTTCGTAAAGCTCGTCAGTGAGAAAAAGGTTCATGTGACCGAAACGAAATATCGTACCTTCTCCGGCCGCGGTGGTCTAGCGGTTCTGGCGCTGCAGTCTGGAACCGCGGGACTGCTACGGTCGCAGGTTCGAATCCTGCCTCGGGCGTGGGTGTGTGTGATGTCCTTAGGTTAGTTAGGTTTAAGTATTTCTAAGTTCTAGGGGACTTATGACCTAAGATGTTGAGTCCCATAGTGCTCAGAGCCATTTGAACCATTTTTTATCGTACCTTCTACGGATTTGATTTGAACTAGTCATCAGGACTGCAGAACCGTACATAATATCTGGCTGCAGAATTCAGTGTTGTCAAAGAAGCACCACGTTCATGAAAACAAGATCTACAGAAACGAGGAACTGAATGAAAGACACACTAAACATGGTACCAATAATTCTTCCTCCGTCCATCTTGAACGCTGCTTTGTAAGGCATCAGACCTGATTGCCGGTGGAGTGTGTCTCACGAGTTCCGATCCAACCAGATTCCAGAAATGTTATGCGGATGATATATTGGGCAACACACAGGCTATGAAACACACATGTTGGTCGTTGCGCTAAGTCGCCGTGCCGATTACTGGCCCGATATAGTAGCGCGTTGTCCTTCCGAAAAGTGAAAGAGCTGTCGAGGGTTTTGTGAATAAGGGACATTAATTTCAACTTCAGAACCGACTTGGGGTTAGAGTTGCGGCTGGAGTTACCGGCCATATACGGAATGGAATAGAATTACGCTAATAGCCTGTAAGGGGTGGTAGAAGATGTTACAGTAGCACATTATGGACGTGAACTAGCATCCGAAAACGTCATCCAAAGACGCTACACAGTGTGTAAAGTTATGGAGAGAATTCAGACGTGGTTTTTAAGACACTGGTATAGCAACCGTGGTAACGTTATAGAGCGAATTCGGTCGACTGAATTCTTTTGCAACATTTCCATGGTGGTTGTACCAACGTCACAGAGTTTGGGAATGGAGTTGACAGTATGAAGTTCAACTCCTACCGTCAGAAGGCCGCGCTGAGTTTTTATGCTGATCGACAACTGACAGAGATTTCGTGACGCTTTGTATCGACTTGAATCATGTTAGACATCAGCGTCCGCAGATACTTATCCAAGAGGGAATAAGATTCTAAAATCGATATTTCTTAAAGGAATTACTCGTGCCCCGAGAACTAAATCTCAAAGGTAGTGCAAGAATCTTAAATATTAGGTTGTGATCCACTAGACACATTTCATGAGTACCGGTAAAGTAGGCCGTGAATATCATTATTAGATACATGCATGCCACTCTTTTCTTTTTAATTGTACAATCTGAAGTAGCAGCTTCACAAAATAAAATCGGACATATCAGATGAACCAATCACTAAAATGGGAAAATATAGGCAATATACGTTTTCGTTTTTACAACATAATACCAGGTTGGAGCTGAAAATCAAAAACTACAATATATAAGAAAAAGTGATATTAAGTGCGGCAATCCTGTTGGATTATGGACCAAAATATTTTTCAGAAAGAGCTTATTGACACTCCTCAAAGTGAATAAACAGAAAAAGAAAACAGTTTAAAAACGCGTATTGAGCTTTGATACCATATAGAAGATCTTTTTGGTTACAAAAGGATACTCCTCGTCTCCACAGGTCGAAACGTTGTTCTAAAACCGAGCCAACTGCTCAGCAGAGTTCATGAATGTGAATTCATGTTGCACAGTTTTACAACTTATACGAAATTCTTCATAGGTACGTACGACGGTTCGGATGGCGACTGTGAAAAAGCCTTCAAGACACACAGAAAATAGACACACATCAGTTCTTAAATTGTATTGCAGGTGCTCAAATGGGAACCGTTTGTGACGTGGGAAACGTCAATACGGCACTGAAATTCGTTGAAATCGTTGACATGAGCTGTACGACGACAGCCCACTCTGGAAATACGATCACTGGATTGCCTAACAACAGGCGCCAACTAATTCGATGCGACTACACGCACCGAATGATTTGATCTACATGTCATCATACAATTAATTGCCCCCAAGTGCAACTACGCCTCCACGTGTGTTACGGAATTTGCCGAGATGCTCTGTAACTAATTAGTTCTACTTTTCTGTATGCCCCGTAGTTTTCTCTCAGCCGTCTTCTGAGTCCCTGGCGCTATTTGTCAGTGATCTTGTATTTATACAAGAAGGAATTTCCTAGCTGTGAGCTGACTTTCGAGAATTAAAGGAACCTGAATACTTTGAATCCCTACAGTGGAAAAAAGTTACAAACTATGCCCAGATGCAGTGACGCTCCCCACGTATTAAGGTGCCTGAAATCACTGAACTAAGAGGGCAGAGCGGATGAGGTTATATTTGTGGAAAGGGGTCAAAATAAGTTACTGTCAGTTGCAATCAACTTATAAACTTTATTTCTTAAATCAATCACACAAGCAACAATCAGAAACTGTAATGGTTTTAACGAAAGACCTCCTCTGATTTAATTTAGATCGGCTGAGGCAACATCGAAAATTCAAGGCAGAAGGCCTAAGCAAGGAACTGAGCTACAGGAATTCTTCTGTAGGTTTCACTCCTATAAAAAGATTTTTAATGTTCAGTATAAATAGACTGAAAGACTTAGCTTAAATTTTTCCCATAGGACATCGGTGAAGGCTTCACAGTAATCAATAACAGTGTTACAGCTTAAGACCGAGACAAAGACTTTCTATGTTTAATCTAAATAGGCTGAAAATTCAGCTGAAGGTCGCATATCAACAAAAAAATGTAACGGGTTAAGGAATAGGAAGAAGAGCTTTCAATTTGAAAATGCTGAAGGCCTTATCTTAAAATATTTAGTGTAAAACTCGACTGAAGGCCTCATACTAAAGAATAACAATCTTATGACTTAAGGGTAAGACAAGGATTTTGAATTTTTAATTTAAGAGAGATTAAAACTCGGCTAAGGCCACACACCACGCCGAAGACAATTTTACGGCTTAAAGCTAAAGGGAAGAGCTTCTAAACTGCAATTAAAATTGGCTAAAGGCTTTATCCTAAAATGCTTCCTACAACTCTCAGCTGAAGGTCGCATACGAAACCCAAACAATCTCACAATTTAAAGCCCACACAAAGAAATTTGCTATTTTTAATTTAAGCTAAAAATTTTGCTGAAGGCGACATAGAAACTGGAAAATATTTATTACAGCTTAAGGCCTAGACAAAATTTTTCAACTTTTGATTTGAAAAGGCTGAAAACTTGGCTGAAGGCCACATACCAACTTGAAACCGATTTACAGCTTAACGCCTAGGCACAAGGAATTTTTAATTTTGAAAGGCTGGAACTCGGCTGAAGGCCTCATACAAAACAAGAAACAATTCTTTTTTTTTTACGGCTTAAGGCCTAAGAAGAAAAGCCTTGCAATTTTAATAAGCTAAAACTCGGCTGAAGGCAACACGGAGTACTTAAGACTGAAAGGAAATCACTATGTAAAACACAAGGATCGGCGCTCAGATGATTCCAAGAATCGGCCTGGGAAGTAACACTAACGTACATTTAGGTGAGACAGGCAGCCAGACCGACAGCCTCTTAATCGGAAGGCAACACAACCGAAAGCCAGCCGACGAACCAACCAACAAGACAAGTTCTGCTCCACCCGGCCAGCATTACGACAACAAGGTGTCAGTATCACAACGTTCTGGATACTGGTGCCCAATCCAGCCATGTCGGAATAAACGCCCGAAACTACCAACAACACCTCAGCTGTCGAACCAAATGCCGTGCTGAACAGCAACAACACGACGAGGAAAACACACTGCCGAAAACTACGTCAACGCCCAGGGCAGGTAACCGGAAATTCAACGGCCACAAGGCAGAAGATACCACCGGTACACTCCATTAATGAGGGAATGAATTAAATCAAAAACACCACACAGGAAGACGGATGCAATTCTAGCCGACTTCAATGCACACACGTTGTTGCTCGTGGGAATCTCCCAGAAAGCGACAACCATGATCAAACGAAGATACGTGATAACAGTTGAGACTTGATAGTAGGTTAAGTGAGCACTCAACTTTAGTGTACAGGATCGGTGGGCGACGAACTTCGTAGCCCTCACAAGAAGCGCCTCACAAGTCCAACCGTGCGAGCAACCCGCCAGCGGCTCCGACCTGAGTACGCGTCAAGGAGACTTCGTCGCTACTCTGCCCCTACCGGCCGACTGCCTAGGCCCGGAAACGGTCAAAGGACCGAATACACGTCTGCCGATGACACGACCGACCGAACGACCAACCAACAGTCGTTTCCGCTCCGGTCTCCTTCCGTCGGACAGTTCATGTGTGTCGCCAGCGGTCGGCGAGCACTGGCTGTCGGCGCCTCACCGGCGCTCCGTCCCCGACTTCACTGCTGCTGCATCCCGACCGAACTCCAGACACACGACGACCCGGAAATACTACCGGCCGCTACAGAGATGGTACGACACTGCACTTATCGATAAGTGCTGCTGCTGCCACTCACGGAAGGTAAGGCAGAAAGTTAGTGACGCAAGTAAACGAAATAAGAAAACGAAGAGGCAGTACCATAAGAAATATGACAAATATTAAACGGCATGAACGCGAGCCGCGCACCCCTCTGTGTCCATTCACAGAATGAGCACATCTGCTGCGAGCGTAAAAGACTTGGATAATCTGCATCCCTCTCATTCAGACGGTCACAGAGTCATACTTTACAGACTTTTATTCACAACCACACTGATAAGTGAAATCCATACACATTTCAGAAATGAATTTATGTATCTGTGTATGTTCCACGTATCCTGCTAGACCACGCGATTAATTTCAGCCAGACTTAGTTCTCGTGTCCCTTACTATTCGCCAACAGTCGCTGTTGCGGTAGGAATCACCTGCCTGTCATAGTTCAGGAGATATGACGCCACTAATAAGGTGATGCATGAAAAACTGCTGCATCACGCACGATGTTTAAACTTATTATCGTTGTGCTACCAACACTATTTGCAATAAATATTTCAGACAGTATCCACATACGCCACTAAATGCACCTATAATATTATATCATGGTACCACACATAGTTCACGACGTATGACGAAGAAATTCGTGAAAAACTGACGAATTGTACACGAAGTGTAAAATTATTACTCATTTGCTAGTAGCTCCGTTCGCAACAAATTCTTAAGGCAGTATCCACATCTGCCGCTGAATAAACCTACAAAATTATGTTTCTGTATGACACACCGATCGGGAGATATGATGCCATAAACACTGAGAAGCATGTGAAAGTGCAGTATCATGCAAGACGTTTAAGTACATTGCTTTGTTGCTATTAGTTCTATTTGCAACACATTTCGCTGGCAGTCTCCACATTTGTCGCTGAATGCACCTGCGCTAATATATCCATCTGTGACACATACTTAAAGAGATACGACCTCATAACTACTTAGATGCACCAAATGTTCCGTATCATTCATGAAGTTATAATACTTTTGTTCTTTGCAACTAAGAGACTTCTCCAGTCGAGTCAAGACAATCGGTAAAATCTGGCACAGCTTTTGACAGCTTTCAACAGAGGGGTGTTAACAGCTGTAGGCAAAAACAATAGCCGTCTGTAGAGCTAGGAAGACGCGTTGCCATAAAGACTTTTACAAAACCGTGTTGTAGAAATGTAAGTAGAAATATTGTTTATAATGAAGTACTGACCTAAATAAATATTACAGACAAACTGTATTTTGCATACTGTGTTTTCTAATTTGGATGCAGTATTTACAAGTTTGTAGATACATATTTATTTTACGACTGTTTCATGCTTTCAAAAGTGTTTTCAGGAATACATGGAAATGAATTTTTTTCAATTTTACACGACGAACACGATTAATTTTTTGTTTTCGTTTCAAAAACGAAAGAGACAAAATTAATGCGCGTGCAATACCGGTTGTTATCTAGTATTCAATAATAATAGTGGTGAACATGCATTTCAATTTTATACCGCGTGAATTATTACGTTTTCAAACAAGTGAGAGCCTAGTGCTTTTATATTTCTCAAATCAAGTGCAAGCGCATGTAAGTTACAATTTTTCCGACTAATGCTTTACAATGTATGTATTCGTCTGTGCTCCAATTCTTTGGGAGTTGGTTTAAATCGATGTACTAAGCGCTGATGTGGTTAATCCATTATTTTTAAAAGTAAACGTTTTATTTACGTTATTGTTGTGTTACTAAAATAGTAGGCATTCGTGATATGTTGAAACTTAGCTTGTCTGATATGTTTCCAACCAATTGCCCTGCCCCTCACTGCACCGAACCTGTATCCGTACCTGCAAGAAAGGCGCACACCGCTCATGCGGGTGTATTAGTGTATTTAGTATTTTCAGTCTGTGCAGTACTTTGCACGCTGAATTCTCTGAAGTTCATCTTTTCTCGGTGATTCCATAGTCTGCCCGGCAGGTTCAAATATCAGCAGCATATCTACAGGAGGGATTCCTGTAGCTACATAGTCTGAAAACCGCCACTCTTCCTTATACCGTAACCTGCGTGTGCACAGCAAGTTTTCACTCGAGTTTTCGTGCCCTATGAATATTTTCCTTTGTAAGAAATCTGGCCCATAAATTAACAGCATCGCAATCTTACTACTTTTACTAAGATATAATTTAGTGGACTGACAGTCATAGGACAACGAGGACAACTAAGGGAACATCAAAATAAAATAAATCAAGATAAATTGAACCAAAATCTTTTAACACTTCTATCACAATCTCTCAGTGTAAAGTTAACTTTTCTCGTTGGAACGATACATACACGCTTCAGTCTCGAACCGCATGACCGCTACGGTCGCAGGTTCGAATCCTGCCACGGGCATGGATGTGTGTGATGTCCTTAGGTTAGTTAGGTTTAAGTAGTTCTAAGTTCTAGGGACTGATGACCTCAGAAGTTCAGTTCCATAGTGCTCAAAGCCATTCGAACCATTTTTTCGATACGTACAGATGTAGCTTCGTACTGTATGTTATAAGGCGTAACGTATACAAAATAAATAATTTGCAAAGAAAGCCTCGAAGAATTCTTTGTTGTCGCTTATGATCACTGTGCCTCACACTTACCCTACTTGAATAAAAATAGTACGCAAGTTGGAAAGTAATGTGGCTGCTGAGAGCAGTTCCTAGGTTTATTTTGTCAGTTGAAGGCTACTCAGTCCAAGTATAGTTGAAGTAGATTGCACGTGAGCGTCTTACATTCATTAACAAAGCTAAAATAAGCACAACTGCAAGTAAACATTAAATATCAAAGGATTGAGGATTTCACTGAAGGTCTTCCGGAGATACAGGGTGTCCAGAAAAGGACTCCCTGATATCAAAATTAAATATCTCGAAAACAAAGATCGATAGAGGAAAGCAGTAAACGGTATGTTTATTGTGAAAGCTGTAAGACGTTTATACAGAAGTTTGAAATAGTACTTACAAAAGCTGCTAACAGATGGCGCTGTAATCGCCATACGTAATGCCTAGTATAAATAGTGATCCGAAGCCCAGAGCGATCAGTTCCACTATCGAAACGTGAAAGGAGGTTAGCGTATCGAAGGAAGAGATTAAAACCATGTATTCCATTGAACAACACGTTTTTCTGGTGCTAGAGTACCACAGGTTAGAAGAGAGTCCTACGGCAACAAGGCGAAGTTTTCAAGCACGATTTAATGTTCCGACAGGACCCGATGCGAAAACCATTCGTACGCTCTTCGCAAAATTTCAACGAACAGGCAGCGTAACTGATGATATAGTGGGGTATGTTGACCGCAAGCAAACCGCAGTTACACCTGAAATTATCGCCACAGTTTCTGGAATTATTCGGCGAAATCCAATGTCATCCGTCCGTAGAATTGCATCTGAGACTGTTTTGAAGCGTTCCAGCACGCAGAAAATACTGAGAAAGATCCTACACAAGTTTCCATTCAAAATTCAAACGCACCAGGCCGTACCCGTACGAGCTGTGCAACAGAGGGTTACCTTTGCCAATCAGATGCTCACAATGATTGATAGTGAAGAATTTTTATGTTGGGTGCATCTGGTTTACAGATGAAGCACACTTCCACCTGAATGGATACGTGAATAAGCATAACTGGCGATTTTGGAGTTCCGAAAAGCCATATTGGTGTGAAGCAAAACCCCCGTTATTGTGTGGGCTGCAGTATGCCGCAGAGGCATTATTGGCCCTTTTTTCATTCGAGAAATGGTCACTGGTGCACGTTACGTTGCAATTTTGGAACAATTTGTCGTCACACAGCAAGCGTTAGAGGATCGATCAGGTACTGAATGGTTTATGCAAGATGGAGCCCGCCCAAATCGGACCGAACAAGTGTTTCGCTTTCTTGAGCAATACATTGCTTTGTAATATCCCAAATTTACTGGTTCAGGCGTGTTCATTATATTCGAAAAATTCTAATTTACGGGAAATGGCTATCAAAGTCTCTCAATACATTCCTGCACTATAGGATGGATTATCAGGGTCTTCTTCTTCATCCTCCAAAAGCTTCTTCTTCTGTCTTCTTCTCTGGCCTGTTGTTCCATCATACTTCATATGCCTTTCTCTTCTTTCTGCTCTTCTTATCCTTTCTCTGTCAATATTTCTTAGTGCTCGTATAGTGTTCACCCCAGCTGTAAATCCTAATGCCTTCAGAACTTCACACTTCACACTGTTTCCTTGGTTGTAGGTTGCTATTGCATCATAAATGCCAAAGTGCAGTGTTTTTATGCTTACAAACACCCTTTTAGGAATCACTTTCCAAATCAAATTGTTTACGCTCTCATTAGGATTCTGCGTCTTTCCGTGTAGACAGTTGTGTAACAATTCTGGCTGTGCTATGTCATGAAAAATTGGTTTTATTGCATATATTTCTTAGTGCTCGTACAGTGTCACTAACATATTCACGAAATCTGTCACTTCCACCAGTCAGCTTCTTGCTAGAAGATGTCACAGGGCTATGGCCGGCCATGTGTTGCTTAGCAGAAGAACGCACTGTTTCAGTAATTGTATCGCAACTTGGTATTAGTGTTAATTTTCTTTTCCCTACGTTCTTCCTCGTCTTATATACACGGTTACTAAAATGTGGCATCGTAACCAGAACAACGCTTTACACAAGAAGTGTAATACTACCAACAACAGGCGCAACACTGAACTAATTCGAAACGGTAAACAGCAAAGAGACGATGTTCCGCGCTCTTAGCGCTTCATTTGTCACAGAAAACAATGTAGCCAACCCTTGCACACTCGCTGTATGCTTAACATAAGGCGCTGTATGCGTAACAGGCCGAGAAAATCCCAAGCAGTTCGCCAGGAAGAGCGAGACGGTGTTTGATGTATTCAGCGGCCGCCCATTTCCTCTGCAGGCATGGGGGAAAATGGTAATAATCCACTTCTAGGGCGACTAGAACAATAATTCAAAGTTTACATTAAAGAGGAATGTTCCAATTAATTTTCGGTAGCAAAAAAAAAAAAATCGTAATTGTTTGGATTTGACCACCTCCGGCTCCCCTTATGCGACTGGCACGAAATTTGATTATGAGTATTATTTGAGATGTTTAAAGACGCCTTACAACTTTCGTTCACGTAGCTAGCTTCTTCCTTGTGGTGCGATTTTTTTTCCATCGATTTAGAATTTCTTCAGTGTAGTGTGAGCAAGCAAAAGCCTTACCAATAAACCTCTTCAGCGTAGCCTTAGAATAGCACATCAAAAATCAGGAAACAAATATCTGTACTTTACCAATCGACGGCGAGCAGAATTATGTCAAGTGCCTCAGGAGGAAAGTGGGAGAGCGAGGAGAATAAATAGTTTGAGTATCCCGCCGTACGGTGCACCATGCTGACCGACCATCTCGAATCCTCGCCTTAAAGCTATATGTGGCTAGACAGTCTTTGAGTCATATTTATTTATTTATTGTTCCGTGGGACCAAATTAAGGAGAAGTCTCCATGGTCATGGAACGAGTCAATCCATGAAATTATATCACGATATTAGAAACAGATAAAATGAAATATAAAAAAAAAACATATTCAGGTGACAAGTCGTAAGTTTAAATGAAGAAAATCAACAATGTTACACTGGAATTTGCTTAATTTTTTAGCGCTTCCAGGAGCTCCTCGACAGAATAGAAGGAGTGAGCCATGAGGAAACTCTTCAGTTTAGACTTAAAAGAGTTTGGGCTACTGCTAAGATTTTTGAGTTCTTGTGGTAGCTTATTGAAAATGGATGCAGCAGAATACTGCACTCCTTTCTGCACAAGAGTCAAGGAAGTGCATTCTACATGCAGATTTGATTTCTGCCTAGTATTAACTGAGTGAAAGCTGCTAACTCTTGGGAATAGGCTAATATTGCTAACAACAAACGACATTAAAGAAAATATATACTGTGAGGGCAATGTCAGAATTCCCAAATTTTTGAATAGGGGTCGACAAGAGGTTCTCGAAGTTACACCACATATAGCTCGAACAGCCCGTTTTTGAACCAAAAATACCCTTTTTGAATCAGAAGAATTACCCCAAAAAATAATACCATACGACATAAGCTTATGAAAATATGCGAAGTAGACTACTTTTCATGTTGAAGTGTCACTTATTTCAGATACTGTTCTAATGGTAAATAAAGCAGCATTTAGCTTCTGAACAAGATCCTGGACATGGGCTTTCCACAACAGCTTACTATCTATCCGAACGCCTAGGAATTTGAACTGTTCCGTCTCGCTTATAATATGCCCATTCTGTCTGATCAAAATATCGGTTCTTGTTGAATTGTGAGTTAGAAACTGTAAAAACTGAGTCTTACTGTGATTTAGCATCAAATTATTTTCCAAAAGCCACGAACTTATTTCATGAACTACATTATTTGTTACTGTTTCAATATTACTCACAAGATCCTTCACTATCAAGCTGTTGTCATCAGCAAACAGAAATATTTTTGAGTCACCTGTAATACTAGAAGGCATATCATTTATATAAATAAGAAACAGCAGTGGCCCCAGCACCGACCCTTGGGGAACGCCCCACTTAACAGTGCCCCATTGGGACTGAACATCACTACCACTCTCAATATTGCGGAGAATTACCCTCTGCTTTCTGTTCTTAAAGTAAGAGGCGAACCAATTGTAAGCTACTCCCCTTACTCCATAATGGTCCAACTTCTGCAGTAATATTTTGTGGTCAACACAGTCTAAAGCCTTCGTTAAATCAAAGAAAACACCTAGCGTTCGCAACCTTTTATTTAATCCGTCCAGAACCTCACAGAAAAAAGAGAATATAGCATTTTGAGTTGTTAAACCATTTCTAAAACCAAACTGAACATTTGACAGCAAATTATGTGAATTTAAATGCTCCAGTAACCTTGTATATACAACTTTCTCGATAACTTTGGCAAACACCGATGGCATAGAAATAGGTCTAAAATTGTCAACATTATCAATGTCTCCCTTTTTATAAAGTGGCTTCACTACCGAGTACTTTAATCGGTCAGGAAACCGACCACTCCTAAAGGAAAAGTTACAGATATGGCTGAGAACTGGGCTAACATACATAGAACAATACTTCAGTATTCTGCTAGATACCCCGTCATATCCATGAGAGTTCTTGGTCTTTAGTGATTTAATTATTAACTCAATCTCCCTCTTGTCAGTATCATGAAGGAGCATTTCAGGTAACAGTCTCGGAACACTTTTTTCTAAGAGCGCTATATGATTCCCTGTTGGGACTAGGTTTCTATTTAGTTCACCTGCTATATTCAGAAAGTGATTATTAAATACTGTACATATATGCGACTTATCAGTAACACGGACATTCCCACTACGCACTGATTCTATATCCTCGACCTGTCTCTGCAGACCAGCAACTTCCTTTACGACTGACCATATGGTTTTAATTTTATCCTGAGACTTAGCTATTCTATCTGCATACCACATACTTTTTGCCTTCCTAATAACATTTTTAAGCACCTTACAATACTATTTGTAATGGACTGCTGCATTTAGATTTTGACTGTTTCTAACGTTTTGATATAATTGCCACTTTGTTCTACAAGATATTCTTATCCCTCTAGTCAGCCACCCAGACTGCCTGTTTGTGCTAGTACCCTGTTTTAAACGTTCTAACGGAAAGCAACTTTCAAAGAGCATGAGAAAAGTCTTGAGAAAAGCATTATATTTATCGTCTACTGTATCAGCGCTATAAACATCTTGCCCTCTTGTTCCTTTATAAGGTTTACAAAGGTCTCTACAGCAACTGGATCAGCTTTCCTGAACAGCTGATGACTATATTTAACACGTGTTGCAGCATAAAAATCTTTTAAAGTTAAAATTTGCGCATCATGATCTGAAAGGCCATTCACCTTTTTGCTAACAGAATGCCCTTCTAGTAATGAGGAATGAACAAAAATGTTGTCTATGGTTGTTCTACTGTTCCCTTGCACTCTCGTTGGAAAGAATACGGTTTGCATAAGATTATATGAATTAAAGAGGTCTACCAGCATCCTCTTCCTTGCACGATCACTTATACAATTAATATTGAAGTCACCACATATAACTAACTTTTTGTATTTCCTATAAAGTGAACCAAGAACCTCCTCTAGCTTTAGCAAAAATGTTGTGAAATCGGAGTCTGGGGATCTATAAATAACAACAGTTACAAGTTTAGCTCCGTTAAATTTAACCACACCTGCACAACATTCAAACACCTTTTCAGTGCAGTACTTTGAAACATCAATTGACTCAAATGCGATGTCGTTTTTCACATACATGGCTACTCCCCCACACCGCAAAGAGCTCCTCGAAAAGCAGCCAGCCAACCTGTATCTTGGTAAAGGAAGCCTCTGAATTATGTCCTTATTTAAGAAGTGTTCAGATATACCAATAATTTCAGAGTCAACATCTATAAGCAGTTCACTTACTTTATCTCTAATACCTTGTATATTTTGATGAAATTTACTAATTCCCTCATTACTCGGATACCTAAGCTTTGTCAAAAGTGATTCCCTTGTTAGAGAGACTTCCCTTAAGCAGGAATACCTATCAGCTGACTTCAATCTAAAAAAGGTGCAGCTCTAACACCCACTACTGCAGGAATTTTCCCATGTGTGATCCCATCAACCCCACCTATGCTGTCATAGTATAGGTATACTTCGTTACTCGCATACTGAATCAGGACATGAAGTAGTTTACAACAGCAGATTTTAGAGTGTTTCATGCTTTTACAGCACTCTGGAATCATCATCCCAAAGTGACAGCGTAGTGTTACACTATTCCATCATTAAATTAGCATCACTATCCTAATCTCATGCGTTGATGGGGATGTTTAACACTTACGCAACGTTTAAACGAGCAGTGACTTATTATGCACAGCAAGTCCTCTTACTTTACGATTGAAACAGTAAGCCTAATATTAGCTTTTCATTTGATGCTTTGATATATGTGTTATTTTTGATTTTACTGGTGTAGAATTCGGTGGAATACATAGTTTTATGAGGGTTGGGGCTGATCTGTTCTTGCTGGATTTTATGTGTTACTCGAAAAAAAGGTATTTTTCTGAAGATGAATTGATGCATTTGCGGCATCTGGTGTAGGATTTTGTGTGCTCATTTGTGTAGTGAATTTTAATGTCGGGTTCGTTTTGCAGAGTACTTCTACATATTTATAAAAAAAAAACTAGTACTATTCAAGGGCACTTAATGTTCGCTATATTCATAGATCTTGAACATTTCATTTACGTTGGTTTGTCAGTGAAGTACGTAGAAATATTCTGTGACATGTGTTTTCGTTTGTTTCAGGTGAGTATTCTCTCATCTCTGAAAGGTGAAGGCTTCTGCACGGTAACTGTAAGTAAATAAACTTAGTATTAGCAAAACAGTCTTAATCCTGTTTCTTTTTTACTTATTTAGTGTCGACCGGTTTCAGCCTATCGCAGGGGCCATCTTCAGGGCGAACATATGGCTGGTCGACTGCTGGTGGCGTCACGTCTACCAAGGTGTGGCAGGAGACCTTGGTAGATGTGACTTCACCGGCGGTATGTTCGCCCTGGAGATGGCCCCTGCGATGAGCTGAAAGCGGTCGACACTAAATAAGTAAAAAAGAAACAGGATTAAGACTGTTTTGCTAATACTAATTTAACAATCACTGTAAATAGTCGTGCAAACGACAGACACCGCATCATATTGAAATTCAAACTCTACACCCCAACTGAGAATATGAGAATATAAATATGTTGGAGCACAATAGATTCTTCATTTCTTGTATTTTCATTCTTCTGTTGGTACCTTTCCTTTCATTGATCTGTGCTACGATTTTAGTTGTGTGTTGCTCGAGTTTCTGATTCCACGTTTGCCCTTTCTCCGCTTGTACGTCGCCCTCCGTCGTACACTGACGGGAAAAAAAAATCGCAGCAGCAAGAGTTGTGCAACATAGACGAAAGTTGGTAGTCGTGTTTCGACATCTGTAAGATGGTGGCTGTTCAGATTTCGTCGCACCAGTCACATAACAGTAGCGGACCACTAAGTGGTTGAGAATCAGGTTTACTTTAAATACGCGTTGTAACGGTGGTGAGCGTTAGTTTAAGGCGACAAATACACCATTATTAAAACATCACTGAGTTTAAACGAGGTCGTGTAATAGGGCTTTACAAGAAGCTCGATGTTCCTTCTGTGGTACTGCAGAGAGACTTTGGAAGAATGTAGCCACTGTGTATGAGTGCCGGCGGCAGTGGTTACGAGAATGTACAGCCTCAAGAAGACCGGTCTCTGCTCGGTAACATGGCACTACTAACACGGAAGCCCATACTGCTCGGCGTATTTCTCTTGCGCGTCGTATTGCGTCTGCGGCAGCAATTTAAGCAGCAGTTATCACCACAGTGACACAATGAACTGTTGTAAATCGGTCACTTCAAGAACAGCTCCGAGTCAGACGTCCGGTGGCGTGCATTCCACTGAACCCAAACCACCGCCATTTGCGACTTTAGATATGTCAAGAGAGTACTCACTGGAGACCAGTATGGAGGTCTGTTGTGTTTTCCAATGAGAGATGGTTCTGGCTCGGTGCCAATGATTTTTGGAGAGGGTCTATGTGAGGGCCTGCAACCGACTTCTCCGCATGCTAGACACACTGGATTCACACCTCCTGTTATGGTCTGGGATGCGATTTCGCACCACACCAGGAGCACTTTCAGTGTTATTCCACGCTCCCTGACTTCAATTTTGCATGTACTGCCATTCATGAACAACATTCCAAGGATGTTTTCCAACTGGATAACGCTCGCCCATATATCGCTATTGCAACTATACATGCATTACAGAGGGTCGATATGTTGTCTTGGCCTGCTCGATCACCAGGTCTGTCTCCAATCGAGCACATGCGGCCCATCATTGGACGACAGCTCCGGCGACATCCACAACTAGCATTAACCGTCCGTGTATTGACCGACCAAGAGCAACAGGCGAGGAAGTCCATCCCATAAACTGACACCCGGCACCTGTGCAACACACTGCATGCACTTTTGCACGCTTCCATTCTGGCGGTTACACCGGTTATTAATTAACAGCACTTCACATTTGCAACGGCTGAACTCGTACTTACATTAACCTGCGATCTTGCAATGTTAATCATTTAAATACGTTACCTAGACGAAATTGTTCCAGAAATTTCATTACAATACATTAATTAGTAATTGCTAGCGTCAATTATTTTCCTTCCAGTGTATGTCCATGATCTTTAGGTTTCTTCGTCAGTGTAGCTTGCTGTTCCACATTTCAGTCGCTACGAGCTTAGCAGGATATGAGTCAAGAGTTAAAAGCCAATTTTGAGTTCCTGCATCGGTCTTACCATCACGAGAGGACTGCCGGAAACAGTGGTCTGAATTAGACCTATAAAATCTATATGGAAAAGTGGTATACCGTTTGGAAACGAATACAGAAACGTATGATAGAAATATACCTTGTTAATTCCGGTTACCCTGTAGATGATTATATAAACCCAACGAAACTTACAGCCAAACAGGTGAAATTCATGAGGTTTTAGTAGACTTGTATTTGGCACAGCTCACATGATGTATTGTCTGTGGTACTGTGCTCAGGAAATATTAGGATGTTACGTCAGTACTGATGTAGGTGGCATGTACACTAAGAAGGAAATAATGTTTCTTCAATTATTTTATGCAATATGATTTAACCAATATCTAAGATTCCTATTTTTAAAACCCACCGACTTTGCGGCAGGTAACCACAGTGCCGCATGCTCGCGCTCGGGCGTGCGTGTGTACGTGCATTCGTCCGTGTGTGCGGTTTAAGAGGGCTCAATCGCTAGGTCATCATCACCCTTACAACGATATGTAGAATCGGTTGAAGTCAAAATGATGAAAATATTATAACAAAAACATCAAAAACTTCTCCCTAAAACACTAGGGAACAAGCTCACCATTTCAAAATACATAAAAATCGTACCACATTCGTTTGACTGTCAGTTAACAAAGTTATGATCTGTGTCAGGGGAAACTTAGAAAGAGAGTTCGTGGCAGTGTTAGAGGTAGTGCAGGGCTGTTTACTGGAATCTGCCTGTTGTGCCGGATGCTCTACAGCGTCGGCAACTGTGATCTTTCTGATTTTTTTGTGGGAGGTATAGGATACATAACAACAGCATTTTTAGAAGTCGACTGAGAACGCAGGAAGTAATGCTCACACTAGCAACCTCAACTAGGGTATCAGCTTCACCCCTCTGAATATGCTTTTTAAGAGGAAAAGCAAACGAAGCAGTGAAAGTGGCAAGATATACTTGGCCATTTGGAGGTCCTGTATCTTCATGTCTTCAAGACACACAGCAGCCTCTACTCCAGACTGGTTGATCCCCAGAGTTATGAAGACACATCTGAGAAAATGATTAAACCATTCCATCTGCGGCGGGTTCACCACATTTGTCGTAAGTGGTTTCTCCCTTAGACGCTACAGTGGTGTGCTAAAAGGACTGGCACTTAAAACGGTACATTAGGTTCTGGATATAAGGCCTCACGTTGTGCATAGCAGAGGGCACGTTCCATTTTACCATAGTTTAGGAATTCTTCCTGTTCCATTCACTTACACAGAGCATTGAAGATTCTTAAATATCCCTGTGCACGCTCTATTGGTTGGTTCAAAAGGCTCTGAGCACTATTGGACTTAACATCTATGGTTATCAGTCCCCTAGGACTTAGAACTACTTAAACCTAACTAACCTAAGGACATCACACAACACCCAGTCATCACGAGGCAGAGAAAATCGCTGGCCCCGCCGGGAATCGAACCCGGGAACCCGGGCGCGGGAAGCGAGAACGCTACCGCACGACCACGAGCTGCGGACAAAGCTCTATTGCTTTCGTGATGTCTAGCGGAGCTATACGTAGGCGGGTTACAGTACATGTATTCTGAAACACTGTAATAGGATTTTACGATGTAGTTGGTGTAAATCTTCAAATGCAAGACGTTTAAACATTTTTAGCATTTGCGTGGCGGTCTTCCGCTGGTCGAACCAGCCTGCAACCGCCGTGTGCTGCCCTTTCCTGTCAACATTGAAAAGTCCCTCTCCGTTTTATCTGGTAGCAATATCTTAGGATCGGTTGCACGAGTGCTTTTGTAATCCATCTCCATTGTGGCTATTGCGTTTTTCAAGTATCCTTCCGATGAACCCAGTCTGCCCCTAGCTTCACCTGCATTTGACCACTTGCGATTATTCTGTTTCACATTCCCACAAACTGTTAATATCCAAGTGTTTGTAAGAGTTGAGTCATTCCAATTTTCTGTTATGGGAAGGGTACAATTTTAAAGTTTTGGAGAATTAATGAAACTTTGCAAACTTTCCGTCCTTTTGATAACTACCAAGATCTGACTGAATATTTATGCAGTTTTCTTCAGATTGTTCTTTATTGCAGATAACTGTATCATTTAGAGAACGTCTGAGTTCGTTACATATGTTTACTGCGAGGCTCTTAATATATGACGTGAATAGTAGAAATGTGAGTCTTCTGGCTCTCATGGCTGCCATCACTGAAGGTAAAATCTTATACGTTGTTAGGCCGCCTAACGTTCGCTCTCAATGTGTTCTTACAAAATGATATTTTCAGCTGCTGTGCTCAAATCGTCTACAGGATCTTCTGTTGTTCATCTTAAAGGGAACACCGAGGTAGCCTGAATCAAATACGAGGACAGGTGTGGAAAAGAACATTGTGTTAGAAGAAATAGAAGAAGAACGTAACTCGGGTTAACAAACAACAGAATTGGGCCTTTAGTGAACAGTATTGTTTATACTATACTTCTTTGGGTCACAACTGAAATTACTCCTAATCGGTCGATGACTCTCCGTTTAAGATAACGTTGTACGTCGTCTATACCAAGAATCGTCAATTCAGTCAGAAAAGTCGTTTTATATCCTCTGTGATAGTAGTATCGTACTGAAGCAGCTGCTTTTGGGAAGTCTAGAAGCACTGTACTAGTTAACACACTCGATGCATGGTTTTCAGGTTGTCACATTAAGAAACAGCAATCTGGGTATCGCATGACCGAATTTTTGCTGTTTGGCACGAAAGGCATCATTATGTGCGAGGTAACGCATTTCATTTAAGCTCAGAATAAGTTTAAACATCCTACACAATTTGCAAGTCGCCATACTGTATAGTAGTTCCGTGGTCCACTTGTGCTATCATTCTAGGATCGTGGGTGTGATCTGTGTTTCTATCCACTAGCTGGACACAATATCTTTACAGAGGGATGTACGGTACATTACGGTTATGAGGCCGCGATCTTGCAGAGACACTTAATGAATCAGTGTTTTTGGTCTTATTCGCGAGCTGCGCCCAAAGGGATCTCAGTTACTGGCAATAAAGACTAGCGGCAGCTGGTTACATCCCTGGGAAGTAATTCGCAGGATGTTACATCCGTAATGTCGCATTATGTTGTTTTGATGAGAACTGGTTTTTGTAGCGAGAGAGGATGTTGTGTTTCACCACGACCGTCGTGTTTTTCCTGTTCCTTTCTTTTAATGTTGACGTTATAACAATGACGTTACTGGTTAGGAGTTGGTGAACCAGCCAACCAATGAAGCAAGAAAGATTCGCGTAAGTTATTCCTGTTTTCGCTTTTCTATTAGAGTAGAAGGCACTCGTATACCAATATTTTAATCTTCCTCATCACACGTAGATATCACATTTTTTGTATATAGTCGCTGTTCATAAAAGCGTTGTCACCGATTTTATACCCACCATTCTTTCGGAAGAATGGAAAAGCTATCGGTGACTCAGAACTTAATATGAATCCTTCTCTACTTAACCACAATTATTCGGTACAGAAAGAGTTTCAGCACGTCGTGAGTATTACTGCTGACGTACAGTAAACTGCGATTCATGTAAGTATGGAAAAACTGCAAGTCGCTACGATGGTATGTTCTCTTTCCTACCCAGCGGCACTGTCCTTGTGCACCCATCGCTGCACCGTGCTTGTTACGTCACGGAGCCCTCCCTCCGTGCTCTCGGGTCGGGGCGCTTCCATCACACCGTGACATTAGCGTAACCACGCGCCCTGACGTATGCACGACCGTTCATGTATTATTAATGAAAACTGACCCCGTCGGAGATCCTGACTCTGGCAGAGGATGCTTTGCTACATAATGACCTCGTTTCTTCCGCGTTATTTTGTACGTGTGTGGCTTTGACACGGTTCCGTACTTTGTTTTATGTCTGCCCACTTTTGTAGTTACAGCAATAAATTCATCCGTATAGTCCATACTCCTTTTTGAGGATTGCAGATGATGTCTTCTCACGGCATTCAGTTCCTTTATCGAGCACGTAATTCGTTTCTTAGTAGCTAGAGCATTGATCAAGTTTCGCACTAACAGGAGCAATTGACTCAATAGTACTAGCAAAATGATTTCACCTATTTCAAATTCATTTATTTACCACTGGCTTTGGAACGACTCTACTAGCAATAATCCAATGGTGACGACGTACAGTACGTGAGGGTACATATCAAGGATTTCATACTTTTGGGAATGTTCTGTAAATTTGTTTAGCTTGATGAAATTATGTGGACACGGGTTGCGATTCTTGGGCTCCAAAACGACACTTTTATTTCCATAAACTGTGCGGTCCGTTACGGCACAGTAAGAAGTGTTTTCCTTTACTAGTTCAAAAAATGGTAAAAGTTTGTTTGGGGTGTCTTCTTCATATTTCTGTAGATTACTGAAATTATGTGGAAATTTGCTGCTTAGCGTGGACCTCAAGTTTGGAGCACTGATTTCCAATAATTTTGCAGTTCGTTACGACACCACAACAAGTGTTACGTTTAGTAACGGCAGTATGTACTACAGGCCTTTACCACATGCTGGCAGCCATGAGAGCCAGAAAGAAAAATAAATTCAATCCAATTGCAAGCACCAAAGATACCGCTTATAAATATGTCTATGGCTATATACCAAATGCGTAGTTTATACCAAAATGATGTAATATCGCAATTATAAAAAACTGCTACCCTTCCAGGACAGAAAAAGTGCTGTTGTCGCATAGTAGTAATGAAATGCAGAAAGTCACATTTGGACAGGACGGACATTTATTAATGTTGCTTGCTGTTCAAGAACATTAACAACCACCCAGCGTACGTCTGCGAAACGACATGAAAGTGAATATCATTTGCTGCCTGTAGAAAGTTCACATTGACATATGCACTGTTGTTAACTATCAGAAAATGTCTCTTACAGTATTTTTGAAAATGCGAGTGGCGTTCAGTAAGAAACAGAATATTGTTTTTTTCGTGAAAGCAACTTGGTACTATTCAGGATTGCAGTACACCGTATTATCCCTACACTTTTGCTTATAAAATCATTTTTTTTTACATAATCTGCATTCAAAACGGCGGCCTTTAATGAAATTCAGTAAGCTCCTCTCAGATTCGCAGAAGAAGGCGTTCGTTTCATCTACATCTACATTTATACTCCGCAACCCACCCAACGGTGTGTGGCGGAGGGCACATTACGAGCCACTGTCATTATCTCCCTTTCCTGTTCCAGTCGCTTATGGTTCGCGGGAAGAACGATTGCCGGAAAGCCTCCGTGCGCGCTCGAATCTCTCTAAATTTAAATTCGTGATCTCCTCAGGGGGTATGAGTAGGGGGGAGCAATATATTCGATACCGCGTCCAGAAAAGCACCCTCTCGAAATCTGGACAACAAGTTACACAGCGATGCAGAGCCCCACTCTTGCAGAGTCTGCCACTTGAGTTTGCTAAACATCTCCATAACACTATCACGCTTACCAAATAACCCTGTGACGAAACGCGCCGATCTTCTTTGGATCTTCTATATCTCCTCTGTCACCTCGACATGGTACGGATCCCACACTGATGAGCAATATCCAAGTATAGGTCGAACGAGTGTTTTGTAAGCCACCTCCTTTGTTGATGGACAACATTTTCTAAGGACTCTCCCAATGAATCTCAACCTGGCACCCGCCTTAACAAGCATTTGAAGACGCTGAAGTTGTTTCTTCAAATTCCTAAGGGTAGCGTAGCGTACCTCAGAGTTGATAGTTCACCACGTCGGAGCACATCAAACGGAGTAACCCCTTCAGAGTCCCAGAAGAGCCGGCCATTGTGGCCAAGCGTTTCCAGGCTTTTCAGTCCGGAACTGCGCTGCTGCTATGATAGCAGCTTCGTATCCTGCCTCGGGCTTGGATGTATGTGATGTCCTAAGGTTAGTTAGGTTTAAGTAGTTCTAAGTCTAGGGTACTGATGACTTCAGATGTTGAGTCCCATAGTGCTCAGAGCCATTTTAACCATTTTGAGTCCCAGAAGACCGCCGCCTTGGCTTTTGCGGCTGAGGGAGCGGTTTTGAACTTTTTCTTCCGTGGAGAGGTGGTGTTGATCTACTCCATGGAATGCTGATTTGTTTGCGCCGCGAAGTGAAGAACCCACGTTTCATCCCCTGTGACGATGTTCGACAAAACATTATCACGCTAAGCTACGTAAGGCGCAAGAAATTCAACATAGATGGTCCTTCGTTCCTCTTTATGGAATTCTGTTAGGTGGCGAAGAACCCTGCTGGCACGTAGCTATGAGTACTTGAACTAAGTGTGTCAACCATGGAGGTAAGAATAAGGGAGACGCCGTGACGTCACAGCTGCGAAGCCATGTGAAGCCGAGGGTAGCCGTCTCAATCCGTCCAAAACATTGCTGCTGTAAGCTTGTGCGCATAGGCTTGTCGCTCGCTTTTGGAAGGATTTTGCGCTATTATGGTGACTTGTGTGGTGTTCGGATGTACGAATCGTTCTGATTGTGATGCGAAATCGAAGGGAATAACATTTCACGTGTAAGTTGTCTCGTTAAGTGTGATTCTACAACTTCATTGTGAATGAACGTGTGCCACATCGGTACTTGTACTATAGCGTGTTTTTCTCCTGTATGATTTTAGATTTCCTAAAAATGAAAGTCGGAAAGCTCTGTGGGAGAATGCCGTGAGGAGGAAGAAGTGGCGTGCGTCTAAATGGAGCACTATATGTTCTCAGCATTTCCGAGAAGTGGACATAGACCGAACTTCCCTTTCTACAGTAAGGCTCCGAGAAAATGCTGTACCATCAGTTTTCCCTACACACCCAAAACATTTGCAAAAGGTATATTAATTCAAAGAATTAAGTTCTTGGTTTTCAAGTTCACGTCTTAATATAATACGTACGTATCGCCGATAATCGAAGTGTTGAGTAACTCACTTTGTCTTTATCATGTACCAAATTAAAAGCTAACACTACATTAACTGGCGTAAAGTATAGGCCTAAACAGGACACTGTGTAGATTTGCCATTCTATGTACCGTATTTCAGTAAATATTGGTGGTAATGAACAGTGTTTCCCAGTAGTGTAACGTAACTGAAATCGCCCAGTACGTATTACAAACAAGATGTATTTATGGGGCTTTTGAGGGAGGGTATAGCTAACTTAATTTTCAGTTTCTATTATTTAGTTTGTGATACACGTTTATTACTGAATTAACAAAATTGTATCGTTTACATTGAAGACTAGCTATTCGTAATATTACATTAAAAACTATTTTTAATCAGAAGAAACGCGGAATTTCGCCTTTACGAGATTTTATTTTAAACAAAAACTTTGAAACAACCGATCTGATGACGTTACATGCGTATATGGTGCAATTAGCGACTGTAATACACGCAGCGCTATAGCACACTGGCAATATTTTGGTCAGAGTGTCATGGCAGCGAGCCACGCCCCCATGGCTTCAAAACGTAGTACGGCTGGGATACGTAGCGCCATCTCCCCTTATTCTTACCTCCATGGTGTCAACACTATCAACGAGGCCGTCCAGCTGAGCAGCGAGGTCTTTGATTGGGATCAGTGGATCACTTCGACGGCGACTGTCCACACGTTCCAACATTGCAGGAGTCACGCAATCTTGTTGCAATGATGACAGATGACTCGTCTCCCTTAACTAATTAAGTAAAGCGCCTATGAATATCTTAGATGCTCTGGTTTTCCGCCAATTAGATTCCATGACAGCTCCCTCCTTAGACCGCAACTCCGTTACAAATGACAATTCGAACGCTGCCTGTAGCGCCGCCACCTATCGGAACTTCATGAAAATATATGGGGTGGAGCGGGAATACACCAGAAGTCCCTTAACAAATTTTACACTTTTTCAACCGAAATGACTGAGAAAAAAGGTGTTGCATTACTTCCTGAACGCCCCTAGTGAGACAAGAACTTTATCCGCAATGAATTCACTTGAATCGGTGGAACGATTTAGCCGTATGGTTGTTGATGTCATCGCGGTATTGGAAGAAACATACTCAGCAAAAGGTAGAGTGCTTTTCTTGCCCCCTGTAATCCATGAGCGAAAGAAGCGAAAAACAAAGCAGTCTAATTCATCATGGTATACATAATCAGCTTTAGTTACTGCGCAGTTCGTTATGACGTAAGTTGTCAGTCCTCTCCTAGCCACCGATGCCATAGTTCTTGTGCAGAGGTAAAGCATTTTATGGCCTCATATTTTAATGAGGGATAGTTACTTGTGCCCTGTCGCAAACTATGTGTTCTGTGCAGGTACTAAATGCTTGCCCTGCCATCGCTGTTATTCGCAGTTTCCACAGAGTTTACCCGTTTCCTGCAGTATGAAGATTGCTCTGGATACTCCGACTAACAACGAGCTAGAATCGTGCCATAAATGGCAGTATGTGGAAGGTCGCGCTAATTGGCAGTTTCCGGTCAGGTCGCTGCTCACCCTAAAGACTAATTGCTACCTGTGACGCCGTTAAATATTCTCTATCGAACTGGAATGTGCTATATCCGACAACGAAGGTAACAAGGTGTTACGTAGGCAATGAAACCCTTAGAGGATCCACTGAGACAAAAACAAGTTCTTTATGCAAGAAAGTACATGGAATCCTTGACACGCTAAATCTGAGCTGTTTAACTCCATAAAGGGGAAAGGATGAATTCGATACTTAAGTAGCGAGTGTTTCTAAACGCCTTCCCCTCCTCTCCCTTGCCACTCCCCCCTCACTCGTTTCGCAGCACTTCCTGATCTGCTTGAAATATCGAAAGCCAAATCTCACCTCTACAAATGCACACATCTCTTTCTTTACGATTCATCCCTTGTCTCACCAGTTTCTGCATGCAGAAGAGCACACTGGATCAAATCTGTGTGCCCTAGATTTCAAGGTAACCATTTCGAATCCCAAAAGTTGCGTATACTCATATTTTCATTACCAAATGTTTTATTAACGATCAGGCACGAGCTAGTGGTGTAATTCTACTGATTATCAAATTTCACACAGTTGTTCAGAATTCACTGTGCAACTACGGACAGGTATGTGATCTCAGTATCCTTGTTGGTACTATCGAGTGTGATCTGACTAAGTGACAGCACCACCTTTGACACTCTCCACTCTCCACACTCTAAAACCAAATGTTTTATTAACGTACAGGCACGAGCTAGTGGTGTAATTCTACTGATTATCAAATTTCACACAGTTGTTCAGAATTCACTGTGCAACTGCGGACAGGTATGTGATCTCAGTATCCTTGTTGGTACTATCGAGTGTGATCTGACTAAGTGACAGCACCACCTTTGACACTCTCCACTTTTGTCGTCGTCATCAACAAGAATAGTAATATGACCAAACGTTCTACATGCATTCAACATTTATCGACATTATACCGTAGTCATCTAATAAACTCAACATAGAACTCTCCGAATCGACGACCAATTGCAAAAATTTACGACAGCTAACATGCGACACGTAGCCATACCTACATATGTATAATAAAACTTGTTTTTGAGCTTATTTCAGTGTGTTAGGTTGCTGTTGCGCCTATGTGCACATTATAACTAGTGAATCATTCCTTTCTCGTCATTAGGTGAAAACATAGTACATGTGTTATTGCATCCATTAAGAAAAGGTAATGTTTCTATAACTGACATCAGCTCAGGAGACAGTACCAGAGTAGACAGTTCAAGATTTTCGCAATATTCCTTCAACTGAGCGCGAAAGATCAGTGTTACAAAACAGACAGAATAAATCAATTTCAATCTTCATCGTCGTAGACATCAATTCATTTAGACAGATATTTTATAGAAGTAATGGCGCCAGCTGCAAAAAGTCAATTACGTAAAGGAATAAATAGAATCTAATGGCATTCCTGGCTGGGAGACGCAATGAATAGTTTATGCCACAAAATCAGAAAGGGTTTTCATCCTCTGCGCGTAGTGAACCATTTCCTTCTAGTATCTCTTCCCGTAGGGTGTACGTCTATGTAACTCTGGTATTGTTCAAAGATCTCAGCGCCACACCAAAATCGGCAATACACATCGACATCACAGATATTAGCGAGCTCTCGCTCCTATCTCCAGCAACGAATGTGAGAGACTGAAGAAGACACTCACTCTCACTCAGCGCGGCAGCACAATTGCAAGAACGTCAATATAAAGTGGAGCATGGAAGCGCTCTTCCCAGTTCGTGACCTCAGCTGAAGCTGTCGGTATTATCAACTAGGACTAAAGAGTTATTCAAATCTAGGATATGCATTTGTAAATGTTGATGATTGTAATTCAAGAGGAGAGTGTTTAATAAGTGCACCGAGTGAGGGTTGAATGCTCAGTGGTATTTATGCGAAGGATTGTATCAAGTAAATCTTTTTATCATTCGTGTAACAAGGTGAACTAATATTTGGTATCTTGCAGTTCAGGTGAGCCAATTCCCAGAGCAATCAAAGAACCCACAGTTATGGCAGGACGATTGTAGTTCCCTCTGAACTTAACAGTAACGTGGATGGATGGTTAGTGTGGCGCCACACTTATGTTTGTTGATGATGGGAGTAGCGATAGGGTGAAACTCAATGCCAAAACATACCACCAAGGGGGCCGTTTAGCTTAGCATCCCAGTGGAACTGGCGGATAACTTCTGACATTATCAAATGTCCTCGATCTGTGAATTAATTGCAAGTTGATCTAGGACATTGTGTATTTGAGATTTATGAGTGCTCAACGCCTAGATTATCAGCGGCCACATGAAAATTAATAGTAACGGGTACGTTTAAAATGTCTAAAACGCCATAAAGGGAGTAAGTCTGAAAAAATTACATTCATTCACTCCCAACCTCTCTCCCAACCTCACTCAAGAATACCCGCACGGTCACACAATCTCACATATTTTAAGAAGGGTAAATTTGGTTGGATGTCCTAATACTGGCGATTAAAACACAAGTAATACCAGATGAACACTAAAATAATGACGAAGGGAAATGTGACTAGCTGATCACTTAACAAAATACGTGTATGAACCACCCACCGTGGCAATACACTACTTAGGTGTCATGCGTCTCTGGGCTATATCCAACACGAAAAAATGTGAGAAAACATGTCTGCTTGGCTCATAGGAAAGTATATCACAGACCAGTTATTGAGTTTACCATACGCAGCGTGTGTTCTGTTATTTCTTGTCACTACTCTTCCCACCATCGCATCATTCTGTACCTCAACATTAATGCGAAAGCATGTAGGGAAATGGCACTTTGATCTATGTGATTCCTGCGAGACGCCTCCTTCGCTGCTTCATCCGCCATTTTATTTCCCTTAAAACACCTGCTCTGGCACCCAGGTGAAAGACACGACGCCCCCAGTCGTTGTAGACGGAGAACAGTGTCCAGTATGTTCTCGACTACCTTATCAGCTCGTTTTACTGTTGTAGAGAGTGAAGGGTACTCAGCGAGTCGGAACAAACGAGGAATTTCGTAATCGAAACACATGGCATCAGTTTCAAGCATTAGAAATAACAGTCAACCAGTGTGTAGTCGGTCTAGTACATGTCAACGATTCCCACATCGAGTACAGATAACGTGATTTTACGTCCTACATCTTCTGAAGAAGACGGTTTTAAAACCGCCGAAACCATGGTGAAAATTTAATAAAGCCGCGTTTTGCAAATGTTTGACTGCTATTTGTAACGCATTGAAGCTCTTGCGTGTGGAACTGCTGAAATGCAGCCATGTCGAATACCTTTATATTTCACCAGCTCCAGAATTCTTTTGGAGACAGGTCTGGCGGTCTGACAGGCCAAGGTAACGTGCCGACACTCTGTAGGGCACGTTGAGTTACAACAGTATTATGTGGTCGAGCGTTATTGTGTTGAAAAACACTCCCTGTAATGCTTGGCTGCACAACAGGTCGAGTCACCGGATTTTATAAATATACAGTCACGGTGAGTGAGGTGACCACGAGAGTGAAACAGCTGTCAAACGAAATGGTGACCCAGGTCATAAGGCCAGGCGCAGGTCCAATATGTCTAACATGCAGATCGGCAACTTGCCTTCTTCTAACCAACACACGGTCATCACTGACACTGTGGCAGGACCAGCTCTCATCAGAAAACACAATAGACCTCGAACCTGTCCTCCAACGAGCTCTTGCTTGACAAAACTGAACTCACAGATGGTGGAGCTTTTGGATCAGTGGAATGCAAGCTACAGGGTGCCACTGTGGTGCCAGCTACTGCTCAGATTTCTGTTGCAGATGCAGTATGAGGCTCTAGAACCATAAGCCGAAAACTACGGTCTTCCCTCGCGGTAGTGTCATCTGACTGTCCAGAGACCGATCTTCTTGCGACTGTACATTTTCGTAACCAGCGTTGTCAGCGGTGGTTACATTCCTGTCAAGTCTTTCTGTACTATAGCACAAGGAACATACTGCTTCTCATAGTCTTATAAGACGACCGCATTAAAACTCAGTGAAATGTTGATAATGGCGTCTTTGTCGCCTTAAGGGGCGACGGAACGCCCTATACTTGCAATGTTAAAATAACGCTTATAAATTACATCTTTCCTCACAAAGTATTTGAGGTAGGAAGTTGAACTTTTTACAGATTATTTATTGGAGTATGGGCTACAACTTAACACAGGGATTTTACAAAATTTTAGTTCAGTTGTTAAAGATGATTTTTTTCAATTGTAATGAAAATTCACAACATTTTTTTTGCAATTTTTTATTTATATATTCAAAAATACACAGTTTTTTGGAAAAAGTTTTTAGTGCATTCCAGGTCCATAGGATGGATTATCTTCATCCTCTGCAAACTCCTCCTCCAGCTTCCTCTTGTTCCTCCTCCTGTTTACTCTTGCTTGTATTTCTAGACTCTTTACAGCCCTGTCTGCAGCCCGAAGGCGTTCCTTGTCTAAATCAAGCATCGCTCGTACCATGTTAGAACCTATCTTAATTCCCTTATTTCTAAATACCTTGCACCGTACAATGTTGCCATCATTGAAAGTCGCAACAGCAACTTTACTTTTACTCATTATTATACTTCAACAAAACAGAGACTCAAGAAACAGAATTAATTACGAATATTTTCGAGATAACGACATAGTAAATAAACATGAAACAATCGACAATCACACCAGCGATATATATTGAACCATCACAGGTTAGCCACAACACATACTTTATTTCACATCACTAAAATGTACCTGATGAACACGGACGTTAATAATAACACCATTTGACAGCAGTTTAACAGCGCCACAGTGGGTCACGCCCATGTAGAACACATTTCAAAAAAAATTTAAAAATAGTTGTAGTCTTCGGAATTGAATAAATTATATATCTATTAAAAGGTAATAGTCTGCAGACTCAGAAAACGCAAAAAAGTAAAAATTGAACTTTTCATGATTTTGAGCCTTTCCGGAGCCCCTTAAAGGCATTCTTGATTAACATCAACTCACCACATCCAATCTCAAAAATAACTAACTCTCACGACCGTTACTGCGTGTATTCAAAACAAGCTTGATTTCCGTCCTCGTAGTCGCGCTGTTACTACCACTCTTACGCTGCATGTGCAAAATTTGAATAGACATCACTATTGTACGAACTGTCAGAGAATATTTCGTCCCTGACCAATGTGTGCCTTACTCGCGTCGAAAAACGAACCCATGCAGTGGTGTTTACGTTGGAAAACCCGCTGAGTAGCCACCCTTAGCAGGGTCAGGTTGTCGGCAGTGGATCGTTATCTCCTGAGTCCATACTGAAAGCGGCTAAGGATGTACCTGGTCTCTAAAATCCTGATCGGACGACGGCTGAGCACTCGTCTCAAGGCTATCCTATACAGGTCGTTAAGGCGACGCTTCGGTAGGTACTGGGAGACGTCTAGTCCTTTCCTGGTGCGGAAAGACTTCAATATTGCCTCCTCCCATCCTCCCATGTATTGGGAAACTGTCCTGTTTAATATTGAATCAGACATTCTAAGAGGATATCGTTTGACGTAGTTGCAAGTTTCACAGAATGCTGTATCGGATTTGGCTGTGACTGGGGGCAGTATTACGAGCCTCAGACAGTGCCGAATACAGTTCCCACTTGAAAAAAAGAGAGGTGGTTGGACTCAGAAGTGCAGCACCACTGCAGTCTGTAGGTACAGTATTTACCAGAAATCCTCTTGGTTGCTCCCCATACATACGTTGAACATTTGAAGCGCCTGTTAGTGTCCAGGGACGCATGGTATGACCTTCTCTTACTCTCCTCGATTATGTGGCTAGTTTAGGCTCTTGTTGCTCGAAAGGTTGCGAGGTCCTTCACACAGCCGCGCGCCTGACTGGCATTGCTGAGCAGCATGCATCAGTCCATGAAGGTGCAAGCCCCCTTCTCAGATTGCCTGCGGACCTCAAGATAAGTAATCTGGAAGCATCATGGATCACTTGTGTGATCTAGTTCACCCACTCATGAACGCTCGATAGGTTTTCAAACACAGTTAGCTTCTCGGAACAGCATGCAGTTACCTTTTCTGATAATCCGTCTTGGAGGCTTCATTTCGAGAATAATTACATCTGGTAGGTAAATCATGAGTGGGGTGTGTTGAATGGAATGAAGTTCATCCGCAACCTTTCACAGAGCTGAATCTGCGAGGGTAGTGGAGCATAAAATCTATGGCTGTCGATGTCCCGGTATCAGAGCTGAACTGATTGAGCTTATCCATGATGAGGTTGGACAGCTCCTGAGACAGCATGAGGCCCTTAAATACTCGAGCCCTGGGGCCAGTAGAGTTTGAGTCTCGTAACACTATGTGAGCACTGAAGCCTCTGAGAAATAGGAATAGTCGGAGAGTTGATCTGTACGAGGTGTGAGTGCTGTCTACCGCTTCCTTTGGTGGTAAACACAGAGAGCATACAATGATTTCTTTGTCACATAAGCTTCAGCGTCATCTGGTTGCAGGTCGGTTACCAGGCACGGAACAGACGAGTGATGCGTTTTATTGACGAACACAGATAACTGTCCCTCGGGCATTTCCACACTCAAGTCTTCCCGGCGATGTAATTTATAAACAAGTAGCATAGAGGCGTCAGTGGATTTAAAATGAGTAACTTGCAAACACAAGAACAGGGGATGTTACTGCGCTAACAGTTTCATTTCCTCCACATGTGTCCCGAAAAAATTGTGTTCCTCTCTAGTCGGGAGCCATTTATGGGTGAGATTTTTGTTTCACTCCGTCTCACTGCCGATGTGGGGATCCTGCAACGGCTGGAAGCTTAGTCTGGGTCTGAATGACTGCTTCAGGCAGATTTATTGTTCCATTGTCTACAAATCTGTATCATTAGAAATGTCAGATAAAAGGAGCTCGCCATGGGCTGATGATATCTGATCAGCGTTCTTCTGATGTGGACGCGTCTCTTTAGGTTTATTTGTCAGACGACCCGTTAGAGCAACTGGTGTGTTGGCAGAAGAGCCAACACCGTGTTGCTAGAGGAGGCCGAAATGCATGCGTTTAAGCTGGCGTGAGGTCTGGAACAGTTAAAGGAGCTGAGTCTAATAAATAAAGTACGAAGCTCTTTGAATACTTAACTTTAATCCACAATTGGGAAACATCGCTCTTGTTGATACAGGAAGTATAATCTCAATATAAACTGGTAATGACGCCTTGCTAGGTCGTAGCAAATGACGTAGCTGAAGGCTATGCTAACTATCGTCTCGGCAAATGAGAGCGTATTTGTCAGTGTAGCTTCGCTAGCAAAGTCGGCTGTACAACTGGGGCGAGTGTTAGGAAGTCTCTCTAGACCTGCCGTGTGGCAGCGCTCGGTCTGCAATCACTGACAGTGGCGATACGCGGGTCCGACGTATACTAACGGACGGACACCTAGCAAGTGTGGTGTCTGGCGGTGACACCACAGCAACCTTCGTATCAGTGACTGTGGCACTGCTGGATCAGCACATTTACAACTGCATCACAAACTCAAGCTACAGTGCTGACACTAGCAACCTCCTGTTTGGTTTATCCATCAGCTTCCTGAATAGCTTTTCCACATTATAAGCAAACAAAATACTGAAAGTCGGAGACTGCATGGCTTCATAGACGTTTTTGGCCTCACCTTGTGGGATACTTTTCTATTCTTTGAGTTCCTGTATCTTCCTTTCTCCGAGATGCGCACTACAGTCTCCACAACAAACAGAGCGATTAACAGTCTTTGGAGAAAATGAACACATGACTGACGCCTTCCGTCAGTGCTATAGTGCTATAGTGCTGCGCGCAGAGAACGATGTCAAAGTTAGCGTAAGCAAAAGCAAAATGCTATGTACCGACTTGACAGAAAATCCTAGGAAGTACTGGTCTTACGTTAAATCAGTAAGTGGCTCGAAACATCATGTCCAGACACTCTGGGATGATGATAATGGCATTGATGCAGAGAATGACACGCGTGGAGCTGAAATACTAAACACCTTTTTCCAAAGCTGTTCCACATAGGAAGACCGCACTGCAGTTCCTTCTCTAAATCCTTGCACAAATGGCTGACATCAAAATAAGTGTCCAAAGAATAGAAAAGCAACTGAAATCACTCAACAGAGGAAAGTCCACTGGACCTGACGGGATACCAATTCGATTCTACACAGAGTACGCGAAAGACTTCTAACAGCCGTGTACCACAAGTCTCTAGAGGAACGGAAGGTTCCAAATGATTGGAAAAGACCACAGGTAGTTCAAGTTTTCAAGAAGGGTCTTCGAGCAGATGCGCTAAACTATAGGCCTGTATCCCTGACATCGATCTGTTGTAGAATTTTAGAACATGTTTTCTGCTCGCGTTTCATGTCATTTCTGGAAACCCAGAATCTACTCTGTAGGAATCAACTTGGATTCCGGTAACAGCGATCGTGTGAGACCCAACTCGCTTTATTTGTTCATGAGACCCAGAAAATATTAGATACAGGCTCCTAGGTAGGCGCCAGTTTCCTTGACTTCCGGAATTCACTCGATACAGTTCCACACTGCCACATGATAAACAAAGTAAGAGCCTACGGAATATCAGACCAGCTGTGTGGCTGGATTGAAGAGCTTTTAGCAAACAGAACACAGCAAGTTGTTATCAATGGAGAAATGTCTACAGACGTTAAAGTAACCTCTGGCGTGCCACAGGAGACTGTTATGGCACCATTGCTTTTCACAATATATATAAATGACCTCGTAGATAGTGTCGGAAATTACATGCGGCTTTTCGCCGATGATGCTGTAGTATACAGAGAAGTTGCAGCATTAGAAAACTGTAGCGAAATGCAGGAAGATCTGCCGCGGATAGGCACTTGGTGGAGGGAGTGGCAACTGACCCTTAACATAGACAAATATAATGTATTGCGAATACATAGAAAGAAGGATCCTTTATTGTATGTTTATATGATAGCGGAACAAACACTTGTAGCAGTTATTTCTGTAAAATATCTGGGAGTATACGTACGGAACGATTTGAAGTGGAATGATCATATAAAATTAATTGTTGGTAAGGCGGTTACCAGGATGAGATTCATTGGGAGAGTCCTTAGATAATGTAGTCCATCAACAAAGGAGATGGCTTACAAAACACTCGTTCGACCTATCCTTGAGTATTGCTCATCAGTGTCGGATTCGTACCAGGTCGAGTTGACAGAGGAGATACAGAAGATCCAAAGAAGAGCGGCGCCTTTCGTCACAGGTTTATTTGGTAAGCGTGATAGCGTTACGAAGATGTTTAGCAAACTCAAGTGGCACATGTAAAGTGCCCTCCACCACACACCGTTGAGTGACTTGCGGAGTATAAACATAGATTTAGATGTAGGTAAAGTGGAATAGCGCATTTTTAAGCGAAGAAAACCTGCCTTGATATACTCCGGAAGTGTTTTTCTACCTAATTTAATAATAAAGGAATTTATTTGACCAATTCGCCATCTTCCAGTTTCATTACATTTTGCACACCTATGACTCCCCCTTGTACATTTTTCGGTTCCCCTTTGGAAAAAATCCCTGCTCGACACATGGTTGCTGTAGTTCAGTGTGCTTAGAAGTTCTATTTTGTTTCAATGGTATATCTCCTCAGCATTTACCTGTCTGCAGATTTGCTGCTTTTTGGGAACTAGAAGCTTCAACCAGCTGTGTCGCATTCGGTAACTGATTTACAGATTTGAAAGTGCCACCACTGCATACTAACCCTTTTTGAATGTGTAAAGCTGAAACTTTCTTAAAACTTCCCCTCTTTCCTTTTAGCTATTAAAAACACATTCTAACGAGTTGCTTATATTCCGTTACTATAACGGCAAGTGCTTTGTATAATCCATGTCTCTGGAGGACTGGCTACAGTATTCATCTTTTAAGGGTGCGTGGTGATACCCACCGGCGGTACAAATATTCCTCTGATAACTGAAAGGGGTAAGTGTTATACAGCTAAGACGTGGGAAGTTCCCCAGAGGTTGCCTCTTATCCACTGTTCGCTCCCAACAGCAATGCGTCTCATCGTCGTGCAGCACACATTGAGACTGAGTTTTGCGTTTATTGAGATTAGTACAAGTCTCGCCAACCGGGCATTTAAGTTCTTTTTCCCCTGTGACACGACGTTTTACCGCTGCGCCGCACGATGGTCGCTGAAGCAAGCGCCTGAGTATTTCAGTTAAAGAGGACTGGCGGCGGTTACTGGTCCCCAGCTCAGGAAACATGCGTTCGCTCAGTCTGCACCCAGGAAATGCTGGCTGAATTCTTTGTGGTGCCCCTTTTGCGGATGAAAGCTCGCGGTGAAAATTTCTTCCAGAATTCGAACCGGCTACCTCCAAGTCAAGCCCCACCACACAGACATACGTTGGCAACATCAGCTACGAAGGCGAGTTCTAGTTTAGTAATCAGAGGCTGATGAAGAAAATCTGTTTTTTGAAACACATCATTTTAGTATAAAATAATAAGCCTACTAGACATTCGGGTGCGTTACAGTATGCAACATCGCTGTAGAACTGGACTGCATGGATCGAAGGCTTCTCATCTTAGTGCTAAACTGGAGTTTATTATGTTACTTTTAGGACAGATGATGCATACCTGTGGTTTCAACTCGCTGTTTCATATACTTGGGTGAGATCACTGTACACTCTTGGCTCCAAATGTGCGTTACGCGTATACCATTTCTTGCTGATTGTTTTATACGTTGCATTGCTTTTGCGTCAAGTTTATATTTGTACTCAAGAGCACATTCTCGTGTTGTGTTTCGTTTGTGATTCATTCGGAACCATGCGCCCAAGTGGACAGCGGTATTCAGTAGTGATTAACAGATCCGTGAACACTGATGGCGTTCAGTCTTTCTCTATCTCTTTCCCTCCCTCCCTCTCTCTCTCTCTCTCTCTCTCTCGCTCTCTCTCCCTCTCTCTCTCTCTTTCTCTCCCTCTTCCTGTCTCTCCCTCTCTCTCTCATATAATATTAGGAAGAACACATTCATTTTATTTTAATTTTTTTTTAGTTTTGTTAGTGAACTACACCACTGAGGGTTATTCTGTGGTATTTGAGCCGCACTGTAATCGCCCGCATGTTATGTCGTTTCGAACGTGAGATTACATTTATGCCAGAATTTGCGTTCGTCTTTTTATTGAAATGGTTTCCTTCGTTTGAAATAACAACCAATTGGCTGTATACGTTTGCACCACACCAGAACTCCATTCCCTCTTGTTCCTTGGTCCCTTTTAACAATATCGGACCTATAAGTCCCTTTAAACAATATCGCTCCTATAATTCCCTTTTAACAATTTCGCTCCTATAAGAAACGCTATTGTCTGAGTACGTCTAGCACTCTTCTGCAGCGTTTCCTAACATTCATAGCTATCAGTTAAGTGATAAGATGAAGTGATGTCGTTTGCTGGCGTAAGCCATTCAGAGCAGCGACGCCGTCAGATCAATTTCTTCAATGTAAATGCAGCCATTGTTTGTTACTGATTTGAACATTTGCGCTCGGTGATTAGTCTCAGGATGGCAACTACATTATTGTGGATCGTGTTTCGTCTGCAATATGGCACTCTGTTCTTTAATCTAACAGTATTCCTGCTTAAAAATTACTAATCTCTTTTCTTCTTCAGAACTTTTGAATGAAATCGCCATTACCTTTTCGAAGAAACTTCCGTCGTCATTAAAATTTCGTAGTAAGATAGCGTTATCATGGAATCGCACCCGAAAATTGGTTGAAAGCCTGTGTAAAAACTGTTTCAAAACATTAACTGAAAATTTAGCGTAATTTTTCAAGACGAAGGTAGGCTTTCTAGCTAATTGTGTCGCATGCAAGACTGTAGGTTGGTTGACCACAGGACAGCGAAATGGGCTACTGTTTTACGATTTCCGTATTCATTTCGGCGAACTCGTGCTGGTTCCTACATCTTCTCATCCTAGTCACTTTAGAACGCGTTAGTCTACCGTCTGCCCAGTAGATAGACCATACGTCCCACACTTCGTGGTTAGAGTCCCGAATTTTGTTACGATGGCAGTTTTATGACACCGAGCATGACTTTCACCAGTCCATGATATAAATGAGAAATATATATTTAGGCCGTGTTGATTGCCAGGTTGAGCTGCAGATCCCATTATACCCCACTGGGTAAGCTTTCTGACACGTCTGTGGATGCATGCAAGGAATTAAATGTACCGTACGGTACGGTGAGTCATAGTGAAGGAACCTTTATCGACCACAGTCCAAGTTCTCCAGTCGACGCGTAGAAAATTTGTGATAAGGACTGTGGGACCAAACTGCTGAGGTCATCGGTTCTTAGGCTTACATACTAATTAAACTGACTTAAAGTAACTTACGCTAAGGACAGCAAACACACCCAACCCCGAGGGAGGACTCGAACCTCCGACGGGGAGAGCGTCATGAACCGTGACAAGACGCTTTAAACCACAAGGCTAACCCCCATGCATCAGTCGCCGCGTGCCTCGCGAATTCTCTGTGCGGCGTCACCACTACTTTTTGGTTGAAATAATGGCTTTATTCAACTTCAAAAAGACCTGTGAGGTAAATGTAAAGATACACCTCTTACTATGCTGACATGAGGCGTTTAGTGCTCTGATAACGATCAGTTGCTAATTCTCAGTGGATGGATCCAACGAAAGTCGTTGACACACCTAAGGTGAAATTTCTGTATGAAATGTGGCGTTTAGATATTGCTGGGCCTTCTTCTTTCTGGGCAATGTAACAGCAGCCATTAGTAGGCTGTTGCTGGATGGAGGGGTGCCGCCCTCGCTGATGTCTAAAGACGCGACAGTTCAGAATTTTCTTCAATACGATGGCGCCGCACATCATTACTTGTTCGATGTTCTGTCGTAATTGGACATCCAGTTTCTCCGGGCATGGATAGATCTTACAGTTCCGCTGGAGTGGCCACTGCATTTCCGAGACTGAAGTCCATTAGATTTCTAGTTTTAGGGACGTGTGGAGGCTGTAACATGTGCGGTGGAGATCAGCTACTTTGCGCATCTTAGGGAACGGACTGGTAATGCTCACGATCGCATTCAGATACATTGGTAGGTTAAGGTCCGTGAGTAATAGGTGAAGCGATAACAACCACCTTACATGTCGCTAGAGAATGTGAGATCTCAGTTTTTCCCGGCGTATACAATGTTCATGTAACTTACGGGAATGCAGCCACGTAACGTCGTCGACAACAGGCGATATATGGAAAGAATACTCCCTACGATTTTCAAGACATAACTTCAGCAAGTAAGCGCTTACTTGCTGTCGTTATGCCTTGAAAATGACAGAGTGTGTTCCTGTCGAAACTATTACATGTTAAATGAACACGCTGGAAAATATTGCGAGCACATCATGTAACCATCATTTGTTGTCACCAGTTTCTGCCGCGAGTTCTGCGCAAAATACAATAATGAATAAAGCTACTCTCAAATGAAATGTACCATTATTCCTCCTGCGTAAGTCTTTGTGTCTCACATGTACCACATGAACCCTTTACATCGGAAAATTTCTTTCAGAATTCGAACCGGCTACCTCCAAGTCAAGCGCCACCACACAGACATGCGTTGGCAACATCAGCTACGAAGGCGAGTTTCTATATCGTAATCATAGGCTGGCGAAAAGATTCTGTTTTCTGAAACACATCATTTTAATATAAATTAATGGATTCCAGAATGGCCATCATTTTGCTAATACAGCTCCACAGTTTCTCACCATCTCTCATCTTACACTAATTGACTTTAAATTCATGTTTATCAACCAACTTCTGTTTTAGATTAGTAGTGTCACCTATAGATAACCCTAAAGAATACTTGTGTGCATAAAAGCTAGAACACTACTTGCTGACACGCTGTAAGTGCATCCATATATGAAAGTCACAAAACTTATTGGGAAGTCTCCTCGGCAATAAGTACTTATAAGAGTGCCTCGTATCACAGAGAAACCCTTGGACTTGGATGTAGCCCAGAAAGTGGGGACTGCTATAGACAGAATAAGAAAAAACCATGGTAAATGTGCGGATTCGTTATGCCGAGGGAGAAAGGTAACCTCGACAGAATGTGTGGAATCCCTTTCTCGTCTCTGCTCCGCGTTCAACGAGGCGCACACAAAACTGAAAAACTTCACCCAGTGGAAACCAGTTTTCGAAATTTCGCAATCCTTTTAGCCAGCCAACCTGACGGACGCACCGTGAAGGAGATATGCGAATTGATCACAAATTCGTACAGGTATCAATGAAAATGCAAAATTGTATACTTTGGCGGTCGATAGATGAATCTACTACTACATCATACTTCGCCAGCCGCCTAATGGTGTGTCGCGTAGGGTACCACTAATTGATCCCCCACACTCCGTTCGACTTGCGAATGGCATATGGGAAGAATCCTTGCCGGTAATCCTCTGTACTGGCTCTAGTTTCTCAAATTTTCTCGTGGTGGTCATTACGCGAGATCCATGTGGGAGGAAGTAATATATTGTCTGATTCTTCGTGGAAAGCCCTTAAACGAAGTTTCATTAATAAATCTGTCCTTGATGCACAACGCTTCACTTGTAACGTCTACCAATGGAGCTGAGAATTTCAACGAATGTGTGACGCTGCATCGCCATTTCAACGCTCATCTGGCAATGAGAGTAATCAGTAGATCTGCTGGTACCAGGAATAAAACATTTGCGAATTTCATTCCGTGTACTCAGTTGGATAGTAGCTACGTCTCGCAGGTAGGTGCATAAAAAATATTTGAAGACGTTAGAGTATTCGGCCGTCGCTCGACATTTCAATAGGAAGGATGCCACTATTCAACGATGTTGGCATCAGTGGGTGAAACAGGCTCGAACAAAATGTGTAGAGGGTCGCAGTCGACCTAGAGAAAAGAGAAAATGTGAGGACCAAGCAATCGTCAGGGAGGCCCTCGAAATCCTATATTGATCATTTTGATCGATACCACGTGCTAGCGACGCTTTACTGAGCACAAGTACAAATGTAGGAGGTTCAGAAAAAGGGGCTGAGCCATGGTGGCCATCCGTCGAGTAACATTCACTTCTGTGAACCACGAAGCCCGTTTGCAGTGGTGTCTGGCACATTCGGTCTGGAATCTCTGTGACTGGAGTAGAATTGTCTTCATTGATGAGTCCCGCTTCGAACTGAGCTCCGATGATCAGCGAAGACGTGTCTGGGCAGGCATAAGGTAGGAATGGGATACGGTACCAACTTGACTGTCGCACTGAAGACGAGGAGAGACGGTCTGGGGCGTCATTTCATTCCATAGCATGACCCCTTTGTTTGTCATCCGCGGCAACATTGTAGCAGAGTGGTACTGATGAGCTGTAAGCACATTGTGTGTTGGAGGCAACAGAATCGTTCTGCAGTCAGCTTGATATGTCACTTCTCTAAATTTTCTCAGTAGTGTTGAAAAGAATGCCGCCTTCCCAATTTGAGTTCACGAAGCATCCTCTCAACACTTGGGTCTTGCTCGGACCTACAATAACAGATCGAGTAGCCCGCCTGTGAACTGCTTCAATGTCTTCCTTTAATCCGACCTGGAACGCATTCCAAACACTCGAACAGAACTGAAGAATAGTTCCCACTAGCGTCGTAATGTAATCTCCATTACAGAAGAACCACACATTCCTGGGATTCTACCAATAAGCGGAAGCCGACCATTCACCTCTCCTCACAATCTCGTTCCATTTCACATCATTTCACAACATTGCATCCACATATTTAAACGACTTGACTGTGTCAAACAGGACACTGCTAATGCTTTATCCGTACTTTACAGGTTTGTTTTTCCTATTCATCCGCATTAGCTTACATTTTTCTACATTTAGAACTAGCTGTCATTCGTAACACCGACTAGAAATTGTAAGTCATCTGGTATCCTTCTACAGTCAGTCACTCAATGATGACACCTTGCCGTACAACACAGCATCATCGGGGAACAAACGCAGATCGCTGCCCACCCTGTCCAGCAAAAATATTTATGTGTGTAGTAAACAACAGCGGCAGTCCTATCACACTTTCCTGGGGCACTCCTGACGATACCGTTGTCTCTGATGAACACTCGCCGTCCAAGACAACTCATTCTGTAACTTAAGAAGTCTTCAAGCCACTCACATACCTGTGAGACTAATCCATATGCTTGTACGCCGGCCGCTGTGTCCGAGAGGCTCTAGGCGCTTCATTCCGGAATCGCGCTGCTGCTACGGTCGCAGGTTCGAATCCTGCCTCGGGCATGGATGTGTGTGATGACCTTAGGTTAATTATGTTTAAGTAACTTCCTGGACCTTTGCCTTTCGCGGGCAAGTGCTCTACCATCTGAGCTACGCAAGCACGACTCACGCCCCGTTCTCACAGCTTTACTTCTGCCAATACTTCATTTAAGTAATTCTAAGTGTAGGGGACTGATGACCTCAGATGTTAAGTCCCATAGTGCTTAGAGCCATTTGAACCATATGCTCGTGCCTCCTTTAACAGCCTGCAATGGAGCATCATGTCATACGCTTTCTGGAAGTCTGCCTGTTGCTCGTTATCCACTCTATGCCCTATATCATGTGAGAAAAAGGCAAGCTAAATTTCGCACGAGCGATGCTATCAAAAACCCATGCTGATTTGTGGACATAAGCTTCTCGGTCTCAAAAAATTTGTTGAATTCGAACTGAGAGTATGTTCAAGGATTCTGCAGCAAACCGATGATAGGGATTTTCTCAGGGAATTGGTCTGAAATTTTGTGGATCCGTCCTTTTGCCCTTCTTATACACGGTTAGACCGACGTCTGACCTTTTCGTCTGTTGTTCCAGCTTTTTCTTTCTTCAGGTCGTGTATTTACGAAGGAAGATCGTCCGTGCAGCACTTCATACTGTACAGTCGACCGCAATGCTGTTCGCGGCCGCTCCCTCCTGACGCTTCCTGACTGACGCGCACAGCACGTAAACTGACTGCTCGTATCCCCCACCCCTGCTGCTGCCTCCCTCCAGTGGGTCCGGCCATCCGTTTGATGAGGCGCCTAATGAAGCTTTGCCACTACAGTCAGCGCGCCGTCCCCGCACATCTTTGTTCAGCCGCTCTGCTTAGATCCGACGGCAATGCTCGTAGCGTCTGTTCGTGCGTGAACAACTTTCCAGCTCAAATTCAGTTTTCAGTCGGACTTAATAACACCTGTTTTGCTTTTTGTCTTATGACTACGAAAGAGGCAGAAGCCAATTAAGCGCTCGCTGCAGTGCTGGTTGGGTGAAAGGCATAAATATTTAACACACATACACACACGCACGGCAAAAGAATTACCCATTACCACCGGGAGAGAAATCGGTAGATGTGACGTGCATCTACAGACAAGCCAGTGGTTATAATTTCAGTAAAACTGGATGATTTAGTTGATTTATTCATTCACACATTCATCAGAAACGCTTTGGTCCGTATCTAGCTCTTATTCCGGCAGTTATTTCACTTATAATTGATTGATAGAGTTGTTGGATGTCCTTCTGTGCAATGCTGTAATAAATTCTGTCCAATTAGCGCGTCACATTATCAAAACACCGAGCTGATAGAAGGGCCGCTGCCCGTAATATCTTTCTCAAATGTGGAGAGATCCGGTGACATTGCTGGCCAAGATGGAGCTCCGCAAGCAGCAGAACCCTCACCGTGCTTTGCTATATCCCCAAGCGATCTACAATACATAGGACTTACAGGAGCGTGTAATCAATGCATGCCACGCATTCTGAATGGAGTCGGGTGTGTTTAAAACGACGCGTGATCACTGCGAAGAAAGACTGAAGAATCCGTAGGTCGTATGGTAACCACAAGCAGAGCTGCTTATACCGTCTAGTTCTACGTAACAAGGGTGCTTGCCTCCAGACACGCAATTACAGAAACTTTTCTTCTAGTTTTGACCACTACTACTTCGGGTAGGGGTGTGCGACCTTTTCTTATACAAAATGTACACAGTCCAGTCACAGTAATCTGACTATGTTCAACGTCGATGTACAGTAACCACTCACAGGTGGCAAGTGGCGGTGCTCTCAGTGGAAAGTGTATAAAGCGTCTCGGCGGGATGCGGAAAATAATGCAGATGTTGTCGTAATGCAAAAATAGAGCGATTGCTAAACTTGGAGAGATAAAACTGAACGATAAATTATCGAAAGAGGTTAAAGAAATGGAAAAAATACACTTACTTAAAAAGGCAGCCAAAAAGCACCTGTTATGCAATACATTTTATACATTCAAGGATTACTTAGATAAAACAGAGTAAGGGTTTGATAAAAAATGTTATACAAATAATTAATAATAATAACAATAAAATTACACTCCTGGAAATTGAAATAAGAACACCGTGAATTCATTGTCCCAGGAAGGGGAAACTTTATTGACACATTCCTGGGGTCAGATACATCACATGATCACACTGACAGAACCACAGGCACATAGACACAGGCAACAGAGCATGCACAATGTCGGCACTAGTACAGTGTATATCCACCTTTCGCAGCAATGCAGGCAGCTATTCTCCCATGGAGACGATCGTAGAGATGCTGGATGTAGTCCTGTGGAACGGCTTGCCAAGCCATTTCCACCTGGCGCCTCAGTTGGACCAGCGTTCGTGCTGGACGTGCAGACCGCGTGAGACGACGCTTCATCCAGTCCCAAACATGCTCAATGGGGGACAGATCCGGAGATCTTGCTGGCCAGGGTAGTTGACTAACACCTTCTAGAGCACGTTGGGTGGCACGGGATACATGCGGACGTGCATTGTCCTGTTGGAACAGCAAGTTCCCTTGCCGGTCTAGGAATGGTAGAACGATGGGTTCGATGACGGTTTGGATGTACCGTGCACTATTCAGTGTCCCCTCGATAATCACCTGTGGTGTACGGCCAGTGTAGGAGATCGCTCCCCACACCATGATGTCGGGTGTTGGCCCTGTGTCCCTCGGTCGTATGCAGTCCTGATTGTGGCGCTCACCTGCACGGCGCCAAACACGCATACGACCATCATTGGCACCAAGGCAGAAGCGACTCTCACCGCTGAAGACGACACGTCTCCATTCGTCCCTCCATTCACGCCTGTCGCGACACCACTGGAGGCGGGCTGCACGATGTTGGGGCGTGAGCAGAAGACGGCCTAACGGTGTGCGGGACCGTAGCCCAGCTTCATGGAGACGGTTGCGAATGGTCCTCGCCGATACCCCAGGAGCAACAGTGTCCCTAATTTGCTGGGAAGTGGCGGTGCGGTCCCCTACGGCACTGCGTAGGATCCTACGGTCTTGGCGTGCATCCGTGCGTCGCTGCGGTCCGGTCCCAGGTTGACGGGCACGTGCACCTTCCGCCGACCACTGGCGACAACATCGATGTACTGTTGAGACCTCACGCCCCACGTGTTGAGCAATTCGGCGGTACGTCCACCCGGCCTCCCGCATGCCCACTATACGCCCTCGCTCAAAGTCCGTCAACTGCACATACGGTTCACGTCCACGCTGTCGCGGCATGCTACCAGTGTTAAAGACTGCGATGGAGCTCCGTATGCCACGGCAAACTGGCTGACACTGACGGCGGCGGTGCACAAATGCTGCGCAGCTAGCGCCATTCGACGGCCAACACCGCGGTTCCTGGTGTGTCCGCTGTGCCGTGCGTGTGATCATTGCTTGTACAGCCCTCTCGCAGTGTCCGGTGCAAGTATGGTGGGTCTGACACACCGGTGTCAATGTGTTCTTTTTTCCATTTCCAGGAGTGTATAAACAGCCGACCAGTATATAAATTTGTCTTCTTCAGAAGGTAGCCTACGGACAATGAACATCATAGCTTACATTAGAAAAGTATGAAACTCTTAAGCCAAGAATAAATTTTAACACAAATTAGAGAACTCTTTCATTACAGAAGTATGATAACGACGACTGGTACTTACAATTTTACATTAGTAAGGACTAATGTACTATCGCCGTTTTTACAATTGTCGGCATAGATCCTTGTGTCAAAAATAAAAAAAAAGTCTGTAAATATATGTGTATACGAATTAGCTTATTTTAAATTGATCTAAACTTGTAAGTCCTTTGACATGTCCTATAACCTTGAAAAAAGTGATCTACGGATGAATAAAGTTACTACTACTACTTTTACATTTGTCTGACGTCCAAAACGGTAGTTTGTTGTAGTTCGAGCCAAGAAAAGAAGTATTCCCGAAACGACTAAATTTGTATGCTGTTCACGGGCGGTATTAGTTAAGCCATACAGTGCATGGAAAAATGGCGCTATCGAAAACCAGCACGGAGGCGGGACACCACGGACCATTGATGACAGGGGTGAACCATGGCTGCGGAAATGTTACCGGCGAACAGGCTTGCAACTGTTCATTGCCGAGATGACCCAAGGGGCTACCAACAACGTCTCTTCTATGACCGTTTAGCGAAATTTGGTTTGGTACTCCACAGTAGGCTTCGTGACCCATGCCCTGTGACCCGTCTCCTGTTCATTGCAACGAAGGTTGAAACTCACGCGATAATACCGAACCTGGACGTGCATTGAATGGCGACAGGTAGACTTCTCAGATGGCAGATGACCGTCGTCTTATACTGCTTGAACCACCTGAAAACAAACACACTCGTCGGAGTGCTCCAGGCTGGAGGAGAGAGCGTTACGGCCTGGGAATGTTTCTCGTGGCTCTCTCTGAGTGATCTTGTCTTTCCGAAAGGGACAATGGATCAACACAAGTATGTATCTATCCTTGGGAACCACGTCCAGTCCTGCAAGCAGTTCATTTATTCCTCGGCACGATGGCATCTACCAATAGGACAATGCAACGTGTCACACAGATCGCAGCGTACCTACGTGGTGCAAAGAGCATGGGGACGGGTTTCCTGCACTCCCTTGGCCACCAAACACCCCGAAAACTTTGGGGTCACCTTGATTGGGCTTTTCTCGCTTTGGATCCTCTGCCTAGGAACCGGTTCACGGCACTGGAGTCAGCGTGGCTCCAAATCCCTTCCAGTACCTCACTGACACTCTTCCTGCACGTCTCCCAGTAGTCCACGGTAAAAAAGGCGGCTATACAGGCTTTAGACAGATGGTCACATTAACTTGGCTGCACAGTGTATATCCAGTCTATAGCAAACAAGTATTAGCACATTTCAATCTCTGTTTTCGTCCGCATTCCGCACTAACTTGCACGCCATAATTGGCTTTCGAATTTGCTGAACTGAAGTAAATTCTGGCAGGTGTTCGATAAGCTAAGGTATGAATTTAGGCGAACTACTTTCATGAGGTAATTGGGACAGAACCAAATAAACGTTATTTTTATGCTGAAGAAAGACAACATCATTTTTGTAGATGACCGTCTCTCATGACCTTGACATCGAAGGAACTTTAAACCCTAACCTTCTTTCTCCCTCCTGTAGGCGACTACTAAATATTGAGATATTTTGGAATCCATGTGCCTTTCAGTATCTTCTTTCTTCAATCCATCATAATTAGGGTGTGGACGAATACAGGTTTATTATGGGTCGAGCTTCGCAAAAACTGCTTTACGTCCTCAAGGAATTACTACAATTACAATCGCAGGCAACTAATTCTGCCTATCTTAGTGCTTTCCCCTGAATTTGACATTATGAACACAGGTCGTAGTATTCCTGCCTCATTTTCATGCACAAACACACAGTTTTAGTAGGGTACGGTGCCCTTTTAAATTCTGCGAGTGTAGTACGAGGAAGATTTCGCGGCAGAACTCAGTCAAAATTGCACTGGAGTATTTCGTTGCTGAATTTTGAATCGTGGCGTTCTGTCGAAATATTCAAGAGCAGACCTGCCGCGCCCCCACAGTCCGCAGCATTAAGGCTATCCTTCGCTCCGCAGAGGACGGAGCGCAGTTTCCTGCAGTGAAAAGGATTAAAGGCCATTTCCGTCAGCGTTTCTCCACACGAGTAATCAACTGGTGTATTAACACATCTTCAAGCGGCGCCAACATTTCCGGAAGCGTCGTTACTTTTCCGAATTCAGATTCAGCTACCGTTAAAACGCAAAAGGTCAATGTAGCAAATGGTAATGTGCCTACCAGAAACTGTGTTAAAAACTCTTTTCATGTCGTGTGAAATAGTCTTTCCCGAGGGAAGTTGCAGCGAAAACTGCTGTACCAAATTTCTGCGTATTACTTTTCCATAGTATGTTGACGATTCACTAGGGAATTCTGAGTAATAAGAAGAAAAAAATATAGACTGCCAATGGCAAGAAAAGCGTTTCTGAAGAAGAGAAATTTGTTTACATCGAGTATGTATTTGTCAGGAAGTCCTTTCTGAAACCCTTTGTATGAAGTGCAGTGTATGGAAGCGAAGCATGAACAGTAAACAGTTTACACAAGAAGAGAATAGAAGCTTTTGAAATGTGCTACTACAATAGAACGGTGAAGATCAGATGGGTAGATCACGCAACTAATGAGAAGGTACTGGATTGAATTGGGGAGAAAAATTTGTGGTAAAACCTGACTAAAAGAACAAATCCCCAATTTAGTATTTGAGGGAAGCATGGAGGTTAAAAATCGTAGAGGAAGACCAAGGGATGAATACAGTAAACAGATTCAGGGGGATGTATGTTGCAGTAGTTACTCGGAGATGAAGAGGCTTGCACAGGATAGAGTAGCATTGAGAGCTGCACCAAACCAGTCCTTGGATTGAGGACCACGACAGTAAGAAGATACACAAGCGCCTTCAAAGGCACCTATAGACAGTTACATAAGACATTAAGAAATACTTTCAGACTCTGTCCTTCATCTAAACTTGTATTGCTCTCACATGTGGTCGTAGGCTTTCGTGGACGTTTCCGATGGTGTCTATTAATCCAATCGTTTCATATCTTCACACATCTTACAACCTACACAGCCGAGACGGTTTGATTTACGTTTATTTCTTTCCGTAAATAAAGCAATTCACAAAGCGAATGCTTTGCGATGGTTCATCTTGCTTTTAGATTTTAATCATCGTCATCTAGTTTTCTTACTGTGTAGCCTACGTCCCATTTGACACACCACTGCAGACCCCATATACGGTTTCAGTAACATTTTTCTCACTACTTGATCAGCATTTTAACACTTATGTTGACGAATGCTTGCTTTTCCTGGGACGATCTACTTCTGATGCCTTAATTGCTTGGAAATTCTAGTGGAGTCTTACTTTCTAAGTAGAAGTGCATTTGCTCTTTTCCTACTGGGTCTTGCCAAATATATTTTTGGTATCTTCCAAAGTCAGCAACGTGCATGTACACCACAGACATCAGCGATGTTTCACTGCAATCAGAAATGGTGAAAGGAAGGCGCTCCTCAACACCATGGCTCTCTCTCAGCGCGCAGCACCCTCCCACAGAGGTCAACATAGAGACAAGACTGGAAGCACTCTGCCCATTTTGTGACTTTAGATGCAGCAGCAACAGTAATATTAAAGCATTATTGATGTCTCAGACGAAAGTGTAATCTTGTAACTGTTGAACATTGTTCTTAAAGAGAAGATTTTGTGAGTTTATGCATCAAGAGATATTTCAGAAGTCAGTAACAACTGTAAATATTCATGCTCTCCTGTTATAAAGGAATGTATCTAGTTATGCACAGAAGCACCAAATAAAATGGTATAAGCATGCATATTCAGATGCAGATATATGTAAACAAGCAGAATATGGCAACGCCTATATAAGACAACAAGAGTCTGGCGTAGTTGTTAGATCAGGTACTGCTGCTACAATAGCAGGTTATCGAAGTTTAAGTGTGTTTGAACGTGGTGTTGTAGTCGGCGCACGAGAAATGGTACGCAGCACTTCCGAAGTAGCGATGAGGTAGAGATGTTCCGTACGTCCATTTCACGAGTGTACCGTGAATATCAGGAACGCGGTAAAACATCAAATGTCCGACATCGATGCGGCCGGAAAAAGATCCTGCAAGAATGGGACCGAAGACGACTGGAGAGAATCGTTTAACGTGATAGAAGCGCAACCCTTCGGCATATTGCTGCAGATTTCAGTACTGGCTCATCAACAAGTGTCAGCGTGCGAACCCTTGAACGAAACATCATCGACATGGACTTTCGTAGCCGAAGGCCCACACATTTATCCCCGATAACTGCGCGAAGGCCTTACACCTTACCTGGACCCATCAACACCAATATGGCCTGTTGATGACTGGAAATATGTCGCCTGATCGGACGAGTCTCGTTTCTAATTGTATTTAGTGGATGGACGTGTACGCGTATGGAGACAACCTCATGAATCTGTGGATTGTATTTCAGCAGAGGCCTGTTCAAGCTGGCGGAGGATTTGTAATGGTGTGGGACGTGTGCAGTTGGAGTGATAAGGGACCCCTGATAAATCCAGATACAGCTCTGACAGGTGCGTTAGAATCCTGTCTGATCACATGCGTCCATCAATGTCCATTGTGCATTCTGGCGTATTTGAGCGATTCCGGCAGGACAATGCGATACCCCATACGTCCAGATTTGCGACAGAGTGTCTCCAGGAAGACTGTTCTCAGTTTGAACACTTCCGAGGGCCACCAAAGTCCCCAGACATAGACAGCATTGAGCATATGTGAAATGTCTTGCAACGTGCTGTTCAGAAGAGATCTCAACCCCCCAGTACTGTTACGGATTTATGGACAACCCTGCAGGATTCATGGTGTCAGTTCCCTCCAGCACTACTTCAGACATTAGTCGAGTCCATGCCACGTGGTGAAGCACAATTTTTCTCAAAGTTACAATTGTCTAACGACAAGATCTTTGAACTGCTTGCAATAATCATCATTTATTGCAATTTGAGCTGTATTCCAATAAAAATTTAATCCACAAGGAAATTAGCTTCAAACAGAAACTGAAATCACTATGTTTGCTTGACAACTGCTTCTACTCAATAGAACTTCTGAAAATGTGTAAGGGGTGTGTGTATTGATGTGTTTGACTATAGTTAAGTGTAATCACTGCGAATAAAAAATAATTAATGTTAGAAAAGACTAATCTAAAAGACTATTTTAAAAATGGTCAATAAATTGTCATATTTTTTTGCTATTACAGGGTATTATGAGTGGAAATAAACTCGTCCGAATTACGGTGAATGACCGCATTTGTAATCCATTGAACAAGCGAACAATTAACCATCATGTGCGAATAACCCCAGGGAATGCTGACCAACAACATAGAAAACCACCGATGTCTCGACAAGTAACTGTTACTTTCATTTTAGGGCCTTATGCAGTTCGTGCCTTGAAAATGACAGGGGTTTAAATGTGGAAATATAGGACTTCTAACGAATTTATCCAGCTGCATTCTCGCGTGCTATTAGACTTTGTCCATCAACACTTCCCTGTCAAATTCCTCTTTCTGAAGCTTCTAGCATTGCGCGCAAACTGTGCCCACGCTACTGTACCTCATGCACAAGTGCTCAGTGTATGGTATCTTGACTCTTTTGTATTTTCCTCTCACATAGCCTTAACACTTTGCCTAAATTATTTCCATAGGCCTACACTGGTAGTGACGTGGGTAAACGCAAAACTGTGTGACCCACATTCACGTGCAAGGAAGTCAAGTTAGTACATTCTGTCACGCGACTTGCATGAACTAACGAACTGCAGGATATCGGCACGTGTCTGGTTTATACTGTGCTTAATATTTTTATTTGTAAGCCAGGAAAAATATCGGCTTTTCTGTTGTTTGTACTTGGTGTTTTCTCTGTCATAGCTGAATTATAACTGGCAATGACTAACTTCAAAGCAAGGTATGACAAGTATTGTGAATCAGGTCACAAAACAGACAGCTTTCATTTCCGAATGATGGTCACTGCTATTTTTCTTATATGTAAATGCGAATTTATTCTCAGAAAAGGATCCAGAAGAAGAGTTAGCATGCAGAATAATTACCCGAGAACCTACTCCTATGAGAACTTTATAACTGCCATTACCATCACTCATTTTCAGGCAGATCTTCCTGGAATGATTCTAACTGACCTACGTTTCATCAAAATAATCTGCTGTTGAATTACCTCGTTCTTTTGCATCGTGAATGTTTATATGGGATGTAGTCCGTGCTGCACCTATTTCACTTCTTTGAACTAAATACTCTCTTCTTAACAGATCTGGAACCAACGTCTTTTTAAATTCTTTACGTTGATGAGGCGCTTACCATTGAAACCAGTTTTCTCCTGCATAACCCTAACGTGTTTTTGTGATGTAGAGCATTCATCATTCACATGGAGCTTTTTAAAATATCGTTGTTAAAACCATCCATTTGTGTTACAGGTACCTTAAATTTCCGATGCGTTCCAGGCGACATGAAACCAATTTTTCGTACAGTTCCTACGGCTCTGACACTTTCGTATGCAATGCTCTTTACAGTTCTCTTGCCGACACCACATGATTCTGGAGTCCGTTCTTGCGTCTTCAAATATCAACCATAGGGAACATGCTTTCAAATTCACGTTTGAAAAAGTTATTAATACAGTAAATAATCCCACTCGCCTTCTTGTGAAGCACATCACATTTATTGCCATCACATAACCTTTTTTAATCGCACTTAAACATTTACAGACACACATACTGCTGCAAAAAAAAAAAAAAAAAAATCGACAGTCGACAGTTGAATGTATAATTCCGTTGTCGCGAAGTACGGCAACAGTGCAGCATGTAGGAGTAAGGTTCTCACTGTCTAGTTGTAACACACTGCTAGCTGCTCGGAAAGACAATGAATATTTTTGGCTGCCAATGGCTAGTGTAGGGGGATGTGCAGAACGGCTGAAAATTGGGCCGCCTTACTACATGACGCGAACTAATAGTACTCGATAGTTTTGCAGATCTGTTACGTCGGTCTTAGATCAGACTCAACTGATAACCAAGAGATCAACGTGAATTTACTATTTGATTCCACAAGCCACTGTAGCACTATTCTGTCCTTGTCACTAGGATGTTTATGGTACAAAATTCAAATGATCAAATGTGTGTGAGATCTTATGGGACTTAACTGCTAAGGTCATCAGTCCCTAAGCTTACACACTACTTAACCGAAATTATCCTAAGGACACACACCCATGCCCGAGGGAGGACTCGAACCTCCGCCGGGACCAGCCGCACAGTTCATGGCTGCAGCGCCTTAGACCGGTTTATGGTACAGGAAGATACGATCGCCATTGGGGAAAACATCAAGTGGAAGAGGACGGAGATGGTCAGCAATTTTGTTCATGAAGTCCACACCTGTCATGGTGCCTTTGATGACTACCACGTTTCCCATGGTAGACCGGGCCAAGCCGGCCGGAGTGGCCGAGCGGTTAAAGGCGCTACAGTCTGGAACCGCACGACAGCTACGGTCGCAGGTTCGAATCCTGCCTCGGGCATGGATGTGTGTGATGTCCTTAGGTTAGTTAGGTTTAAGTAGTTCTAAGTTCTAGGGGACTTATGACCACAGCAGTTGAGTCCGATAGTGCTCAGAGCCATTTGAACCATTTTTAGACCGGGCCAATTTCCCCCATAGAATAACATGCCGTCCAGTGGTCTACGTATCGTGGTGCACTGTATCACGGCGTGCCCAGGCACCATTATCGACTCGATGTAACAGGATATGTGATTAATTCGACCAAGTGACACGTTTTAATTGATCCACTGTAAAATTTCGATGATTATCGTGATTAAGTATGTAGCTGGGTCAAAAAGGGAAGACGTATGGGTCATCTGTGGCGGGCCCTGAGTTCAATAATGTGCGCTGAACTGTGTCCTATGGAACAGCAGTACTGTGTTGAGCCGTCAGATTGGCCGTAGATCGCAGCCTACATTGCTTTACAGGGCAGAGAAGCCTCCGCTCTCCACGTCTGTGATGAGGTGTTGACTTCCAACACCTAACCTCCTCAGTCCGCCGCTCGTGGTCTCGCGGTAGCGTTCTCGCTTCCCGAGCACGGGGTCCCGGGTTCGATTCCCGGCGGGGTCAGGGATTTTCACCTGCCTCGAGATGACTGGGTGTTTGTGTTGTCCTCATCATTTCATCATCATCCAGGAAAGTGGCGAAATTGGACTGAGCTAAGGTTGGGAAATTGTACGGGCGCTGATAACCACGCAGTTGAGCGCCCCACAAACCAAACATCATCATCATCATCACACCTAACCTCCTACTCGCGGCTTCATCAACCATCTAGTACATTTGCTGTCGGCAGTATGATACCAACTGTCAATCAGCTCCGCCGTTTCTGATGTGCTCGCTCACAGGCTCCAGGCTATAAGAGTCTCCTCCTCAAGAAAGTCGATTGTGTCAGAGGATTTACCCATTTGCGACCCATATCGTGGCTACACTGATTCCCCATTCGTCCTAGCACCCCTTGTATACTTTCCTTTCAGCTTCAAGTGCTCACAACGCCAAGTGACTTCCGAACTCTCGGTGGGCAGTAGGCAGTAATATTGGTATTTTATCAACTTGTGCTTTTATTCTGACGTCTAGACTTTGCAAACCTGTGATACACCTTTCGTACTGTGACACTACGGTTTTCGATTCTCTACTAACCGCCTAGCACTAACGAACTTGTATTGTCTCTTTAAACAAATTACGTGTCAGTGCTTTGACTAATAAAACTGCAATAAAGAACCACTCTGCATTCGGTTTCGCTTGTTCGCGAGTAGGTAATTGACTGTAACTTCTCTCTCTCTCTCTCTCCGTCCGAACAGGACTCGGAAGGCCCAACGGTTACCGACCGATCGCCATGTCATCATCGGCCGACAGGCGTCACTGGCTGCGGATATGGAGGGGTATGTGGCCAGCAAACCGACCTCCTGGCAGTTGTCAGTTTTTGTGAGCGGAGTCGCTACTTCTCAGTCGAGGGTAGCTCCTCAATCGGTTTCACATGGGCTGAGTGTATCCCGCTTGCCAACAGTGATTGGAAATCTGGGACGGTCACCCAACCAAGTGTTAGCCAAGTTCAACAAGGATTAACTGTGTTCATCGAACGGGAACCTTTGTTCGCAGTGCGGCGAAGCCATTGGCGACTGTAACTTAGTAATTGGATAACTCAGCTAATGAAACAAATGAGCTCATTAGAATGAGGAGTTTGGTCACAACAAGCAACACAATAAACAGTAACCAACTAAGCTGGATGCATAATTATTCAGCGACTGCTGCAAGAATAAATACCCTGTTCATGAGTGGTTTTCTCGTTTAAAATAGAACGTCGGAAAGCTCACGTATTCAGTTAGTTAAAGCAGACCACGGGAAAATTAATTTTATTCACACAAGTGGATATTAAGATAAGGTGAAACCGTGATTACTGTTGCATTGTTTCGTCAGTAGCGACTGACTTATAACATGTCAAATGATAGAAGAGACGCAATAAGGTGCTTGACGTCTGCTCTAGAGGTCTTCGCTAGATACCCACTAGACACTGCTCAGTTCCCACTGCTTCACCATCGTGTTATGGTGATGAACAGTAGATAATAAAGTAGCATGCTGTCCGTTTGTATGTTCGACCAATACGATGAATACTAGAGAATAAGTCTTTTTTCTTGTCCCAAAAAGGAATGTTTCACGAAGTTTGAAGAGTAGCGTGTTAGGATACCACTTAGTATTTAATGGAAATGTTCTCTTCTCTATAATAAAACTATGTTCAATCAGCTGCCATCGTTATACAGAAAAGAAAGTAAAAAACAATAAATTGTGATTGCGAATTACAGAGGTATTTCGACGTTTACTTAAACTGTCCCAAAAATTCCGAGAATTTTCCGGTCACCCCAACTTCTCAAATGAGTAAGAGTAAGTAGGGTGCATAGTAATATCCTTTTAGTGTCCCCTTATATGCTGTAGGCCAGAATGTTGTATGTGCTCCACTATGTCACTTTTCACAACCGGTCTGCTTATAATTAGTAGCTCTGTTGCACAAAATTAGACTACTGTTTGTATTTTCAACATTGCAGCACGGTCAGCAATCGTGATAATCTAATATATAAGAAAGTATCAGCCTCGACTGCGGTAATGAAACCAACCTTTACCTAGGTTTCAGCCCGAGCAATTGAGCCCTCTTTAGAAGATATATCTGAATCTATAATATGTCTAAAATGGCGTGGTTTTAGTTTTATTTCTAGACCATACCCTTTTAGACATATTATAAATTCAGGTATATCTTTTGGAGAACGCTGAAATTACTTAGGCTGGTACATAGGTAAAGGTGGTTTCATTACCGCAATCGCGGCTGATAATTTTTTATATATTAGACTAGTGTTTCTTTGCAGCATATTGAGTTTTATTACATGCTAGTCAACAGAGCAGCAAACAAGGAACGTGACGTGAGGGAAGAGAGTGCAGACAGTAAATGGTTCAAATGGCTCTGAGCACTATGGGACTCAACTTCTGAGGTCATAAGTCCCCTAGAACTTAGAACTGCTTAAACCTAACTAACCTAAGGACATCACACACATCCATGCCCGAGGCAGGATTCGAACCTGCGACCGCAGTGGTCGCGTGGTTACAGACTGTAGCGCCTAGAACCGCTTGGCCACCCCGTCCGGCCCAGACAGTAAATGTAAGCGGTAATACTTCAGTTGGGACAGCACAGCTCAGCCCCATTGACCAAAAAAGCAGTCCGGCATTGTCCAGCAAACTGGTGGATGACTATTACTGTGTTTCCTACGATTTTTCGATCGACGTGGTGACCTGTAACGATGCCATTCATTTGAGTGGCTTTTCAGTTGTAGTCAGTCTGATTTAGTCGGTGTCGCACCCAGCTCAACAATAAGCTTAAGAGATTCCCTCTTTCCCGTCCATAGCGTTCCACATGGGTATGACTAATCGTTTCAAAAGGATATGAAAAATGTCGTATAACAGACATTTCTTTACTTTCACCGAACGTTGTGAAGCCTATAGTGATGCAACTTAACTCATGCCAAGATGTTCAGAGCTTGAATCAGAGTAGTATGCGATAACCCTGTCTTTCAAGCCAGTCCAATATCGTGGTAAGAGCAGACACTTCTTCTTCACTGACACATGGGCAACATAGACGACGAATGTGTAGCTATTACCCACGTTGCCACTGTTCTATAAGGCTGTGCAGACTTCCCATAAACCTCTTGAAAGCATTGATTGCAGTTTCGTACTGTCCGTCCTCTGGTACACTCAATTTTTTTCCATCTCCATAATTATTCTTTAGAAAACATCGCGACACCCTTACATAGGACTATACATCAACGAGGTCCTGCTCTTCTCGTAACTGCTCATGCATGTGATGTGAGAAGGGAGCAGCCATCTGCATGTTCCACTACTAAGATTCCCCACCTTGTGTGTTTGATGATTAATAAACGTAGTTTCTGAGTTTGATATAGTAAGAACTTGTGCATTACTTTCTGCCCTCCCCTCCCCCCACCAACGAAACTAATATTAGTTTGCCCCCTAACGTCTACTCCACACCCCCTCCAACACCTTGTGTTGGCGCATCGCCGGTGCAGAAAGGGTACACGCGCTACAGCTGAGTAACACGGGTTGTCTGAAAAGCAAGCGTTACGTGGTTAGACGATCGGGTATGCTTTGTCGTAATATCTTACAGCGCCTGTCATGTTGGAAACAATAGAGCGTGGCTAACTATCCCTCCGCCAGCCGGGTATTTAGGGTTTAATGTACGCCCCGACGCGAGCAGAGAGAACTGGAGAGTTAACAGCAGCTCAACTTGAAAGCCAGTGTGTATTCTTCAGGGCCGGCCGGTGTCGCCGTGCGGTTCTAGGCGCTTCAGTCTGGAACCGCGTGACCGCTACGGTCGCAGGTTCGAATCCTGCCTCGGGCATGGATGTGTGTGATGTCCTCAGGTTGGTTAGGTTTAATTAGATCTAAGTTCTAGGCGACTGCTGACATCAGAAGTTAAGTCCCATAGTGCTCAGAGCCATTTGAACCATTTTTTTACTCTTCCGGGGTTGGCGTCCTACAAGTTACTACAACGAGCGGTAGCGTACCACATGCTCTGCGAATGGACTTGCACCTCCTTGGAAGTCTAAACTAACCTGATTACGACTTTGATAAAAAATAATTACTAGTCAGATATTGTGATAAGTACTGTTGGTACCAAGTGTGTGAAAAAAGCATCTGGAATTTTGTAATTTCGCGGATGGTATTACTCCGATTCACATGATTTTTCGTAGTTATGTTGGTGAACAAGTCGGAAACGTATCTCCAATCGGTAGCCATATTGCACGATTAGTCTGTCGTCATTTGTTCACGAGGACCACAATTAGTTTTAAGAATGTATCGGAGAATTTGCTCTAAATTTTGATGTTAAAGCTGAATGAAATGTAATAAAGGTTTAGAAATATTGCATATTTCTTTTGTTGAGTCTATTATGAGTAAGAAAAGGGTTTACCAGTAGTCTACCGTTTCCAAGATGGAGGTAAAGACACTGAAGGTGAGGACGGTCCCAGCTAAGCGACAACAGATGAAAACGTGGAAAAGGTGAAAGAAATGATCGTGAGCAATCGCCAGATCGCGATCAGAGATGTTGCTGACAATGTATGCATATCAAGTCACTCATTGTGGAAAATCTTTTCAAATCTTTATGGGTATGAAACGTGTTACAGCAAAATTTGTGCCAAAGATGTTAAATTTCGAGCAAGAGCAGGGTGAATGGGAGTTGTTCACGAGTCGATAACGGAAGTCAACGGTGCAGCAGAACTGCTGAAACGTTTCACAACAGGTGACGAAACATGGATTTACGGTTATGACGTCGAAACTAAACCTAATTCATCCTATTGGATGCAATCTGGATCGTCAGAGGGCCAAACGATTAATGAGGAAAGCTACATACGAGTACAAGTTCAACACCATTCGCGGGAAGCAACCCGCAAGAAACATCAGGATTTGTGGCGAAAGATTTTGTGGTTTCTGCAGCAGGAAAATGCTCCTGCTTGCATTTCATTCCTTGTTCGCGAATTTTTAGGCTAAAAACAATACTATAGTGATTCCCCAGCCTCAATATTCGCCAGATATGGCATCTGACTTTTCTGCTTGCAAAAATGAAAAGAACTTTCAACAACCGTTGTTTTACATACAAAAAAATGGTTCAAATGGCTCTGAGCACTATGGGACTTAACTTCTGAGGTCATCAGTCCCCTAGAACTTAGAACTACTTAAACCTAACTAACCTAAGGACATCACACACATCCATGCTCGAGGCAGGATTCGAACCTGCGACCGTAGCGGTGACGCGGCTCCAGATTGAAGCGCCTAGAACCGCACGACCACTCCGGCCGGCTTTTAAAAACACAGATGAAGTTAAAAATTCATCATTGTATGAGTGCCTTTCGAAAGAGAGAGATCCAAAAGTGTTTTGGGGATCAAAAAACTGGTTCATATGGCTCTGAGCACTATGGGACTTAACATTTTAGGTCATCATTTCCCTAGAACTAGGAACTACTTAAAGCTAACTAACCTAAGGATATCGGACACATCCATGTCCGAGGCAGGATTCGAACCTGCGACCGTAGCAGTCGCGCGGTTCCAGACTGAAGCGCCTAGAACCGTTCGGCCACAGTGGCCCGCTACACGAACAAATAAAATTATTTTCAAAAAAAATTAAAGACTGACGATACTTTTTGAATGCACCTCGTGCTTCATTCAGCAATAAGTGTTGCTTTAACACAGAAATGTCCGTCAGGTGTTGTGATATCCAGTTTGTCAGAGCTGATAGTATTGGCATACGTGCTGAGTACGGCAGTGGGTACGCTCCCACTGTTCGTGATGGTGTGTCGCAGTAGCAAGCCTTCGACGCTCAGGAATACAGAGACTGCATTTAGCGGCGCGCAGCATCAACAGCCCTGGAGCCGAGACGCCTTCCCGCCCCCCCCCCCCCCCCAGCGGGGAGGGGGCGGTGAGTGACTTCCGTAGGCCGGGTCATTACTGAGCGGCGCCCCCGCCAACGCACCTGCCGGGGCGGCGTCGCCCCGCCACCTGCCGCCCAGCCACCCCGCCGCCCATTACCATAACAATGCAGGCACTCACCGCCGCCGGCAACCGAGGGGGCGGCATCCGCTCCGCTCCACTCCGCACTATTTTCCCATCCGAGAGCCTGGCGCGGGTTCCAAAGCCGCTCAAACTTGGGCGTACAACTCGCTGCCGTATCATGTGGAAGTTAAAATCGGCACATGGAAGCTGACAGTTGAACTATGTTCTTTGGTATAAAATTTGCACTTTTAGTCTGCAGAACTGCGCAGTGACTCTGACCATACTCGATACTGCACTCCTCCACATTTTATAACTTTCTTGTATCAATTGTTCCTTGTAAGAAACATGCTCAGCATCTCACAAGGAGGGGTCCCGAGTGGTGAGTTCGACTTTTTGATACCATCCCAGGTATCACACGTTGCAGCCACTTAGTCTGGTGAGAACTCATTAGCGCGTACCGGACGACAAAAATTTCGGAATTTTGTGTGCACACTCAGTAGCGTTAAAAAGTTTTTTTACGTAATCCGATTGCATGACGAAATGAATAGGATAGTAGCTTCACATGGAAGACGTCGTGGGTTCGAATCTCGTAAGGTACAGCAATTTCTTTATTTTCAAATCTTTATCGAAACGACTTTGATCATCATTCGTTTTCAATTAAAAGGGTTTACTTGTCTATAAGTTTCAAATAAATTGATTTTTATTGCATATAGTGATACCTTATATTATGTGGGTGAAACCGTTTTGCCCGTAAACTATTGCATATCGTCGAAATACACGATCCTCGGACCGGCAATCCCGCAACGTCGAGCGCTTACTGACGGCGCTCGGAGCCAATCAGACCTGCACACGAAGACCTACCGAATGACAATTTACTGGAAAGGTATGCTGGCGCGAACACTCAGAACTCAAATAAGTCCATAATTTTGCTGATTCGGACGTTTTCCCCAAAACATATTTCGGTGAAGAAGTAGTCGAAATTACAATTTGGCTACAGTTATCTTGGACGACAGCCTCGTGGACTCGCACAGACAACAAATGTTTTCGGCTTTCGACTTGGCAACACGATTCGAATTTTGCAGAAGGTGAAACGCCGACCGCCTTGAACGCGAAGAGCACCGCGCGCCTACGGCCAGTAGCGAAGCCAGGTCTGCGTCCCGGGAGGAAGCCGTTGACGCGAACGACATTTACGAGATCGAGGAACGAATTCTGTAAACTCCACGCATTGCAGATTGATGGTAAGTCCCAAAAAACCGAAGAATACCCTTTCCAAAACTTTAAACGCGATTTCCTAAAAGTCACAGTTTTTTGCTAAGTGTTCGGATTGCCGAGAAAATACTCGGCCGATTTTGATACTCCTTAGCTATTTCTGTAGAGAATTGAAATGGCTATGGCCATGACTTCTCATAGTTAAACAATTTTCAAAATATCGATTCTTATGTAAGTTTGAAAGCCCAATCAAATTCGAATTTTCTTACTTTCTCTTCAAACATCTGCCACTTTGTGAAAAATTTACATCTTTTCGCTTTTCAGAGGTTCTGACCGTAGCTACATTCATATATTTTGATAATTTTTTACCTCAACCATGTCCGCTCGTCTACCGGTGCAAGATTTTCGGCGCCATTTTGTTTAATAGCCTCGTAATATTTTTGGAGAAAAACAATTTGTCTTGAAGGTATAAGGTAGATGAATAATAGGATATAAGCATTGTTTGATTTATCTTTTGATTTCACCTCAAAGAAAAAAAATTGAAAATGAGGTAAAAATTGCAGCTCCAAAATAGGAAACCCCCTTAATTCATTTAAATGTAATTTTTTATTTCCGTTCCTTTGTCACAAAATTTTAATCATAATATCTTCTTCTTCATTTGCTATCACTTTTCCTTCTATCATTTTTTTCCACTTGAAATCTCTGTTCATGTATTTTTAATGAATATCATGTATTAATGCCCATTTAATTTGTTTTATCATCCTGCTTTTTTGTCATTATTGCGTTCATTATATCTGTTTCTTATTTTGCTTGAATTTCGTTTTATCAACAAACATTTCTTTCATTTAAACCTTCATGTACGTTATTTTGTCCATTGTGCAAAAGATATTTAGTTTATGTTTTAAATGTTGGTAAGACGAGTACCGTGCGAAAAAAATTGCAATCTGGTAACGGAAATACATATTGCAAATCATTGCACAGGCAGTATAAATAGATTATTCCCGCCTTTGTATTGGAACTGATGGATCTGAAATTTCACACAGTATTATAATAAATAAATAAATTCATATTCACAAAAATTGCGATTATAAAAAAATGAAACAAATGAGAAAGTTCATACGTTGATTAAAGTGATGTTACAAAGGAATATGCCACGTCGGATAGCCACGCCTTGTCCCGGTTCCGCGCGGCTCCCTTCCCCAGATCTACTTGTGACAGTAAAATATTCCTATCACGTGACTCCGATTCTGTAACCAATGTGTAGTATGACAGTTGTCAAGACTGAAGTAGAAGAGGCACATCAATGACCGGACGGCATGTTCATAACTCTGTGAAAAAGAAAAGAAAAATGAGGCACCAGGGGGATTCGAACACGGATCTCCTACTTTGCACTGCAACACCGTGACCACACAACCATGAAGTCGATATTATTCCAAGGTCGCTCGATGTTGCGCTGTTTCTATTTAGCTTCGGTTTTGACAGTTCAGTGCACCTTCTGCCTATTTTCACGCCTGATCTGCGTTCAGTTTTTGACGGGATATCCACTGGGCCATACAACCTATAAATTTGAGCGGGTGCAATGGAGAGTTTCTCTTTATTAGTGGTGACTAAAATGTCGACATCACCTACAAAGTAGAATTTAAAGTAAACACGAACAAAATTAAATAATGGGTAATGGATTGCCGTCAAATAAAATCAGGCGGTGCTGAGAGAATTAGGCTATAGAAAGAGAACCTAAAGCTGATTATGACGTTTGACATATGCGCATCAAAATAAGATTTGAAGTAGAGAGGATACAAAATGAAGACCGGCAGTAGCTATGAGAGCATTTCTGAAAAAAAAAAAATATTAACTTCTAACTTACACTGCCCGACAGAAACAGTATACCACATAGTAAAGATGGCCGGATGTTAGTGCACACTGTCGGCGGGCTACGTAAATGATGGGACGTGCAGTTGCCTGTCACAGATTGAACATCGGAAGACTGTATGACTGTCCCTCGAGTTTAGTGTTGTCAACATGCCTAATAGAATGTATAAAGAGCGTGAACTGTGGCAGACCTTGATGGCTGTGAAAGACGTGGAAATGCTACATACTCGTATGAGGAAGCAGTATCAGCACCTCATATACACTAAACATCCAATGAAACTGTTACACCTGCATAATATCGCGCAGGGCCCCCGCTAGCAGGCAGAAGTGCCGCAACACGATGCAGCCTGGACTCGAATAATATCTGAAGTAGTGCTGGAGGAAACTGGCTCCATGAATACTGCAGGGGTTTTCATAAATTCGTAAGAGTACGAGGGGGCGAAGATCTCTTCTAAACAGTACGTTGTAAGGCATCCCTGACATGCTCAATAATGTTCATGCCTGTGGAGTTTGGTGGCCAGCAGAAGTGTTCAACTCAGAAGAGAGTTGCTAGAGCCACCCTGTAGAAATTTCTGGACGTGTGGGGTGTCGCATTGTCCTGCTGTATTTGCCCAAGTCTGTCGGAGTGCACAATGGACATGAATGGATGAAGGTGATCAGACAGGGTGCTTTAGTACGTGTCACCTGTCAGAGTGGTGTCTAGACGTATCAGGGGTTCCATATCACTCCAGTTGAACACACCCATCACCATTACAGAGCCTCCACCAGTTGACATGCAGGGTCCATGGATCGTGAGGTTGTATCCATACCTGTACACGTCAATCCGTTCGATTCTATTTGAAACGGGAGTCGTCCGACCAGGCAACTTATTTCCATCCATCAACAGTCCAACGTCGGTGCTGAAGGGCCCAGGCGAGGAGTAAAGCTTTGTGTCGTGCAGTAACTAAGGGTAGACGAAAGGGTCTTCTGCTCAGAATGCTCATATCGATGGCGTTTCGTTAAATGATTCGCACGCTTACACTTGTTAATTCCATAGAATTAAAATCTGCAGAAATTTGCGGAACGGTTGTACTTCTGTCAAGCTGAACGATTCTCTTCAGTCGTCGTTTTTCCGTACTCAGATGATCTTTTTCCGGACGCAGCGCCGGCCGGTGTGGCCGTGCGGTTCTAGGCGCGTCAGTGTGGAACCGCGTGACCGCTACGGTCGCAGGTTCGAATCCTGCCTCGGGCATGGATGTGTGTGTTGTCCTTAGGTTAGTTAGGTTTAAGTAGTTCTAAGTTCTAGGGGACTGATGACCACAGATGCTGAGTCCCATAGTGCTCAGAGCCATTGGAACCATTTTTGAACCGGACGCAGCGATCTCGGAGATTTGATGTTTTACCGGATTCCTAGTATTCACGGTACCCTCGTGAAATGGTAGTACAGGAAAATCCCCACTTAATCACCACGGCAGAGATGCTGTGCCCCGTCGTTCGTACGGCAACTGTTACACCACGTTGAAACTCACTTAAATATTGATAACCTGCCATTGTAGCAATAGTAGCCGATCTAATAACTGCACCAGACACTTGTCATCTTATACGGGCGTTGCCGACCGCAGCACGTTTTTGCATATGACACGGAATCGTTTACATCAAACAGCCGTCGCGCCCACAGGATTATAGATATGAGAGGCTTCTGTTCTCCCGGACACGTCCTACGAGTGGAAAATTGGGAATTTGTGCCTGCTGCACATCGGCTCCGGATGGCTCAGGCGATTAAGGCTACTGTTTTAGAGTGGCGAAGCATTCGGGTTCGAGTTCCGCTCTGTCAAAAATTTGAGCTCTCGCCGTTGCATTACCGCAGTTCCCTGTGCAGCCGAAAATCATTGTTTCCTAGCTTTTTCCCACCCCATTTCTTTTTCGTTCCTTTCGCCATAATTATACATATATGTGGCTCATCTGCTTCGAGTGCCGCCTGTTTTTATGTCAACAGAACAGCCCCGTATTATATCTATAATACTGCGGGCAACATCCGAAATCCTACGAGAAGCATAAATCTGGTAATAGGATGTTAATGTGTGGGTGTCGTTAAGGTGTGGCGAACGGAATGTTTGGAACTTTGGCGTAACATACAGAGAGCTTGGATGAGCGAGGAGGCGTCCTCTCATAGCAGAGAGAGGAGGCGGACGTTCTCGGCGCTCGGAGCAGCTCTCCGCAGGCGTCTCTTTGCTTACACGTTGGAGCTCTGCACTACGTCGCTATCTCCCTTTAAGTTTACTACGTCACAATCTCCCTTTAAGTTCTAACCTGTAATGTCCTTATCTCAACGCCGTACGACTATAAAGATCACTTTCCAAGCTGAACATAAACGACCTCGAGCTACCGAGTGGAGAAGTTTATACGTGTCAATCTTGATCTGGCACCTCAAGATGTTGTAGAAATTCACTTCTCCATTACCAGCAGCGTCCTCTACATCAAACTGTGGAATGAAGAACTTGGCGCTGATGTTATGTGCCGTTTCAAGCACCTTGATGGCCACGTCGGAGCTGTTTCAGTGATCACGCAAGTTTCGACCTCTACACGCAGCGTGTTTTAGAACTTCCATTTGAGGTACCGCAATATGTGAACATATCTGCCTGTCGTCCTTACGTCAACGTCATCAGTCGCTTCGCAGTAACACGACTGATCTTCGAGACCCACCAGGTCTTAAATGGCGTGTGTCAAATCACACTAGAACTGGAGGTGCCTTGGTATATGATGATTGGCGGCGTGCGGGCGATCGCAATGTACGCCCTTCAGCCGCGAAATTATGCGGTCTGTGGCCAGAAGGGCCACGACCGGTCGGATTGGCTCCTCAGACTCCTGACACCGATAGGAGAAGTCGCACCATTCGTGTCGCCTGTGACGCTGCTGCGAAGGTGTCGGATGCATCGGGACAGATTCTTTCCGATCTGCTATCGGTGCTGGACACTGACGTGGCGGCGAATCTTCAGACTCCCTCTGCGTCACCTCCGGCGGAATCAACGCCCTCGGACACCTGTCAGTACCCGAAAAGCGAAGTTACAGTTGCGCTGGACGTCGACTCGAACATCGGACTAACCTTCCGGTTGGGCCGACATAGGATGACGGACGAGCCCACTCCGATACGGAACAACACGTCCGGAAGCAGAAGTCACCGAGGAACCGCAAGAAACGCTGTCGAACGCCTTCTGACGATTGCCTCCTCAGGATGGCCGCACGTGGTGGCGAACCGACGTCGTAAGTCACATTATATCGGAAGACGTTGGGCATGCCTCCTTCGCACATATATACACTCCTGGAAATTGAAATAAGAACACCGTGAATTCATTGTCCCAGGAAGGGGAAACTTTATTGACACATTCCTGGGGTCAGATACATCACATGATCACACTGACAGAACCACAGGCACATAGACACAGGCAACAGAGCATGCACAATGTCGGCACTAGTACAGTGTATATCCACCTTTCGCAGCAATGCAGGCTGCTATTCTCCCATGGAGACGATCGTAGAGATGCTGGATGTAGTCCTGTGGAACGGCTTGCCATGCCATTTCCACCTGGCGCCTCAGTTGGACCAGCGTTCGTGCTGGACGTGCAGACCGCGTGAGACGACGCTTCATCCAGTCCCAAACATGCTCAATGGGGGACAGATCCGGAGATCTTGCTGGCCAGGGTAGTTGACTAACACCTTCTAGAGCACGTTGGGTGGCACGGGATACATGCGGACGTGCATTGTCCTGTTGGAACAGCAAGTTCCCTTGCCGGTCTAGGAATGGTAGAACGATGGGTTCGATGACGGTTTGGATGTACCGTGCACTATTCAGTGTCCCCTCGACGATCACCAGTGGTGTACGGCCAGTGTAGGAGATCGCTCCCCACACCATGATGCCGGGTGTTGGCCCTGTGTGCCTCGGTCGTATGCAGTGCTGATTGTGGCGCTCACCTGCACGGCGCCAAACACGCATACGACCATCATTGGCACCAAGGCAGAAGCGACTCTCATCGCTGAAGACGACACGTCTCCATTCGTCCCTCCATTCACGCCTGTCGCGACACCACTGGAGGCGGGCTGCACGATGTTGGGGCGTGAGCGGAAGACGGCCTAACGGTGTGCGGGACCGTAGCGCAGCTTCATGGAGACGGTTGCGAATGGTCCTCGCCGATACCCCAGGAGCAACAGTGTCCCTAATTTGCTGGGAAGTGGCGGTGCGGTCCCCTACGGCACTGCGTAGGATCCTACGGTCTTGGCGTGCATCCGTGCGTCGCTGCGGTCCGGTCTGAGGTCGACGGGCACGTGCATCTTCCGCCGACCACTGGCGACAACATCGATGTACTGTTGAGACCTCACGCCCCACGTGTTGAGCAATTCGGCGGTACGTCCACCCGGCCTCCCGCATGCCCACTATACGCCCTCGCTCAAAGTCCGTCAACTGCACATACGGTTCACGTCCACGCTGTCGCGGCATGCTACCAATGTTAAAGACTGCGATGGAGCTCCGTATGCCACGGCAAACTGGCTGACACTGACGGCGGCGGTGCACAAATGCTGCGCAGCTAGCGCCATTCGACGGCCAACACCGCGGTTCCTGGTGTGTCCGCTGTGCCGTGCGTGTGATCATTGCTTGTACAGCCCTCTCGCAGTGTCCGGAACAAGTATGGTGGGTCTGACACACCGGTGTCAATGTGTTCTTTTTTCCATTTCCAGGAGTGTATATCTCCTTTGCGGCCTGTGACGCATTCCTTTCAGCCACCTGCGCCCTCTGTTGACAAGCTGTCTCTGGCGGCGTCCTGATGATTCTATCCCTGGACAACGCAGCACTGGTGCTGCTCCTGTTTCTTGGGCGGGCGACGTAGAAGAGGGACCGGTGCGGCCTATGAATACAGTGGGTGGGCACGTTCAGTCGCTTGTGCCCCCGCTAGCACATCACAATGACTGCCACAGCTTCGGCCATCTTGTGCGATCAGCACCGAATGGATGGGACTGGTAGAGGCCATGTCTCAACAGCAGGAGCGTCAGAACAGACATATCGCCAAGCTATGATCAGTGTCAACGCTGTCCTTGCTACATGTGCACTGTCGTTGCTCCACGATACACTTTGTGCCGTGGACTTGGACGTGGCCCTCTTACAAGGAGTGCATATAGATAGTTTTTTGAGGGAGATTTGGATCCAAAAAACGATTTTTCGGAAATATTATTTACTTAATCTTCAGAGTTTACGTTGCGAGTGAATTTTATCGTGATAGCAGCGTTAGAAAAGTCTTTAAAACATTAAACTGTTTAACTCTGCACTGGCACTCGCTCCTAACTTTTCCGACATTTTGGACACTGCTTGCTTCAGCGGAATTTTTGTGAGTGTAAAACTATTTTCTTCTGATATTACTGGCTGGCATCGATATCTCTGACTGACATCTATATTTTTGGCTGACAAGCTTCACGCATGTAGTTTATTTACGTTTAATGCTAACACATACTAGTTCTACGAAGGTTGAATTAGGTAACCTCTACGTGGAAGTGAACATATTTGCATAATGTGTGGTGGAAAAACAGTGCTTAGGAAACATAAGTTCCACGGAAATCGGTTTACCAAAACAAAAGATTCAGCATCTCGAAATGAAGAACATAACTTTTAGGCTTGAGCATCGAAAATTGGTACACAGTATTGTACACTTGGGAGAATGATTTTGATACAGATATCACTGAGTTCATGAACATTGATTGAGAACTGCTCTTCTAGACTATAAATCTCTCATGTTCATTTGTTAGCTGTAAAAATTTGGAATGCATGACTGTTGTGAAAGAAAGAGGTATGGACATAGAGATTTTAAATTAATTTGTAATTCGTGTGTTTATGAATTTTCATTTCCCTTCTCCAAAAAAAGTGACACTGGTACTTATGAAGGTTATTTTAGGATTGCATATGCTCTAAGATGCCTTGGGGAAAGCAGGGAAGGAGGTAATTTGTTGCGTGGTTCCCTGAACACGCCTCCATCTTGTGCAAGGTTTGAAAAAATAATATAGAACTGTCTGATGCTGTACTTAATACTGGCAAAGTTTCAATGAGGAGAGGACTGGAAGAACTGGTGGAAACAAATCAAAAAGAAATAGATGGTGTGGTAGATATTCCTGACAGTGAATCTCCTACAACGTGATGACCTGTGTGTTTCTGTAGATGGGACAGAATGAAAAGTTTTCACACATCTCTGTATGGTGTAGTATCAGTTAATAATATTGAATTAGATAAAGTTTTAGATCTAGAAATTATTTCTAAACACTGCCACCAAAATGCAACTAGAAAAAGTCTAGTAATGAAGACAGCGAGAAAACTGTAGCAAGAAAAGCATGCAGTAGCGTGCTCTAAAAATTATAGTGGCTCAAGTGGGGGCATGGAGGCCTCTGCAGTTGTAAGGATATTCTCCAGATCTAAGGACCAGTACGGTGTAAGATATACTAAATACCTTGTTGCTGGGGACTCCGCTTCGTTCAGAGCGGCAACACATAAACAAACTGTACAATTCTAAAACATAAAAGTTGGAATGTGTTCGCCACATCCAAAAGACGCTTGGTGGTAGACTTTTTTGCTTGTTGAAGGAGAAGGAAGGTGAAGTGCTTAAGGATGAAAAACCACTAGGAGGAAAGACAGGCTTACTGTGAAAGAAATTAATTTTCTTTCTGTTGTTTCTTGGGAGAGCTACTACCAAAATGACAAAAAAAAATTACAGGCAATAAGGCACGCTGTGTGGGGATATTTTTTCTGCAAATTGTCCATTAAGCAAACACCAGTGCATAATCTGTGTCTCAAATACGATTGTTGTAAGTACAACAGAAGAAATGAGACGTATTCATATGAATACTCTTTATCAGAACCTGTTATCAGTGCCATTATGCCCACATTCAGTTTTCTGGCAAACCCTGATTTACTGAGAATGTGTCTTCATGTAAAGACACAGAATACAAATGAAAGCCTCAGTAAATTAGTTTGGATTAGATGCTCAAGAAGGACGTTCTGTGGACTTGAAGTACTCATAATAGGTGCCTATGATGCAGTTTTATATTTTAATGACAGAAGTAATGTCAGAATTGAAGTGCTGAAGAGAGCTGATATAGGTCCAGGTGTGTTTACAAAAAATGCACTTTACACCATCTATGTGAGCAGGGCCAAAAAAGCTGACAGATCTCTGTCTTACCTTGAAATATCGGACAGGCAGATTCGTGGGGGGGGGGGGGGGAGGAGAGAATCCTGGTGGTGGATGACGAGTATCAGCATGGAGGTTTTTAAAATTGAGGTAAGCTTATTGCAAGTAAGAGTATGCGAAGAAAATCTTTGAATACCATTTCCTCTGTTTCAGATTATTTTTATTATTAGAAGCTTTTTCTCAAAAATTATATGCGCTAATGCTATGAAATTTTCAAGAGCTGCTCGAAAGATGTTGCTGTCTCATTGGAACTACGAAATACGAGATCCTGCCATTACATTCTGATTTTTATACTACTGTATGTAGAAAAAAGCGAATTTTTGGATGTACAAAATTAGGAACTTGGTTAATAATACAATTTGCACCACAAATTAAGGATTGTAGTTCAATGGTCTTATAACCTTCTTGGAACACTAAAACAATATTTTCAGATTGATTGCATCATTAGAATTTGAATTCTGGCTTTTCGTAAAAAGGACAATAAACAGTTAAAGATTCAGATTTCTAGCAAAATATTAAATTTGCTTTTTTTATTATATTTTTCCGGTTAAATATAGCTCTTGGGTTTAATCGTGAAGAATTTTAGATCTTACATTAATAACTATGGCCGTAATGATCTTTTAAAATAAGTGTTTACATTTTTGAATAAATCCGCCTTAACTTGTTTCGGTGTATTCGTACCGTCGCCCACACGTCAGGCACCGGCAACGGTGTGGCGATTCTCATATGTGACGGGTTACCTATCGACCTCGTCCAATGTATTCCGCATGCGAGGGGCATGGCTCGCACACTCTTCGGTGCCCGAATTATTATTACTTGCGCTCCTTCAGGATGAATGAGGCGGTGGAAAGCTCTGCCTCTTTGCGGAGGCTGCCTTACCTCTTTTTGTGGGGCTGCACGATGCACTGGTTCTAGGTGGTGATTTTAATTCCACCTTCTACCCTAGAGATCAGCTGTCGCGTCGTACGCCTTGCACAGAACTTACCACTGACGTCGATCGTCTCCGACTTGTGGCCACATGATAGCAGGTTTGTAGCGACCGCCCCAGTCTCATGCACTACCATGCACATTCTTCTACTCGCTTGGTCGCTTCTGTATTTCAATCTCGCTGGTCTGAGAAAACCGCCTGGCTGAGGTTTGGCCTATTGCTTCATCTTATGATGTGGCGTGTATCTGCACAGTCTCACTCGACTGCTAGAAGGTGTGGCATGGAAGGGGTGTTTAAAACCTGAATGTGCCGCTACTGGCGTCTCTCGACTGTTCCCAGCTTATCGAGATGCCTCAGGACTCATGTCGCCGCCACCGTAATATCCATCTACTTTGACATGGTAGCTGTCCTGTGCAAAACCGGCCCACTGTCGACCCATGATGGCGTATGGCAATGACTCTACAGCTCCGAGCAGGCAATACCTCAGCTTTTATTACCAAGTGTTGAGGGACTGCCCTGCGATTCCCGTTTCGCCTGAATGATGTTCAATAATGAATTGTACCAACGCACAGATCACAGCTCTCACGCGCCACCACCTTCAATGGACGTTGATGCGAGCCCACACTTATCACCATGTGGCTTTTGAAGCTCCGTCGATGGACCACCACTAGCAGTGAGGCGACAGACGATTGTTGCGGCATGTTTGCTTTCAGATGTTTCACGCCGTACACACCTTTGGCCTTTTGTCCGATGGAGCATAAAACGTAATTCGTCAGAAAAGGCCACCTGCTGCCTTTCAGTGGATTAACTAGTTGCGGTATTGGCGTACAAATTTCAGCATTTGTCTCCAGTTAATGACCCAGACCGGGGTCACAGTGAATCAACACAAGTATGCAACTACCATTGGGGACCACGTCCACACCTACATGCAGTTTGTTTTTCCTCGGCACGTAGACATTCATCAGCACATCAATGCGACGTATCACACAGCTCGCAGTTAAGTGCGTGGTTCGAAGACCAGCAGGACAAGTTTACCATACTATCCTGGCCACCAGGAGAGTGCCCAGATCTAAACCCAATTGGGTTCATGAACCAGACGCTTCCTGCGGACTCCCATACGCAGTAATGTTTGCTGAATGCTCTTTGAGAAGACTGTTGGTTCATTTGGGCAGTTAGTTGCTCGGCAGTTGTACGTCTGGTCTCCTGCACACATCTCCGCAGCAGTCCTTCATCCCTGTCATCTGTGGTGCACAACAGTTCAACAGTTGCCTCGGTGTCGGTTTTGGATAGCGCCAATTTGCTATGCACGGTGTACTTTAAGCGCGGCGACTTAGGTGTTACGGAATGCTTTCACCATTGGCCCAAAAACTAATGATCGTGCCCTTTTGGTCGCCAGGCATGTCACCCCGTTTCCTCATTGCGACAACAACTGCACTGTTTCCTGTTTCCCAGCTACATCATTTATATACCTTCCAATACTAATGCTGACACTTCCTGTCTGTGAGTGGTTATTGCACCTTGACGTCGAACGCAGGTGCTGGTTACACTAATGTGACTTTACCATGTAACAGACATACACCTTCATAAGCCCGCCATTTGTAATCATGAAGCGCGTTATATATTATTCGAATATTTGGTGTGAGAACATGTTTTCAATACAGGTTTTCATCTTCCTTCCGGCGATACGTATGGTTGTAATACTGAGATACGTTCTACAGCAAAAATTATGAGATCATGGATTTTGTAACTTTTTTAATTTCCTTACGAGACATTTTACATTTCCCTACTCACAAATTCTCAGCAGACTGTAGACATTTTACTCTTTATTTTTTGTGTGTTAAATACATATAAGGAATTTTCAAAAATTAGAGCACATCAGATAATTAACGTACTAGACATTTCGTTAAAGTTTTTAAGGAACTAAGGATGCAACTAGAGAGACAATACACCTTTGCAAGTGGCTTGTTCGTGCTGTGACGGAAAAGACGTTATTTGCTGTAAGAGTACACATTAAATTTGAGCAGGAGTAACTCGTAAACGAGTTACTTGATAGAGGTTTATATTTCCTTCGTCGTGAATTGTGTTCTTTACATTCTTAATACTGTGTAGTTTTCCATTTGTAGGCGTCTATGGTAACCGCGCGCAACAAATGTTTATAGCAAAACAGCGTCTCATTTACATGTCTTATACGCCTACCTCAAGAACTCACTCACAGCCCATAACTAGTTTGTTAAGATGCCGGATATTTTGTAAGCCTGTTAGAAAATACTTTCGGCTGCAATTGTATTTCAGTGCAAGCCAACAGTCTGAACCAAAATTTGAGGGGTAAATGTTTGTAAGATTTCGCTTATGAGTGTTCTCAAAGTAGAAGTTTTTTCCTCTGGTCCTTTCTCTATTAAATGTCATTTAACGTTTCAAAGTTCTTCTCAGAGCGATCTTTCCTTTACACAAACTTTGGTGTGGTGACAAATTGCCAATGGGAACCTTGGCGCAGCACCATGAGTCGTAGCCCACAGCACTTCATCTTGTCGAAAGGACTCCCGGAACGGTAGGCTACATTTGAAGCAAGAATTTTCTCTCGAGGGACGGATGAAATGCTAATGCGGAGGACATTTATTACCTGCTGTCGACGCAAGGTGAGATCCTCCTCAGTGAAACTGCGTAAGACTCCATTTACGCACCGAAAGTGGATGAAATATGACTTCACAGGAGCAGCACCTGTCTCTAATCCATCACGACAGTTCCTCGTAGCGTATTTCTCAATGTTCTATGGGGCGAAAAATGAATTTTCGAGCCAGCATTATCTCTGTGGGTCGCGTCTGTGTTCTTTATTCTCTCCACCAGGAAGCATCAGAAAGGGACGATGGTTTTTGCCATGAAACCTGTCTCGTTGTGGATATTATAGTAGTCTGTGCGTGTAGAGTGAACAGAGTGTGAGCTGACTACCCGAAGTATTGTTGTAGAGAGCACACGTGGATGATTACGTGCATGTTTGTGTGTGTGTGTGTGTGTGTGTGTGTGTGTGTGTGTGTGTCTGTGTGTGTCTGTGTAACGGTGGTTGGCGGTGGATGTGGGGCTAAGTGCGGGACGGGACAGACAGAGCTCGCAACTACTGTCAGAGTCCGGGGAGCGTTTAGCACGATCAGCAAGCCGGTATGCACGTCACCGGCAGCGATCGCATTAATTGGAGCCCCTTCGATAGAAGCAGGGCCTGCTGTCAGTTTGGGGGAGAGGGATGGGGTGATCTGTCGTCTGCGCAGCGCTCCCGTGAAACCAGACTGCGCATGAGCCGCTAAACGACCACTCGCTCCATCTACATACGAGGTGGGTAAAAGAAAACCGTCCCGAAAAATATTTCACGCACATCAAGGTACGCAACCCAGCTTACATCATGCTGGTGTGGGTTACGTCTGTAGGGTTACCTATACTAAGACGCATGAAAAATTTTGCAGGTCAGCTTTATTTTGCCGATCCTGCATGTAATCCGCAGCCAAGTGTACGCAGGACTAAAGTTATCGATTTTTTTTCCTACTACACTCGCGTATTTGCCGAGGGAACGATGACTGTCCGTATGCAACTGTACATGCCCGAAAATCTCGTAGCTCATTCTGGCGATCTCTACACGAGATATAAGATGGTGGCACCAAAATGATTGCGCAGTGGTTCCCGAATAAAGGTTCGCTAAATTTAGACCACCAGGTTTCTTCGAGAACAAAGCCTTTCTTCAAGTATTCACATTTTAAGTTTCCAAAGCATTCCAATTACATATAGTAAAGGGTGATATCGAACTATTACAATCCTAGCGGCGTTTCTCTGAATCCTTTTGAAGTCCGTTGTCACATCTAATTGATAACTACTCCCACTCTTTGGAATATTACTGTGGAATTGGCCGCAGTAGCGAGTGGTACGCGATTTTCTTTACACTTGTACTGCTCTTTCCCAGAACTCTTCCAAAAAAAATCCAATTCTTCCATTGCATTCCCCTGACACTTATTATACGTGATCGTCCCATTTCATATCGTTCTTTAGTACCGTACTAACACTAAATACTTATACAATGTGATGAGCTGAATAAGTTCGGCGTTTGCCTTGTATTCAAATATTTTTGAGTTCTTTATCTTTTCCAAAGGCCTCAATTTATCGTTACTCGCGTTTGAAGAGAGCTAGCATGCATTAAACGAAGTGTAAGTTTGGTTCCAGTATTTATACACTACCTTCAGATACTTACTTGTACACAAAAATAATGTTATGACTGGAAATACGATGCAAGCCGCCCAAAACAGATTACATGTATTTATCTATTTGTTTATTGCCGGACTAGTGTCGGGTGCATTCGCATCATCAGAGCGATTTTACAAAATAAATTTATGTGTATAATGTGCAGCGTAATATGTACAGTATTTATGGTTTCATACTACTCAGTGTCAGTGCTACCTGTTCATATAATTTAACTTGTCCGCCGCTCGTGGTCTCGCGGTAGCGTTCTCGCTTCCCGAGCACGGGGTCCCGGGTTCGATTCCCGGCGGCGTCAGGGATTTTCACCTGCCTCGAGATGACTGGGTGTTTGTGTTGTCCTCATCATTTCATCATCATCCAGGAAAGTGGCGAAATTGGACTGAGCAAAGATTGGATAATTGTACGGGCGCTGATTACCACGCAGTTGAGCGCCCCACAAACCAAACATCATCATCTCTATATAATTTAACTTGAGGTTGTACACTGGTTTTTAGTACATACCGAAGCTGTTGGCAAATAACTTACACATAATTCTGTAATCATATGACAGTTGTAATCAGCATGTTAATTTTGTATATTACAATTGTTGCAATGGTGAATTGGTCAAAGTCCGAAGGCATTGATTACGTTGTTTATTTAGTTGATTATATAATTTCATTTCTAAATTTTTGTATCTGTATTAACGAAATTTCTAGTGAAAGGTACGAATTGCAACACTAAACGTTTACGAGAATATTGGTGAATTTTTCTATGAATCTTTTTAGGCAGGTCTCCCCGTTCAAAATATCAGGACTTTTCCTCAAATATTTGAGATTTTCTATTTCTTCCAAAATATTTAGCGGACTTTTAGCTTCGACATGTGCTAAGAAACCTGCTTATAATGCTATTTAAATTATATGAAAAAGGTATTAGTCACATTAAATAATCTAGTATCTTTCATCAACACGGATCGTATTATGTGATCATTTATGTCCGAATTGCTCAGGACACGAGGATCCTGGTATCAGAACGTTGTCATTGACTCCAGTTGCTCATCATTGAGCGTTGAGCCAAATGACAATCGAGCTTTGAGTTAAACTATGAGCATGTTTTTTGAAAAATATTTTATCTTATGCAATGTAGATGCAGCTGATTGGCATGATTTCAATACTATGCCGACACCAAATAAATATGCAACAGCAACCTGATGGCTAGCTTACATCAATAAATGTAATATATAAGGCATTCCCCATATTTTCCTGCTGCAGTGTACCACATGTTGACGATAAAGTTAAATTCTCATGCGTCCTATCTGACAAATTGTGTGTGTGTGATTCCACTTTCCTGAGGTTCACCCAATGCCACTTTCATGGCCGGCCATTGTGGCCGATCGGTTCTAGGCGCTACAGTCTGGAACCGCGTGACCGCTACGGTCGCAGGTTCGAATCGTGCCTCGGGCATGGATGTGTGTGATGTCCTCAGGTTAGTTAGGTTTAAGTAGTTCCAAGTTCTGATGGGCTAGGGGACTGATGACCTCAGAAGTTAAGTCCTATAGTGCTCAGAGCCAGTTTGAACCACTTTTACGTCTGTGGAACGATTGCCGTGTGGTGTAACGCATAGGTTTTTCGGAATTTTGTGATTAACGCAAACCACTGTGCGCAGCGACCATGTTGACACATACCGATGCTGTGTAGATTGTTTCTGTGACAGTTTCGTAATTACTGAATAAACAAATCACCATTTCTTCGCGCTTCTATGCCTTGTCCCGTATTCCAAATACATAAACACCACTGAAGGTAACCAACAATCAAGAGCAGATAAAACAACGATTTTCATACGACCAAGTTCTTCGCTGAATCATAGTGTCTTATGATTCTTCCAAGAAATCGCAGTCTAGCATCTTTCTTCCCCACGGATCGAATTGTGTGATCACTGCTGTCCGAAATGCTCAAGATACAAAGCCCCTAGTACCAGAAGGTTGTCATTGATTCCAGTTGTTGATCAGTGATCGTGGAGGCAAATGATAACATTTTTCCGTTAAACAATGGGCATCACATTAAGTTTATTTACGTGTTTGGATCCAAACTTCATTTTTTCGAGCATTACAGCATTTACTAACCGCATTATATCCGTGTCCTCAAGAATGTATTCCGTGAAAAGCTTCAGAGTGATACAAATGGTACGTCCTACTATCGCTTTCGCTGTTCTCACTATTTTTTGGTCTTGTTATTAGAAGAAGTAGTGATATCTCGTGAAAATATGAAACCAGCCTACAGAAACGCTCTTTTATTTCTTTCTGCGCAGTCTTTTAAACAACGTGGCCAAAACTAGCTGTCTAAGGTTGAGAATACTATCTGAACCTGACTGTAATGTTCACAGGTTACTCCAGCATTACAGGAACTCGAATCGTCAACTGTTATTTCTTTCACACAAGTTAACAGTGCCTATGAGTTAAAATCTCGTCTTCTGTCGTGCAGGTACAGCACACACCACATTCCACAAACAATCAGCAAGCCCTTATTCGTCATAAAACTAATTTAGGAGTGTGATGTTCTCAAACGACTAACAAATACGCCTACTGTTGCTACTGCTTAATGCATATGAGCTTAGTGAGGCACTTGTAGCAGACAGGTTTTGTTATGTCCAAAACACGTAGTGTTTGCCACGTTCATCGTGAAGTTCCGCTGATAACCACACCGTTGAGCGCCGATAAGTCGATCCTACAGTGACCGTCAGTACTTCGTTCAGTGAACCTGCTCATACAGCACAATGTGCGGCGCGCTAGCTAGCGAGTCACGGAGATGAGCCAAATGAAACGAAATGACCGAATGGCATCGTTGGCTGGGAGGTCCCCCCGGGGAAGTTCAGCCGCCAAGTGCAAGTCTTATTTCAGTCGACACCACATCGCGTGACTTGCGCGCCGGTGATGAGGATGAAATGATGATGAGGACAACACAACACCGAGTCACCGAGCGGAGAAAATCTCCAACCCGGTCGGGAATCGAACCCGGGCCCGCTGCATGGGAGGCGAGCACGTTACCATCCAGCTAAGCAGGAGGACGGAGATGAGCCACACTGGGATTGATTCGGCGAGGCTTATTAACCACTGTGGCTGGTTCATCGATCTACGTGAGTCAGGTTTCCAGACGGTTTGCCACTTTCACCTAGGCAAATGCTGGGCTGGTCCCCACAAACAGTCGAAATACGATCACACACACAGAACAAAGTTCACCCGTATCTCATACGAATGTCACACAGAGCGTCCCTCCCTTAGGCCGGTATTACACTATCAAATTTCTTTGTCAAAGATTTGATCAAAGACGTGATCAAATATTCCGTCAAATATATTTGACAAAGATCTTTGACGTAGCGCTAGAAGGGGTATTACACTGCCATCATATTTTTCGTCATAGTTCAAGATGGCTGACAACAACAACTTGTTATTAACCGCAGCAGTTGCATATACCACAATTGCACTGTGTGCACATGCGGAAGAGAAGTGGGGGAAGAAAAGGAAACATACCTGGCTGAAGCCGTCGATTTTAGGACACGAAAAAAACTTGTTACGTGAGCTTACAGTGGAGGACGTCAAGTCGTACATCAATTACTTAAGAATGGATGAGCATACATTTCTGTATGTGCTCAATGAAATGTATCCTCGCAAAGCACAATATTCCCTTAGGAACTGCCATATCTGCAGAAGACAGGCTCACTGTAACACTCCGATTCCTTGCTACACGAGAGGGTTATGTTAGGTTAGGTTAGGTCAGGTCAGGTCTCCAATCTTCTTAATCTATTTTTGTATTCAGGGTGCCTGACGTTGTAAAGCGCCTCATCAGCTTCATACATTTCTATTAATTTTGTAGTTGTCGGCACACACCAATTGCATTTACCGGCAATGTTCATAAAAACACTACAGACTATAGAACGCTTCAGCGATGCTAGCGCTCCGTGTGATAACATGTCACATTGCAGTGTGACAAGCCACTTCTTTGATCAAATCTACAGCGAATCCCTAGATTTGATCAAATATTGGACGACATTTGACAAAGTTCCCTATTACACCTTCAATTATCTTTGACAAAGATATTGGACAAAGATATTTGACAAAGAAATTTGATAGTGTAATACCGGCCTTAGATCGCCTCTACTGCTTTTTCGATAGAACTTCCACTCCCTGGCCGGACAATCCTACTGCTTGCCAAGATGAAGGCAGAGGAAACTGGGCGACGTCCCCAAACGCAACAAAACAGGATTAGGTTAGGTTAGGTTAGTGGTGTTTAACGTCCCGTCGAGAACGAGGTCATTAGAGACGGAGCGCAAGCTCGGGTTAGGGACGGATGGGGAAGGAAATCGGCCGTGCCCTTTCAAAGGAACCATCCCGGCATTTGCCTGAAACGATTTAGGGAAATCACGGAAAACCTAAATCAGGATGGCCAGAGACGGGATTGAACCGTCGTCCTCCCGAATGCGAGTCCAGTGTGCTAACCACTGCGCCACCTCGCTCGGTCAAAACAGGATTGCGTATTACTTCAATTATTTCTTTGAACACATCTCGTCGCCGAATCTTAGGCAGCGACTGGTGGCTTAGGAAGCCGGTGAGGAACCTCCTGAACCCAGTGGCTGGCTCAGGCTGCTGCATCTGGCTGTATGAGCCCTCTGATCAGGCCGGTGACTTCTAGGAAGCGAGTTGCCACCCGTGGTGGCTAAGGCGAAACAGTTAGCAAACTCTGCTCGGAGGAAGTGATGACTATGGGGGCTGTGTGATGTGTCTCACATGGCGATCTGAGCGCACTCTGCCCTGCTAGGACACTACTCGTGTTGTCAGGTGTCCTGCCTTGTTGGATGCCTTTAGGTCGTATTCAGTGCTGATCCTGGCCCGTCGATTCGATAGGCTGTGCATCCCAAGCGTACTGGAGTTCAAAGCAGCTTGTGTCCCGGGCTGGAACGGTGTTGGTAGGACTACTAACGAGTGGCGGCTGGTACTGGATGCTAACTTCTGTCACCCGTAGTTACAGACCGGTGGTCATCATGTAATGTGGTAATAATATGAGCAGTACTGGGACAATCTCCTAGAGAAGATGTTAAAATAAAATAGAGAATCGAATGTCATCGACATGAACACCATTATTATTTGGCTATAGCATAACATGTTGAAATATTTATGACGTGGAGAAAAGGCTATGCTTTTCGACGTCCTTCGCCATGAACAGACCAGTTCTTCTCTTTACGAATTGTCGGCAGTCTTTTGCACTGCTACGAGCGTCTGCTCCACCAATTTGTTTCAGTGTCTTATCTAGTTCTCCAAGTCACTGATGGCTGTTGTTGTGCCCAGTGTAACATGTGTTTCACAATGGTACGAGATTAACGGAGACAGGTTGGTCTGCACTCGTGTAAGCTTTTTTCTCTGAGCTCTCTCGATTACAGACCAACAGCGCCGTAATTGTTACGCAAAACGGTTGGTTCTTGAACGACACCGTTCTGTTCAGACTTAGAAAATATCACTCTTGGTTCTACTTTCTTCAAGCTTAACAGAACAAATTAATTTCTTCTGGCGTAGCTCGTTAACGTCTTTACTGGAAGTTCGACATTCCACTCACGTTAACGAATATATAAATGCAACAAACAATAGTATTAATACACAGCCTAATAACATGAATACCGTTAAGCTATTCGCCACATTTATTCACTGACGAACATCCAGAAACAGCATAAGATATTCCCTTGGCAGTATTTTCGGCGTAATGAAATACAGGAAGGCAGGTATAGTATCGACGCTTCTTCCAGCCATTCCCAGTTAACTCTTAACGTAAACACAAATAAATGGTGCATAAAGTCGCCGAAATACCCATCACTACATGATTAATTGATCGCAGAACTATCACTGGAAACAGGGACATGACATCCATTAAATATTTGAGAGTATGCGTACAGGGAGATTTAAACTGGAGCGATCACACAAAAACAAATCGCAGATAATGCAGATATGAGTGATGCACTGGAAAAAGTCTTCAGGAAGCGTAATTCACGCACAAACCTTTCACAATTCTCGTTCGACCAGTACTTGCTCGCCAGTCTGCGATTTTTACCACATAGGCTCGACAGGGAAGATGGACAAGATCCAAAGAAGATAAGCACTTTTCGTAACAGGTTCATTTAATGAGAGTGAATATGTCACGGAAATGCTCAGTCAACTCTACTGGCAGACGCAGCAAGAGAGGCCTTTTGCATCAGAGTGTGATTCACTGTTAAAACCCCGAGAACGTACGTTCCTAGAAGCGTGAATGAATACTTTGCTTGTCCTATTTATATTTAGCGAGAAGACAACTCAGGTAGAATTCGCATTCACACAGAGACTTTCAAGCAATCCTTATCGCCGACCATTCGCGACTCGAACAGAAAAAGAGGGAAAGCGATAGTGGTACAGAAAGTGCACCCCGCCACACGTCATAAGGCGCTTCGTGACAAACAGTTCATATAGACGTACAGCGCAACAGACAATGCGGGTTCTCGCCACCCTGCCTTTCTATATTCGAATATTTTTCGGGTGTATGTATGAAGCCTTTAACACCATGTTTAACAAGTACAATTTTCTACATCTATGTCTACATCTACATATATACTCCGCTAGCCACCAAGTGGTGTGTGGCGAAGGGCACAGTTCGCGTCAAAGTCATGTTTTCCCCCGTCTGTTCCATTCTCGGATCGCGCGAGGGAAAACGACTGTCTGAACGCCTCAGTACGAGCTCTAATTTTCCTTACCTTTGAATGGTGAAAGTTAGTAGTAATAATATATGCTCTACATCCTCGGCGAAGATCGTATTTCCGAATTTAGTGAGCAGCCCCTTCCGCTTAGCGCGCCGTCTATCTGCAAATGTGTCCCACTTCAAACTTTCTATGAGATTTGTAACGCCCTCGCCATGGCTAAATGTACCAGTCACGAATCTTGCCGCTCCTCTTTGGACCTTCTCAATCTCTTGAATCAGACCCAACTGATAAGGGTCCCACGCAGACGAACAATAAGTCTGGACGAACTGACGTTTCGTAAGCTATTTCCTTTGTTAGAGGACTGCAATGTTTCAGGATTCTACCAATAAACTACAATCTAGAGTTCACCTTGCCCGTTACTTGTGTAATCTGATCATTCCATTTGAGATCTTTTCGAATAGTCACACCCAGATACTTGACGGGTGTTATCGCTTCCAAAGGCTGGGCATTTATTTTGTACTCGTACATCATTGGGGATTTTCGACTTCTTATATGCAGTAGGTTACACTTACTAATATTGAGAGATAACTGCCAGTCATTACACCACGCATTTATTTTCTGCAAATCCTCACTGATTTGTTCACAACTCTCGTGTGACACTACTTTCGTAAAGACTACAGCATCATCGGCAAACAATCTAATACCGCTGTCAATACTATCAACCAGATCGTTTATGTAAATCGAAAGAGGCAGCGGACCTATCACTCTTGTCTGGGGTACACCTAAGTTACGCTTGTTTCCGTTAAAGTCACCCGTTCTGGACGATATACTGCTCTCTGTCTGTTAGAAAACTACCTATCCAACCGCATATGTCATCGGGTAGGCCGTAAGCTCGCACTTTTTGGAGCAAGCGACAGTGTGGAACTGAGTAGAACGCCTTTCGAAAGTCGAGGAAAACGGCATCAGCCTGGAAGTCGGTATCTAGAGCATGTAGTATATCATGCACAAAGAGGGCCAACTGTGTCTCGCATGACCGCTTTTTCCTAAAACCGTGCTGGTTTCTGCTGATAAGCTTCTAAGAGTCTAGAAAGGTCATTATGTCTGAACACAAACTATGTTGCATGATACTACAACAAATCGATGTCAGTGAAATTGGACGGTAATTATGTATTTATGTAATTATGTATTTCTACCCTTTCAAAGAACTTTTGCCTGCTGTTAAGAACGTTATTTTTCCACTCAAAAAAAGAAAGAGAAAAAAAGGCCTCGCTTGAATATCACGGGAGATATAACAGTTATCAATGTTACTTTGCGAACACAATGTGCACCACTGTGCATATTATCATTTGCCCAAAACTTCGTTTCGTTATTTTGAACCAGTAATTAAAAAAAAAAAGAGTTCAGATGCTGGGTAACTCGCCCTTTACAATGAAACGGCAATTACTTTTCGAATACGGCTCGTAGTATTAACTTGTCTTTCTGTCTCTCTCTCTTTCCCATTCTGTCTCCATTCCTATATCTTTTTGGCTGTTCCAGACACACACACACACACACACACACACACACACACAGGTAGACAATGTACACAGAATAAACCTAGCCCCAAAACTATTTCATGCAATTTAAAAGTAGGCAAACGAACATACATCATGCACACCCAGAGCGGATGAGGTATGTAATGTTGCCTATCCTAAAGTGCATGAAATATTTCGCGAGATTTTACCCACTGCATACTCATACAATTTCTTGTTTAACATTACAGCTGTCATCCGTTATCCACCTTAGAGCCACGTCCTCCACAGCATATTCTTGCTGTCTTCCTTTCGGCGGACAGAGCTGTCGACAAAGATGAACGATAACGACCGGCCTTGCCCGACTCTGTGCTGATAATGGCGGACCATTCGCAGCCATTGCCCGCATTGGTGAAAGGACACGGGTCCTCCTACGTCTTCTACATAGCAGACCACACGCCGCCCCATTTCCCTGGCCAGTGCCACGAGATCGTTACGAGTCTGTCCTTGTCGCTTATCGCTGTCTCCACGCCTCCTCCCATGCCTCACTCCCAAACACACACACACACGGAGGCAGACACATCAGATCTGCGGCGGCGTCCCTAGCAAAAACCGCAGACAGATCCGCGATTGGGTCCTAAACGGTGCGCCCCATACTCCCACCCACCGCTCCCGACAGAGGAAGCTGGGGGCAGCGAGTAGAGGCAAGCAGCTCTGGCCGAGGCCATTACAACTGCTCGCCAACTTCTGGCCGCACGGCGAGTTTACCCTGATGGCCAGTTAGCTCCGCGGTCGCGCCAACTTTCGCTCACTCCATAGGATTGCGCGGCAACTCCACAGATAGTTCTCAGTCAACAGCAGTTCGACGTTCACAGCATTTGTTCGCGAAAACGCGTCACTCATAATTCACGCTTTAGCATTATCTGCTACACGATATGTTGTTAATAGCGGATATCAATATTGTTTAATTTGGAATGCAAGTGTCTTGGAATGCAGTGTCTTGAAAGGAGGATATAAGATGAACAGCAACAAAAGTAAAACGAGGATAATGGAATGTAGTCGAATTAAATCGGGTGATGCTGAGGGAATTAGATTAGGAAATGAGACACTTAAAGTGGTAAAGGAGTTTTGCTATTTGGGGAGCAAAATAACTGATGATGGTCGAAGTAGAGAGGATATAAAATGTAGACTGGCAATGGCAAGGAAAGCGTTTCTGAAGAAGAGAAATTTGTTAACATCGAGTATAGATTTAAGTGTCAGGAAGTCGTTTCTGAAAGTATTTGTATGGAGTGTAGCCATGTATGGAAGTGAAACTTGGACAATAAATAGTTTGGACAAGAAGAGAATAGAATCTTTCGAAATGTGGTGCTACAGAAGAATGTTGAAGATTAGGTGGGTAGATCACGTAACTAATGAGGAGGTATCGAACAGAATTGGGGAGAAGAGGAGTTTGTGGCACAACTTGACTATAAGAAGGGGTCGGTTGGTAGGACTTGTCCTGAGGCATCGAGGTATCACAAATTTAGCATTGGAGGGCAGGGTGGAGGGTAAAAATCGTAGAGGGAGGCCAAGAGATGAATACACTAAGCAGATTCAGAAGGATGTAGGTTGCAGTAGGTACTGGCAGATGAAGGAGCTTGCACAGGATAGATTAGCATGGAGAGCTGCATCAAACCAGTCTCAGGACTGAAGACCACAACAACAACAATGCAAGTGATAGCGAAAAACGCTCGTTTCTTACTGAAACTCTTAATTCTTTCTAACTTATCGTTTGCTTGAAACCAGTGGCCAATGTCGTTCTGAAACGGAATAACACCGTATATGCAGAAATTTCGTTTAGACAAACACGAGTCCCTTAATTTTTTTGTGGTAATGAACGACGCTTTAGCAATATGCCAAATGGCAGATGAAAATCTAGATTCTGTTCGTTACCATATAACGTTTTAATATTATTTATATACCAGTTTAGTGCAGATACATGGGCTTCATGAAATGCAAAAATGTAATACCATATGGTACGTTTGCGATTGGCATATTTCAGTGAACAGAGTAAGAACTGATCCCCCACACAGCTTTGCTGGCTAATCTGAAACTTGGCTTCCTTCACCAGCAGCTTCCATTGTTCTCCATCGTTTACGGGCCTCTCCTGAACTATACACCTTCGTCACCTGTAGATCCTTAGGACTCTGGTCTAGAAATCCGTTCCATGTACATATACAGGGTGAGTCACCTAACGTTACCGCTGGATATATTTCGTAAACCACATCAAATACTGACGAACCGATTCTACGGACCGAACGTGAGGAGAGGGGCTAGTGTAATTGTTTAATACAAACCATACAAAAATGCACGGAAGTATGTTTTTTAACACAAACCTACGTTCTTTTAAATGGAACCACGTTAGTTTTGTTAGCACATCTGAACATATTAACAAATACGTGATCAGTGCCGTTTGTTGCATTGTAAAATGTTAATTACATCCGGAGATATTGTAACTTAAAGTTGACGCTTGAGTACCACTCCTCCGCAGTTCGATCGTGTGTATCGGAGAGCACCGAATTACGTAGGGATCCAAAGCGAACGGTGATGGACCTTAGGTATAGAAGAGACTGGAACAGCACATTACGTCCACATGCTAACACCTTTTTATTGGTCTTTTTCACTGACGCACATGTACATTACCATAGGCCGTGGAGGACGCATAAATTGGCCATCCCGTTCTCCTGATCTTACATCTCTGGACTTCTTTCTGTGAGGTACGTTAAAGGAGAATGTGTACCGTGATGTGCCTACAACCCAAGAGGATATGAAACAACGTATTGTGGCAGCCTGCGGCGACATTACACCGTATGTACTGCGGCGTGCACGACATTCATTACGCCAGAGATTGCAGTTGTGTGCAGCAAATGATGGCCACCACATTGAACATCTATTGGCCTGACATGTCGGGACACACTCTATTCGACTCCGTAATTGAAAACGGAAATCACGTGTGTACGTGTACCTCACCCCTCATGGTAATGTACATGTGCGTCAGTGAAAAAGACCAATAAAAAGGTGTTAGCATGTGGACGTAATGTGCTGTTCCAGTCTCTTCTGTACCTAAGGTTCATCACCGTTCCCTTTGGATCCCTACGTAATTCGGTGCTCTCCGATACACACGATCGAACAGCGGAGGAGTGGTACTCAAGCGTCAACTTTAGGTTACAATATCTCCGGATGTAATTAACATTTTACAATGCAACAAACGGCACTGATTACGTATTTGTTTATATGTTCAGATGTGTTAACAAAACTAAGGGGATTCTATTTAAAAAAACGTAGGCTTGTGTTAAAAAAGTACTTCCGTGCATTTTTTATGGTTTGTATTAACCAATTACACTAGCCTCTCTCCTCACATTCGGTCTGTGGAATCGATTCGTCAGTATTTGATGTGGTTTACGAACCAGCAGTAACGTTAGATGACTCACCCTGTCATTCTTTGCTGATGATGTTGCACCCTTCGTTTCACTCTTAGATTCTTTGCAACATGCATGTGATATTACATTAATAGAGAGAAAATAATTTGCTGTTAACCAAACTCAATTCAATAAGGAATTCTTATAATATTCTATGTTTCACTGCACTCTCTCAATGGTTTTTTGCTCATATCTTACAACCGAAAGGCTGTTAACACCCGCTTTATGTTATCTGTCTTAAGAAACTCTTCCATAGAAGGAAATTAAGGTCAAATTCTACCTAGCTGCGATGACACATTTTGGAATATTCATCGGCAAAAAATGGTTCAAGTGCCTCTGAGCACTATGCGACTTAACTTCTGAGGTCATCAGTCGCCTAGAGCTTAGAACTAATTAAACCTAACTAACCTAAGGACATCACACACAGCCATGCCCGAGGCAGAATTCGAACCTGCGACCGTAGCGGACTCTCGGGTTCAGACTGTAGCGCCTAGAACCACACGGCCACTCCGGCCGGCATTCATGGGCAAAAGACGAGTTTACTCCCATGAAATTGTAGATGAAATAGGAAAAGAGGAAAAGGAAAAAGAATAGTTAGTGTTTGAAAGGAAGTAAAGGAAACTAAAGTAAAACCTTAGGGGTGCTGCAATACATCTGAGAGGAAACGTCAGGGTGCTGCAAAAATACTCGTACGACTTTAAAAGACTATATTTCCATCATAAAGAACGATAGAAACTTGAGGTAATTGTAATTAACTCAAAGGACTACAAATTATCCCGCTTTACAAGGGCATTCGTTTTACATGCGTTCTTCGACCACTTTTCAGAATTAGGTCCATGATGAAACTTTTCGTTTACTACTGACTGTTCACAACACATTTTGCAGACAGTGTCTCCATATACTAGCGCATATACTTGCAAAATTATATCATTTTACGACACATAGTTCAGGAGAAATGACATCGTAAACATTGATATGCATGTGAAACTAGCTTTTGTTAAAGCGGAGAGCAAATTACCCAGACTGTATTCATCAAATGTTTGACAGTGACAGTATGTAGTTATTGTTTTATACCTTTCATCTCCATTGTTTAAGGAATCTTAAGGAATCAGGGGTGCTGAACTACGGGTATATTCTCAGTAACGATAAGAGCTGTCCGTCGTCCGTACGACACAGGCCTAAAAGTGAGTGGGCAACTTGTCTGCCGAATCCCCGGGATGTGGGTGCTTGAGACCTATATTCGTACCTAACCACCTCTACATTTTCCTACTATAGTCATCGAGTGTGAGGCAAATTCCGCATTCGTTGCTGAGGTGAACTGCGTTCATAGATGTAGGTTCCATTTCAGATCCGCCGTGCCCCACAATTCTCGGAGTTTGCGCTGCTGTTCATAACGGACGCCTGCAGGTAAGGCGCAATGCCTCCCCCCCCCCCGTCCCCCTCCCTCCCGGCCATCCAATTTTTCAGTTCACTCCAAGTAGGCGCCATTTAGTTCTGTTGCTTTCTCGTCAGAGTGTATTCCTGAATGAAGATCTCACACTAGCCATCAAACTGATAGTGTATCGAGCAGTTTCTGTTCCTACCCTGCTGTATAGTTTGCGAAACCTGCATGCTAAATGGCACCAATTTTCAGAGACTAGAACGCTTTAACCAACAGGAGCTTAGATACGTTATGAACATTATGGACTGAGTTTATATCAATTACTGCTGTTATTGGAAGGGAGAAGACCAACAGCTTGGAATCCAATGTAATTTTTCAGCAACTAGATGAATTGGGCATATCCAGTGGATGAGAAACAACAAATTTTGTGTAGCTTCGTGGGCATAAGCAGAAGGCATCATGGGCCATTCTGAGGCGCTGCCATGATCTTGTTTAAGATGAACTTCAAGACCACATATACACCCCTACAAAAGTTTGAAATATCATAGAATTTCCTACACAGACTTCTTTTAGTACACCCATTTATACAATAACTTATTAATACAATAAATATAATTCCTTCCGAAAACGATAACGATTTTGGTTAGTTACAAAGAAGAACTATTTTGGTTAGTTACAAAGAATCATTACAAAACGCAGCAGACTCTCTCGTAAGCACACGTTTTGAAAACAGAAACAGTTAAATATTTTATAGCATGATGATGATTATCATTCTTTTAGTTCTGAGTATGACCTCCCCGCTCACGGATGAGTTCTTCCACTCCGCGAAACGTGCACTGGATTAGACCATCAAGTTTATCTTGTGGTCTGTGATCCCACACCCCATGGCAACTTCAATGATGTCCTGCGGATTGTCAGGTGGATTCGGACGCTGTGCAGTGGCCACCTCCAAAAGGTCCCATGCATGCTCAATTGCATTCATTTCTGGACACCGTGCCGGTCAAAGCATTCGGTTGATGTTGCGTCTTTGAAGATACGGAGACACTGGTAGGGTACGTAGCGGTCTTGCATTGTCATCGGCTAGGGTGAAGTTGTCATCGGCTTCACGTCTGTAGGCCTTACAGTCATTTGTAGGACCTCTTGAAGTTATCGGGGACCAGTCAGATTGCCGGTAATGGGAATTAAAGGGGTCTGCCATCCCACCCATTAACGCGGCACAGAACATTATACTTCCACCTGGAAACGGATAGACTTCCTTAACGTATCGGCGTTCCTGGTATCGTACAACGCTTCTCCAAACCCTAACACGTCTAGTGTCCGGTCGCAAAACAGTTCTGGTCTCGACAGCAAACATGACATTTCTCCGTCCTGCAATAGTGCAATGTTGATGTGCAAGAGCCCAGGTCCTTCTACTGCTCAGTTCCGTTGGGTCGGTGCAAAACCACTCATTGGTCTTCTGGAATAAAGACCCTTCCAAATGCAATTTTCTACGCACTGTTTTGTCTGAGATACGAATCCCTGTTGCCCGGGAAAAGTCATTTCCCATATGTCTGGCAGGTGATGTTAGGCGCCTGCTAGCCTACAGTTGGAAACGTTAGTGTTGTCATTCGAGGACGACCAGCGCGTGGTCTGTCGTTCACGTTTCCTGTCTCTCTGCTCTTTCACCACACCTTAGACACACCACTTTGAGTGACATGTAACCGATCGGCAACATCTTGCTGCGTATGGCCTGCTGAAAGTAAAGCTTCTACCCTTACTTTATTAAAATGCCATATGCCTCTACGTGGCACGTTACTGCACTGCTGAACGCAAACTGAATGAAGCTGTTGTCGATACTGGACTTCTCGTGGTGTGCCACTGAGGCAGCGGTATGTTTACATGACTGGGAAACGGCCACAGCGTGCCAGTAGTAAACACCCTCCAGTGTATAGACTATAACTGGATAATGCATGAAGTGACTAGGTCAGTAAGATCTCTAGGACAACATTTTACTATAGCATTTTGTTGAGCGGTATATTATGATGATAAACCTGAAGTATACGTACAGTGACCCGAATATTTGGGGCATCAAAACAATGCACTACTACTTCAGCTTCGGTTTTACTTTCTGAATAGGAAATTCGGAAACTGGAAAGTGAGAGATTCAAATTTTCCCAAGCACAGGAAAAGCTCTCCACCCTTTATTACATTGTCCGAGGACATTACTGTGCCAGCTGGTGTGGCCGAGCGGTTCTAGGTGCTTGAGTCTGGAACCGCGCGACCGCTACGGTCGCAGGTTCGAATCCTGCCTCGGGCATGGATGTGTGTGATGTCCTTAGGTTAGTTAGGTTTAAGCAGGTCTAAGTTCTAGGGTACTGATGACCTCAGATGTTAAGTCCCATAGTGCTCAGAGACATTTGAACCATTTTGACATTTCTGTCACCACATGTCAAAAAACGTGAATAACCAACTTTTTCTGTGCGGACCACTGCAAAGCGCGCAGGAAGAGTGTCACTGAGGCTCTGCATGGCACAGACAGGAATGTGGAGTCATGCTTACTCGAATGACGTTGCCAGCTGCTGTAGGTTTCTTTGTTGAGGATCCTTGGCGCGATCAGTCTTGTCGAGTTAGTACCACAGATTCTGGATCGCGTATAAATCCTGGGAGTTTTGTGCTGAGGGAAATACACCGAACTCATGATGGTGCACTTCGAACAACGCATGTACACTGCAAGCTGTTTGAAATGTTGCATTCTCCTGCTGGTAAATGACATCGTGCCGAGGAAAAACAAACTAAGTCTGTGGGTGGACACGGTCACCAAGGATATATACGTAATTGTGTTGATCCATCGTGCCTTCCAGGATAAGGAGAACACCCTGGAACGCCACGAACAGAATCCCGGGCTCATAGTGCTTCCTATGTTGACATGCAGCCTTCAGGCCATTGTTGTAGTGTGTTTGATTTCAAACGTTTCACGCCGATGGAGCATAAATCGTAATTCATCTGAAGAGGCCACTTGTAACCACATAGTGGGCGTACATTTGCGATATTGGCGTTCAAATTACAGCATTCGTCGCGAATGAGCTGCAGTTAACGTGGATGCATGAAACACTCGCCTGCTGCCACGTTCGCTGAATAGTCGTAGAAGAAACACTCTTAGCAGCGCCATGGTTCATCTGGGTGATCAGCTGCGCAATAGATTCAAGTCTATTCGCCTGTACAGATCTATGCAACCGTCGTCGTTCACCCCCGTGATCTATGGCCTATGGTGCGCTACAGTTGCCTCGCCGCTGAATCTGGATAGCGCTATTTGCCATGCTCGGTATCTTTAGCCACAGAGCCACGCAAACAGTTTCGGAAATTATACCGCCCTTGCTCCCAAAGCCAATGATCATGAACTATCGGGCGTCAGGTGACTCGTTCTGTTTCGGAAATTCAACGAGGAGTGCACCTTTCCCGAAGTCCCAAGCACATGCTTTATAGCCCCCCACTACCGCTAGTGCTGCCACTTGGGATCTGTGAATAGTAATGTACATTAACGTCGAACGTATGCAGTTATCACATCAATCTGAGTGGACCGTGTATGTGTAGCGTATGTGGCGGCATGTTTTATGTCACGATAGATCTGCTAAGTTATTGAAAGCATATCCGTATCTGAAATGCGATGCTGTAAAGGAAATAAAATTTTAAAAAAGGTGCAGTCTGTGGCGCAAGGGAGAGTGCAGTCTTTATTCGTCGCGGTATTAGGAGGGGTATGGTGGCGGGCCTCCTTTTACGTCAGGGAAAGTTCCCCGGTACTCGTTTCGTAGCCATCCTGGAAGCACCGGGACGAGGAAAATCCCCAGTCCCTATTCTGGAATGAACGCATGGCCGAAGTTTAGTGCCCTACCTGCTCGACCACCACGGCAATTACAAAAAAAGGAAATACGAGAGCAAAATGAATAATCGCATAGGGGTATCAGTCGACGATGACAACAGCTAGGCACCGTAATCGGCAGGTCGCTCGATGTGATGATTTCCCTGGATGGAAAGGGTTTTGAATCTGAAAGTCATGTAAGTGGTGTAAAGCGTTTTCCAAGTTTTTATTATGCTTTGAATATACCTGCTTTTCATCTTACGTTCTGTTACTATGTTGAACTGTCTGCTAGCTCCCACATTGCACCTTTCACTTTGAAACGAAGTGTGCGTTTCCTTTCTTTGTGGCATATTATGACTGTGTGTTGTTCCGTGACTCCAACCCGGGACCTTACCATCCACCAGCAACTCTTTCTATTTCTCGAACTACGCAGAAGTTCCACATTACTTTGAATATCTGTCTAAGTTTTAATCTACACGTTTCAACTAAGAGCACGCGCGCCTACGGAAAGTGGAAAAGTGGAAGACTGATTTCGGAAAGAACCATCTGCGGTGTGGGTAGGTCATTTCCACATTTCCTTTCTTCTATGGGCACTACACCTGCAAGGTATTGACGTGAAATTCTGTTGAATGTAGGAGAAGAGGTAGGGGGAAGCAGAGCCTCATTCGGTAGGAGCTTTGCCTGTGCCAGGATTAGTTCTTCAATAGAGCATCTGTCCACAACAAACTCTCTGTCCTCTGCTTCTGTAATTCATAGTGCTTGACTGAGCGGTCGCAGGCTCGAATCCTGCCTCGGGCATGGATGTGTGTGATGTCCTTAGGTTAGTTAGATTTAAGTAGGTCTAAGTTCTAGGGTACTGATGACCACAGCAGTTGAGGCCCATAGTGCTCAGAGCCATTTGAACCATTTTTTGACTGAGGCTTATTCGGTCTTTATTTCTTCATCGCGCTTTACTCTAGCACTTACCACTTATCCCGTCTAGTACGGGTACCAAATTTTCAGGATTACGCAAATTTTATTTTTCTAACTAACACTGTAGCTGACTGTTCATCATCCTGCCATCGTAGTTATGCTAACGGAAGGATATTGTGTGCGCTACCCTGTAATCTGTGTTATGTGTGTTACAGTGTTTTAGTCGTTTCTCTATCGTATTCTCTGAGGCGGAATTTAGGGACCAGCCCAACATATTTTGCTGAATGAGCGTGGTGGGTAACCGCTCGAGGCTAACTCATACTGCTCGGTGTAGAAGCCCACGGTCATTAAGCCGCCACACTCATGCTACATGGGTCTGGCTCACCTCCCGATCTCGTAAAATGGCACGTTGCTCGTTGCGCTGTACAGCGAACTCGTTGATATTAATGGGTGGGTAAAATAAAATTGTCCAGAAAATATAGCTTACAACATAAACATGTAGGGAAACTTTAAGGGGACATTCCTACACACTTAGAGAAATAAAATGCGTTGTATGGGCATGGGTCCCGAAACGCTTCATTTCTATTTTAGAACTCGTTTTCTGTAGCTCTTCATAATCGCATCAATTAGGGGAAACACACAGAAACAGAAAGTACTAGCGTTACATGAAAATTTACTTGGATGTAATGTTTAAAATACCCTCTTGGTTAGTGTGGTTAGAATGAACAGTAAGTTGTAATTTTTAGGTTCACACCAATTTTTGTTGTTCCTACTTAACGAATGCAATGTTGCAAATTACTCACTTCATTGTTTGTGTTAACATGTGAAAAACTTCGTTCTTTACGCTGACATGCGATTAAGTTCATTGCCTTACTAGCACCAAACACGTAGCACCAGCTGTCTAGTATTCATCACGGACTGTTCAAGTACGTAGCTTCAGCTATTTAGTATTCATCGCCGACTGTGCAAGCACGTAGCATCAGCTGTTGCAGTGATCACCACGCACTTTGCAACCATGTAGCTTCGCCAGTTTAGTGTTCACTGCAGATTGTGCAATGCGCTTAACATGAAATATTTGGGATTCATCATGGACTGTGCAAGCACGTATCTTCAATTGCAGATTCCCATTTGCTGTACGCATTAGCATATGGTAATGGCTGTGGCGCTGAATGTTTGTATCGGTACAGATCTCCAAAACGACTGTGCCCTGGCAGAGGACGTCTTAGGGAGCATGGGACATTCGAGACAGCTATTCGCGACTGTGGAAGCCATAGAAGTCCATCACAACCCTAGTCAGGAGAAAACAGTTAGCTGTAACAAATAATGTTGACCAGATGACCGCGTGGAGAATGGTACGTGAGACCTTTGTATATCCATACCACGTACAGCTTGTACAGACGCCACCGCCAGCTAATTTTCTGCGAATGTGTGAACCCTCAATTGAATGCAAATGTGCTGTTCCCGGATGAGCATCGTTTCCACATTATCAGATTCTAAATTTTCACAATCAGCATATGTGGGCTGTCGATAATCCTCACGAATTTGTGCAGTCACATCATCAACAATGATTTCCTCTTAACGTTTGGACCGGCATTATTGACTGTTAGTTATGGATTCACGTTCTTTCGCGCAGGCTTAGAGGAAAAACTTACTACCCTTTCTTAAAGAATATTCTACCTGTTTTGCTTCATGTGCCTTCAGGGGCAGAAAAAACTTTGAACTTAATGCACAGTGGAGCTTCTCCTCATTTCACTATTAATGTTTGTGGACTTATGAATAATAGACTATGCGACAGAAAGACAGACAGAAGTGAACGAACCCTTTGGCCTCTGAGTATTTCGGACTTAACCCAACCTCGCTTGTGAGGGTATTCGAAACCTCTTATGCACATAACCCTGGTAAAAGACGTACAGAGTCCGCGTGCACGTATTGTCGAAGGGTGCGAAACAAACGCAGTTCTCCAGTGATACATCATTGCATAAGGTAGTCAGTGAGATTGATGATCAATGTATCCTTGCTAACGGAAGAAATTTCTAGCAGTTCATTTAGTGAGGTGTTTCATACTGTGTTAGTATACTGAATTAGTCTTCTTTCTGTTTTAGCATGATTAAGAGTTTAAGTGTTGTACAAACTGAGCTTTAACATACAGTGTGTTTATAAACGGCGCGGCTTTAAAAATAAATAATAAATCGATTTATTGCTTTATATGTGCAAACCTGACGGTATAAGCAGCAGCACGTGACGATGTTTGTGAAGCACTAACCACAAATCTTCAATATTTGCACCCTGGGTTACACGACACACAACTATACGGTAATCAAATTCTCGGTGTAGCATGTTCTCCGTGATAGTCTGCAGTGAATGATTTTATCCGATCACACACGTCCTCAGAGGACACGGGCGGTAAAATAGAAATTGAAAGGTGTTAAATGCGGCGAACGGGGCGGCCAGGGGGGAATGTTGTTGTCTGCTGTTTCAGCACATGCAATCCAGCGTTGGTCCGGACACTCACCTGAAGATGGCTGAACGGTTGCCATCCGAGATAGTGTGTCAAGAAGCCAACATGATCCGTCTACAATCCTGTAACCTCATAGAATACTCACTATCCCGGGAAAACTTAAAGAATCACATCATAACTGGTGTTAAATTGGGGCAAAACAACCAGGTTTCTAACACATCTCGAAATGACTTACTGCTACAGTTTGTTGTTGGAAGAGAAATATGCCGTGCAGTTCCTCGCGAGATACTGGACATAAATCGTCCACTTTGAGAGAATCACGCAGAAGCTCTATCAGCATATGTGGTTTCCCGCTTCCCCAGAAAAGGACGTTGTGTGTGTTTACCTTAAGACTCACTTGGAAAGTGGCTTCATCGCAGAAGATGAGTCATTCAGCAAAACCAATGTCCTGTATTCTTAACTGCAGATCTGCACAAAAGTCTACCGGTGTAACGGCCTCCACTATTCCCTCTTTGTAGGCTTTTAAACATCGCAAGTTACGCATCACCTTTCACATCATAAGCACTGGTGCGAACAATTCTTTGTTTGCTTTACTAAGTGACTTGCGACTACTGCGGTGAAACGGCTCGCACATTCATTCACCGCTTTCTTCAGACACACGAGGTCGAAGCAGACTCTTCCCGTTACAAAGGCATGCGGTTTCCACTAACCGTCAGTATCACCTACCAGCGTTATTTTTGTGTGGCGGGTCTTTCCTAAATCGTACACGAAACTCACTCTACATTGTTCCCTCAAAATGGAGAGCACACAGAAAGCCTTTCCAGTTGAAATGCTATCTTGGAAAAGTACGCTACGGCTGCACAGTAACAGCGTGTAGCACATCAGAATCTTGGACAGGTGCTGCTGCTTATGCTGTAAGGTTTGCTCATATAAGGTAATAAAGCGACGTATTAATCAAAATATCCACGGGTATGCTGCCGGTCTATAGTGTCCAACGGGCGCTATAGACCGGCAGCATACCCGTGGATATTTTGATTATCAAATACGCCGGGAGAAACTCAAGAATCAAAGCGACGTATTATTAATTTTTAAAACCACATCATTCATTTATGAACATCACGTAAATAAAAGGGCTCCCTACCTCGTGTACATACAACATGAAACTTCTGTGTTTTTACTCAAACTGCTGAAATCAACTCAACCTCCTTAAACTGCTGAATGCTTACTTGTTTCTATAATTACAACACTGACCCATAGAATTTTCCCTGACGAATACAACTCAAACTTTTTCTGTTCACTTATTGCCCACAATATACAAAAGCAACGCAAACTGACTGGAAATAATTAACACAGAAGAATGGGCCTGAATTAGAAGGAGTTCTAACAATAACTGATACGTTTCATGAGTCACTTACCTCACAGAAAATCTTCATTTCACGAACTACAGCAATACAGCAAGCAGCAACTACAGCCAGCTAAATAAAAAGTTTCTATCTACTATTGCCTCTTACTGCTAATAGGCATGTGGTTAGCAAAGGGAAGATTTTGTTACAGAGCAAAGAATGTATTTACCAGAGTTTACCTTACTCATGTGACATCCAGTCCTAAAATTGTGTAATCATCAATAATCCCATTACTCAAACAAAAGCAGATACATCATTTACCATTTTACAATCCGTTTCGAAACAACACTAAATCTCCATGATGGACATACATCCAAATTGTCCGCTCACGCTAACACTTCTCCCCTCGAACTCTGCTAACTGTTAACAAGTGCGAGTCCGTCCAGCCACAGAGTCTCTTAGCGAGGGCGCGGGGGGGCTGTTAGTGAAGTTAAGGGGAGACGGTGGCAGTCTTGCACTGATATTTTTGTAAATCCATATCTTTGCCATTTTTTGTTCAATCTCATTGTAATTTTGCACATTTATGTATAGAGATCTAATACCATTTTTTTTAATTCAGAATTTTTAATAACAATCTAATGCAGTGAGATAATTTTGAATTTTTTATTGTATTATTATTTTAAGGTACACTTTTTCATAATTTCGAGGCAAATTTGATAAATTTTTTCATGGTAAATTAATCTACATTAATAGGTGTACAATTAAGTGCAGTAACTTTTTGGTAAATTAATGCTATTATTTTCTGTGATTTTTTGGATTCGAACGTTTTTCACAAGCAAACTTTCCAATATATTTTCAATCACAAAACCGTGTATAATATCTCGATTAAAATTTTGTTCCACTTAAATATTGCTTCAACGTGAAAGAATAGGTGTACCAAATTTCATTGCAATCCTTCCAGAAATTTCTGATATATGTGTTCCTGAAAGCAGAAAATCTTAAGTTGCAGAAAAATGATTTTAAAGTTTGGATGAAATGTAAAAAAAAAAAAAATTAAAAAATCTATCTGTCATACCTTAGCTAAAACTGCCCATATCCATATTCCATTTCTTCCTCATCATCCTCTACAGCTCTTTTAGCTTCTCTGCTCCTTTGCCTAGCAATTTTTTGTGTGTTCTGGGTTGAAGTCTCTGCCTTCGCGATTCTTTGCTTAGCGATGATCTGTAGTATCTGCTCAGTGACGACTCCAGGTGTAAAGCCCAGCTTGCTGAGGATGTGAAGTCGTGCCACATTCCCATCATAAAACACTGCTGCAGCTTCCAAAGCAGAAATCTTCACCACCAAATTGGAAACAAACACAGTCTTTGGACATCTTTTCCAAATAAGAGCATTGAAACTTTCATTTGGGTTCTGTGTTTTCCCATGCAGACATTTTTCTAGCAGTTCTGGTGAAGCCAGTGCTCTAAAAGTTGGTTTAATGGCCATTGAAAACTAATAAGGAATGTTATTTTTATGGGTATAAGCTTCCCCACTTTCCTTACTTTTCAAAAATTTGCACCATTCATTAGAACAGAGGCTATGTTGAGGTGTAGTGTCTGTCGAAAAGTAATAAAACCAAATGGCCCATACTGCTTTCCTCATACTGTCCAAGCTTGTGAGGTTACTTCTAATTGCAGCACCATAATATACTTATAGGCTGTCAATTCTCTTCTTTGATTGTTTTTACCTCCCAGTAGCTTTCCATCCTCTAGTAGCATGCCTTTACTGTCTGCAACAAGCCTTCGGAGTTGTCCACCCATCCTCTTCTGAATATGGTCTAAGCACTCCAGTTTCTCAATAGCGCAATCTTTTCCATAGGGCTGACTTTCAACTACATTCTTGAAAGTACTAGAGTCTCCATCTCCTACATACTGTACATATCTTACTCCATACTTTTGGAAAGATCAATGGAAAATGAATTTCATACCTGCAGCTTCCATCCCACCACTAGAGCCTGCAATAATTTCTGCTACAAACAGCTTTATGGGCTTCTTGCCATTCTGTTTCTTTACCTGCATCAATATATTTCTTGTGCAATGAACATGCAGAACAATATTTAGACATCACCCCTAAGTCTAATACTTTTCCAGTGTCGGCACTAATGATTGTTGAAACTCCATGCAGTGAAGTGTGCCCCCTCTTCATCCAGGAACTGTCACGGGAAACTGCTATATCGTTGGTATTAGTTGCTTCGTAATTCTCTTGAATTGCCCCCAGGACTGCCATTTTCACGCTCTCTTCACTTACTTCTGCGATTGCATTGAGGAGAGCAGTATTCATCATCATCATCATCATCATCATCATCATTTAAGACTGATTATGCCTTTCAGCGTTCAGTCTGGAGCATAGCCCCCCTTATACAGTTCCTCCATGATCCCCTATTCAGTGCTAACATTGATGCCTCTTCTGATGTTAAACCTATTACTTCAAAATCATTCTTAACCGAATCCAGGTACCTTCTCCTCGGTCTGCTCCGACTCCTCCTACCCTCTACTGCTGAATCCATGAGTCTCTTGGGTAACCTTTCTTCTCCCATGCGTGTAACATGACCCCACCATCTAAGCCTGTTCGCCCTGACTGCTACATCTATAGAGTTCATTCCCGGTTTTTCTTTGATTTCCTCATTGTGGACACCCTCCTGCCATTGTTCCCATCTACTAGTACCTGCAGTCATCCTAGCTACTTTCATATCCGTAACCTCAAGCTTGTTGATAAGGTAACCTGAATCCACCCAGCTTTCGCTCCCATTCAACAAAGTTGGTCGAAAGGTTGAACGGTGCACAGGTAACTTAGTCTTGGTACTGACTTCCTTCTTGCAGAAGAGAGTAAATCGTAACTGAGCGCTCACTACATTAGCTTTGCTACACCTCGCTTCCAGTTCTTTCACTATGTTGCCATCCTGTGAGAATATGCATCCTAAGTACTTGAAACCGTCCACCTGTTCTAACTTTGTTCCTCCTATTTGGCACTCAATCCGTTTATATTTCTTTCCCACTGACATTACTTTCGTTTTGGAGATGCTAATCTTCATACCATAGTCCTTACATTTCTGATCTAGCTCTGAAATATTACTTTGCAAACTTTCAATCGAATCTGCCATCACAACTAAGTCATCCGCATATGCAAGACTGCTTATTTTGTGTTCACATATCTTAATCTCACCCAGTCAGTCTATTGTTTTCAACATATGATCCATGAATAATATGAACAACAGTGGAGACAGGTTGCAGCCTTGTCTTACCCCTGAAACTACTCTGAACCATGAACTCAATTTACCGTCAACTCTAACTGCTGCCTGACTATCCATGTAAAGACATTTAATTGCTTGCAAAAGTTTGCCTCGTATTCCATAATCTTGTAGAACAGACAATAACTTCCTCCTAGGAACCCGGTCATATGCCTTTTCTAGATCTATAAAGCATAGATACAATTCCCTGTTCCACTCATAACACTTCTCCATTATTTGGCGTAAGCTAAAGATCTGGTCCTGACAACCTCTAAGAGGCCTAAACCCACACTGATTTTCATCCAATTGGTCGTCAACTAATACTCGCACTTTCCTTTCAACAATACCTGAGAAGATTTTACCCACAACGCGGATTAAAGAGATACCTCTGTAGTTGTTACAATCTTTTCTGTTTCCATGTTTAAAGATTGGTGTGATTACTGCTTTTGTCCAGTCTGATGGAACCTGTCCTGACTCCCAGGCCATTTCAATTATCCTGTGTAGCCATTTAAGACCTGACATTCCACTGTATTTGATGAGTTCCGACTTAATTTCGTCCATCCCAGCCGCTTTATTGCACTGCAATCTATTGACCATTTTTTCCACTTCCTCAAATGTGATCCTATTTCCATCATCATTCCTATCCCATTCTACCTCGAAATCTGAAACATTACTGATCGCATTTTCACCTACATTGAGCAACTCTTTAAAATATTCCCTCCATCTTCCCAAGGCATCCACAGGATTCACCAGCTGTTTTCCTGACCTGTCCAAAATACTTGTCATTTCCTTCTTACCTCCCTTTAGAAGACTGCTAATTACACTCCAGAATGGTTTTCCAGCAGCTTGACCTATAGTCTCCAACCTGTTTCCAAAGTCTTCCCACGATTTCTTCTTGGATGCTGCAATTATCTATTTGGCTTTGTTTCTTTCTTCAACATAACTTTCTCTGTCTACCGGGGTTCTGGTATGTAGCCATTTTTGATACGCCTTCTTTTTCCTTTTACAGGCTGCCTCGACTGTATCATTCCACCAAGCTGTTTGCTTCTTCCTACTTTTACACACTACTGTTCCAAGACATTCTTTAGCCACTTCTAGTACTGTGTCCCTGTACCTTGTTATGTACTTGTGCCTGATATCCTTATCCTGAAGTTTCTCCACTCTTATCCTCCTACACATGGACCTGACCTCCTGCACTTTCGGCCTCACAATCCCAATTTCACTGCAGATTAAATAATGATCAGTGTCATCAAAGAATCCCCTGAATACACTTGTGTCCCTCACAGCCTTCCTGAATTCCTGATCTGTTATTATATAGTCAATGACAGATCTGGTTCCCCTGCCTTCCCAAGTATACCAGTGAATGTTCTTATGTTTAAAAAAGGAGTTTGTTATTACTAAGCCCATACTGGCACAGAAATCCAAGAGTTGTTTCCCGTTCCTGTTGGCCTCCATATCCTCTCCAAGTTTACCCATAACCTTTTCATACCCTTCTGTTCGATTTCCAATCCTGGCGTTAAAATCACCCATGAGCAGAACACTGTCCTTGTCCTTTACTCTAACAACTACATCACTGAGTGCCTCATAAAAACTATCCATATTATCTTGATCTGTCCCTTCACAATGAGAATATACTGACACAATCCTAATTTTCTTGCTAGACACTGTCAAATCTATCCACATCAGTCGTTCGTTTACATACCTTATTGCAACTACGCTGGGTTCCATTTCTTTCGTGATGTAAAGCCCTACACCCCATTGTGCTATTCCTGCTTTGACTCCTGACAGGTAGACCTTGTATTCTCCCACTTCCTCTTCTTTCTCACCCCTTACGCGAATGTCACTAACAGCTAAAACGTCCAGCCCCATCTTACTTGCAGCCTCTGCCAGCTCTACCTTCTTCCCAGAGTAGCCCTCATTGATATTAATAGCTCCCCATCTCATTACCATTTGTTTGCCAAGTCGTATCTTAGGAGTCCCTGGTTTGCCAGTTAGAGGTGGGACTCCGTCACCTCCAAAGGTCCGAGGCATTTTGCTCTGATTGTTGCCAGCATCATATTTAAAGTACCAGGGAAGCAGGTTGCTAGCCTTACTTGCCCCGAGTCCCATTGGGTTTTACCCCTAACGGCTGAGGGACTAACTGGTGGGTTTGGTAGTCTTTGCCGTATGAGCACAAAGGTGACCACGACTCAGAATATGTCCGAGATGCCCAGCCTTATTCCAAAGTAATTGGTATCACGACTGTCGGGACCACTTACTTGGCCACTCATACGTTGCCCGTGGTTCATGAACTAGGACATGACTACAGGAACCCACACCATGAACCACAGCAGTATTCATTTCAGAAAATTTTAGGGGAGGACCAGGCATGTTCATAATACCAAATAAAAGCTTTCCACCATCTCTTCCAATCCCTATACATCTTAGTCCATAAGCAAATCTCATGTTGGCGTCATAGATTCTATTACTGACCTTTGATGTCTTGAATGGTCTGTCAGCATCACAGTTTTGACACAAAATGTGCAATGTGAAAACCAAACCTTCTCTCTTCCCATACTCAACCAAATCCACATTTCCTCCACAAACAGAGCACTTGCAGGCTTTTCTAAGTGCTTCTGCCACCATCTCCAGATCCACAATTCTGAAACGTGTATTTCTGTCGTGGATTGTTTCTTCTGACACAATCCTTGTCCCAAGTTTTATTGTAGATGCAGCTGGAGACAAGCTAATGTTTGCATCTGCAGGCCCAACACTAACCTCAGTGTCAGTTTTTCGCCTTACATTGGAAATATGGGACTTACTATAATTTTGCTTTACCACGCCTAGGCCTTGTAAAAAGGGATCAACAGTCTGGTATGATTTTTAGTAATTTAATTGAAAGCTTTGTTGCTTTGGTAAAAATAAAATTGGTTCTTTGTTGTCGTGACAGAATAAATTACTATTAATTACACCAGATTTGTCGGAGAACAGCAGCAACATGTGTAATTGATCCAGCTTTAAGAAATTCTATTACCTTTTAGCGGAAAATTCGTGCGGTACTCTCCGACGTTAGAAAAGTCGTGGTGTTCCGTTCGGAGCAGGAGGCGGCTGTCTTTTCTCATTCGCGATATCGAAAATTACTAAAAAATGAACAGAATTTTTTTTCGGAGGAAGATCGCGCGGAGAAAACAGACAGAAGTTACATGAAAGAAACCTAAGGGACCAACTAATTGGATTTGTACGAACATATAAACGGAACTGAAAGAACTTGGAATAAATACTATAGCGATGTCGTCACGACAGCCTCCTGTTCCGACAGAACACACGCTGGATCATAAGCTGCATAAATCTTTTAAACAGAAAAGATTATCACAAGTATAATTAATGAAAATAAGGTTGAGAGATTTTCTTTGAAATTAAATAAACTTCAAGGCTTTAAGTATTATATTATGAAACGGAAACTTACATTAATATGGCCACCCATTGTGGCGTGGAGCGAATTTTCATGATACGCATTCTCGCTTGTTTGTGGCTACATATATTTTTTAATCACTTAAACTCTTAAATTTACAATAAAATGATTATATCAGTATGGAGCACAATACTTTTGCGTCCGACTGGCAACACATTCACAGAAGAACAGCTAGAGAGCGGCGCGGCTCCCTGCAGAAGTAAAAAATTGGCAATTGTTATTTTGAAACATAGGTGCATCGTTTTTTTACTGATCGATAGCAGCGTATAACAGTTTATAGCTATCGTGATATTCTGCGCTTTTCAGGAGCGCGGCAAAGATATCTGGTTACAACATTCATTGGTATATGTTAAAAGTTCGCACATACTGACGCGAATACAGAAAAAAAAACTTTTACATGTTAAAAATCGCAGTGATAAAGGCTGTAATGTCACAACAGATTCAATCTTGCACAAAGAATGGCACAATAAATCAAGTGTCACTCGAATTCCACTGAACAACACAAAACGTGTTTACCACACTCCACAGTCTTCTATACCACACTGACTGAACGAGAAAATGGCTCCACAGCCTTCTTTACAGCACTGCTGTTATGTATACAAATAATCACAGCCTTCTAAAGCTACACTCCTGGAAATGGAAAAAAGAACACATTGACACCGGTGTGTCAGACCCACCATACTTGCTCCGGACACTGCGAGAGGGCTGTATAAGCAATGATCACACGCACGGCACAGCGGACACACAAGGAACCGCGGTGTTGGCCGTCGAATGGCGGTAGTTGCGCAGCATTTGTGCACCGCCGCCGTCAGTGTCAGCCAGTTTGCCGTGGCATACGGAGCTCCATCGCAGTCTTTAACAGTGGTAGCATGCCGCGACAGCGTGGACGTGAACCGTATGTGCAGTTGACGGACTTTGAGCGAGGGCGTATAGCGGGCATGCGGGAGGCCGGGTGGACGTACCGCCGAATTGCTCAACACGTGGGGAGTGAGGTCTCCACAGTACATCGATGTTGTCGCCAGTGGCCGGTGGAAGGTGCACGTGCCCGTCGACCTGCGACCGGACCGCAGCGACGCACGGATGCACGCCAAGACCGTAGGATGCTACGCAGTGCCGTAGGGGACCGCACCGCCACTTCCCAGCAAATGAGGGACACTGTTGCTCCTGGGGTATCGGCGAGGACCATTCGCAACCGTCTCCATGAAGCTGGGCTACGGTCCCGCACACCGTTAGGCCGTCTTCCGCTCACGCCCCAACATCGTGCAGCCCGCCTCCAGTGGTGTCGCGACAGGCGTGAATGGAGGGACGAATGGAGACGTGTCGTCTTCAGCGATGAGAGTCGCTTCTGCCTTGGTGCCAATGATGGTCGTATGCGTGTTTGGCGCCGTGCAGGTGAGCGCCACAATCAGGACTGCATACGACCGAGGCACACAGGGCCAACACCCGGCAACATGGTGTGGGGAGCGATCTCCTACACTGGCCGTACACCACTAGTGATCGTCGAGGGGACACTGAATAGTGCACGGTACATCCAAACCGTCATTGAACCCATCGTTCTACCATTCCTAGACCGGCAAGGGAACTTGCTGTTCCAACAGGACAATGCACGTCCGCATGTATCCCGTGCCACCCAACGTGCTCTAGAAGGTGTAAGTCAACTACCCTGGCCAGCAAGATCTCCGGATCTGTCCCCCATTGAGCGTGTTTGGGACTGGATGAAGCGTCGTCTCACGCGGTCTGCACGTCCAGCACGAACGCTGGTCCAACTGAGGCGCCAGGTGGAAATGTCATGGCAAGCCGTTCCACAGGACTACATCCAGCATCTCTACGATCGTCTCCATGGGAGAATAGCAGCCTGCATTGCTGCGAAAGGTGAATATACACTGTATTAGTGCCGACATTGTGCATGCTCTGTTGCCTGTGTCTATGTGCCTGTGGTTAAAAAAAAAAGGTTCAAATGGCTCCGAGCACTATGGGACTTAACATCCATGGTCATCAGTACCCTAGAACTTAGAACTACTTAAACCTTACTAACCTAAGGACATCACACACATCCATGCCCGAGGCAGGATTCGAACCTGCGACCGTAGCAGTCGCGCGGTTCCGGACTGAGCGCCTAGAACCGCGAGACCACCGCGGCCGGCGCCTGTGGTTCTGTCAGTGTTATCATGTGATGTATCTGACCCCAGGAATGTGTCAATAAAGTTTCCCCTTCCTGGGACAATGAATTCACGGTGTTCTTATTTCAATTTCCAGGAGTGTATATTTTCTAGGTTCACGGGCTGTATTCTGCAATAAAATTTTTCCTCCATTTGATACATTGGAAAGCGGGGTTGGCGCATTACACTGCTTAGGTTTTTAATTTTTTTATGCCATTTGTAGTTCAAATTTCAAGGAAAATATTTGGGATAACAATCTCAAATATATTCACTTTCAAATAATCAAATAAAAATAACTTGTAAATTTTTCGTTATTTCCCCTTAATGCAGTCTATAGCGATGCCAACATACAAGCATGTAAACCGGCTACTTACAAACATACTTTCTTCCTCTGGGTAAGAGGAGCTTTTGGAGAGAGTCCGGTCATACATTTTGGTCACTTGCACTGCCTGCCACGGTTGCGCATGATGTCAGATGCTTCGCGTATCTTAAGCTGCGTTAACTATTTTCCGAGCCAGTTGCATTTTACCCATCCAACACTTTGCAACTCTTGTGCTTTTGCGACCTTGTTGCCAGAGAGTCAGTACGTCACAACCTGCCGGGCGCCCTCCAGCCCGTTTCGAGAGAGTCCGGTCATACCTTTTGGTCACTTGCAGTGCCTGCCACGGTTGCGCATGATGTCAGATGCTTCGCGTATCTTAAGCTGCGTTAACTATTTTCCGAGCCAGTTGCATTTTACCCATCCAACACTTTGCAACTCTTGTGCTTTTGCGACCATGTTGCCAGAGAGTCAGTACGTCACAACCTGCCGGGCGCCCTCCAGCCCGTCTGCGCCAGTGTCTCGGCAGCCGCAGAGCGTGGGGGGAGAAGAGCGCTCCCGACGCCCTCCGCCCCCGCAGAGAAACTAAGTGGGCAGGTGCGACTGGGCGCGGGCGCGGGCTGCGCGGCGCTGCAATATTCAGCGGCCGCCGCCTCCCGGGAACTTGTTACTCACAACAACACGGGCCGCCCCCGTCTGCTCCCGCAGTCTGCCCCAGCCCATACCGCTGTTTACACACGCATACCGCTGCTGCGTACACTGGCTTCCCCTCCGGCTGCGCACTGTCTGCTACAGTTCGCCGTGTTCAATGCTGGCCTAGTTCGCACGTGCCGTGCCCCACTGCAACCTCGCCTGCTTCTTCTGCTTAGCTCTTTGCCACTCTCCTCTTCTTCCCTTTCTCTGTCCATTTTCCCATCCCTCCCTCTCTGTCAATCTCCTCCTTCTGCACATCTGTTTCCATCTCTTCCATCCTTCTCTCTGTCTGTTCGTCTTCTCAACCGTTCTACTCTCTCCACCATTCCAAAACGAATTAGTTTGGTACTTACACCCACAGTGTTTCTTTCGAACTAGTAATACGAGTACCAAATTTGCCATGAAGTTACGTTGCTACGCAGCTCAGTGCTTTTCGCCATGCAGTTTCATTGCCACGCAGCTCTGTGTTTAAAAGACATACCTCCTTAACTACATGTCATACAGTGTAATAATTCTGCAGGTACTTCCAGTGGTATATGTGGACACTGCCTGCGAAATGTATTGCGAACAGGATTAGTAGTAAATAACTAACAAATTGAAATGCCATGCTTGATGCGGCAGTTTTATGCCGTCATATCTCCTCAACTGTATGTCGTGCAGTAATATAATTTTGGTGGTACTTTCAGTGCACATATGAATGCGGCCTAGAAAATGTGTCACGCATATAGTTAGTAATATAGAAGTAATACATTAAAGCGGCATGCCAGATGCGTCAGTTCTACTGCATGAACAGCGAAAGTGTGTAACTATTTTACGTACCATACCGCACTTTGTGGGGGTTGTCACCGAGATACCGTAGCATTAACGTTTGGAATTTTCGTATCCCGCCTGGAAGGCGGGATACGGGACCTCGACTGAAAACTGAAGGGTAGGCTGAATGTGGGAGCTAGGAGGAGCAGGTGAGGTAGAACACTTGGTACTGCCATTAAAAGTGGTTTTAATCATTTTTGGCTGAGATGAGCAAGTAGGTGAGAAGCTGTTTATCAAGTTACAAAGGCAAAATTTGTAGTTGCTCACCGACTTTGAAATAGAAAAAATGTTGGTTGGTCGTCTACTCGGAATCAAAATGGGCTGAAACCAGAGCGGCGCTCGTAGAGCTGCACAGCTACATCTACATCTACATCTACATCCATACTCCGCAAGCCACCTGACGGTGTGTGGCGGAGGGTACCTTCAGTACCTCTATCGGTTCTCCCTTCTATTCCAGTCTCGTATTGTTCGTGGAAAGAAGGATTGTCGGTATGCCTCTGTGTGGGCTCTAATCTCTCTGATTTTATCCTCATGGTCTCTTCGCGAGATATACGTAGGAGGGAGCAATATACTGCTTGACTCTTCGGTGAAGGTATGTTCTCGAAACTTTGACAAAAGCCCGTACCGAGCTACTGAGCGTCTCTCCTGCAGAGTCTTCCACTGGAGTTTATCTATCATCTCCGTAACGCTTTCGCGATTACTAAATGATCCTGTAACGAAGCGCGCTGCTCTCCGTTGGATCTTCTCTATGTCTTGTATCAACCCTATCTGGTACGGATCCCACACTGCTGAGCAGTATTCAAGCAGTGGGCGAACAAGCGTACTGTAACTTACTTCTTTTGTTTTCGGATTGCATTTCCTTAGGATTCTTCCAATGAATCTCAGTCTGGCATCTGCTTTACCGACAATCAACATTATATGATCATTCCATTTTAAATCACGTCTAATGCGTACTCCCAGATAATTTATGGTGTTAACTGCTTCCAGTTGCCAACCTAGCAGAGCGCACCTACGTTATGGCATCGTAGCTATCGATGCTACAGGAATCCTGTGTCATGTCTGTTGTAACTTACTAAGTGCTCTCACTCCAAAATATTGGTGAATATATTCTGCTTGTTTGCGTGTTGTGACCTACGCTACTTTTTCACCCCTATTCGAACCCCTTTGACGGGTAAGGAGCTCTTATCCGCAAGCGATTCATTGTAGGCACTTTGAGTTAAATCGGCCCAGTGGCTTAGGAGCAACGTCAAACGTGCAAACATACATACATATGTACTTATATATATGCATACAACAGTCGCTTATGTATGAATTTGTCCTCCTTCCACGTACCATTAATCCACAAGGAATGAGCATAAAGCGTATAAGCAAAAACGTTGCCTAAAGATTAGAACATGTCATCGAAATATATGCGTACAAATACTCATGAAACAAAAATTGACTACCTACTTAATACAGTGATGGACCACCTCTGGAAAGCAATGCAGCAGCGATTAAGCGTGGCGTGGATTTGAGAAGTATTCCGCGTGTTCCATCGTGTCAGATGGTGCGAATTTCCTGGACGAAATATCAACGTGAGTTGACTATCGTGCTCGTACTGGTCATGTGACCCGGAAAATTATCATGCTGGAAGGTGCCATCACAGCTGAGGCAGATATCAAGTGTGAAGAGATGCAGATGATCCTCAACAAAATTTACATAGACCACAGCAGTTCTGATCCTTTCGATTACTACCAAAGGTCTCATGAATGCACATGTTAATGAACCACATAGTCTAAAACAGCACCGACGGGTCTCAATAAGTGGTGTGGTGCGGTGAACCTGTTCGTCTGTATCACAACATTTCCGGATACGACAGTCGAGCTATTGTATAAAGAAATGTACGAGGGTTGACTGAAAAGTAATGCCTCCACCTTCGTAACAGTTGGCAGAATTGGTATAGGGCAGGTATTGTCCTGTTCCATAGCTTCTTCTCTACAGCTCCAGTTGGCGGGAAGCCCTAGCATTGAACGGTTGTGTTGTTACAGTGTAAAGTATGGAACCATGCGCACACGGTCGGTCAATGCGATTTAAGCAACGTGCAGTCATTGAATTCTTGACAGCAGATGGTGTCAGCCGAAAGGAGATTCATCAGAGAACGAAATCAGTTTATGGTGATTGTATTGATGTGAGTACTGTGCGTCATTGGGCGAGTAAGTTTTAAGATGTTGAGGCCGGACGATCTGACCTGCGTGACAAACAAAGAGTTGGACGTCCTGTGACAGCAACCACCGAGTTTCACAAGCAAAATGTTGACAGATTGATTCAGGACGATCATCGTATCACTCAGAGGGAAACTGCAAGCACAATTAGCATTTCAAAAGAACGTATGGGTCACATTATTGCTTTGCTTGGCTATCGGAAGAACTGTGCACGATGGGTGCCGCGGATGCTGACTCCTGAAATGAAAGCGCACAGACTTGAAATTTGTCGGGAACTCCTCTCGCGTTAGAAGAATGAAGGTGACGCCTTTCTCCATTCAATTTTGACAGGAGACGAAACGTCGGTACACCATTATGACTCGCAGACGAAACGTCAGTCCATGGAATATCGACACAAAGACTCGCCCCAGAGAAAGAAATTCAAGACGAAACCCTCAGGTGGGAAAATCATGGTCACAGTGTTCTGGGACGCGGATGGTGTCATCCATGTTGATTTCCTTGATGGTGGAACAATAATAAATTCAGAGCTTTACATCGCAACGCTGCGAACTTTGAAACGACATCTAACAAGGGTCCGAAAGGAAAAGGGAAATGTTTTCCTGCAGCATGACAATCCCAAACCACACACTTCACGTGCCATCACAGCAGGACTTCAGAGACCGTACGGCATCCTCCATAAAGTCCAGATTTAGCACCGTCTTACTTCCTTCTGTTCCCAATTATAAAAGACGACCTGCGGCGACATCATTATGCTTCTGATGAAGACGTTGAGAGAACTGTGAGACTGTGGTTGTGGAAACAGTGTGTTGACTTCTTCCGTGACGGCTTCAGAAAACTTGTTCATCGTTGGCAGAAATGTATCCAACTGGCTGGTGATTATGTGGAAAAGTTAATATTGGTAATAAAATATCACAGTCTACAGATTATTTCTGTGTTTGATTTATTAAAAATGGCTCTGAGCACTATGGGACTTAACTTCCATGGTCATCAGTCCCCTAGAACTTAGAACTACTTAAACCTAACTAACCTAAGGACAGCACACAACACCCAGCCATCACGAGGCAGAGAAAATCCCTGACCCCGCCGGGAATCGAACCCGGGAACCCGGGCGTGGGAAGCGAGAACGCTACCGCACGACCACGAGATGCGGGCTTGATTTATTAAAATATTCCCATCGAAACACAGTTAACGAAGGTGGAGGCATTAGTTTTCATTCAACCCTCGTAATTCATCCGACCAGGAGACAGGGTGTCAGTGATCTACGCTACAATGATGATCATCCAGAGCCGCCTGCAGTCGCAAGTGACTATGTCGCTGGCTCTGAACAGATACACGTAGGGGTCTTGTGCAGTCGAGTACTATTTTCTGTATTGTGCGCAGAAGGGGTAGTCTTAAACACTTATGCTTGTACTGGAACTACAGGGCTATTACAAATGATTGAAGCGATTTCATAAATTCACTGTAGCTCCATTCATTGACATATGGTCACGACACACTACAGATACGTAGAAAAACTCATAAAGTTTTGTTCGGCTGAAGCCGCACTTCAGGTTTCTGCCGCCAGAGCGCTCGAGAGCGCAGTGAGACAAAATGGCGACGGGAACCGAGAAAGCGTATGTCGTGCTTGAAATGCACTCACATCAGTCAGTCATAACAGTGCAACGACACTTCTGGACGAAGTTCAACAAAGATCCACCAACTGCTAACTCCATTCGGTGATGTTATGCGCAGTTTAATGCTTCTGGATGCCTCTGTAAGGGGAAATCAACGGGTCGGCCTGCAGTGAGCGAAGAAACGGTTGAACGCGTGCGGGCATGTTTCACGCGTTGCCCGCGGAAAATTGGCACATGCCACAACTGGAGACCGACAGCGCCGACTTCATCTTTCAACAGGATGGTGCTCCACCGCACTTCCATCATGATGTTCGGCATTTCTTAAACAGGAGATTGGAAAACCGATGTATCGGTCGTGGTGGAGATCACGACCAGCAATTCATGTCATGGCCTCCACGCTCTCCCGACTTAACCCCATGCGATTTCTTTCTGTAGGGTTATGTGAAAGATTCAGTGTTTAAGCCTCCTCTACCAAGAAACGTGCCAGAACTGCGAGCTCGCATCAACGATGCTTTCGAACTCATTGATGGGGACATGCTGCGCCGTGTGTGGGAGGAACTTGATTATCGGCTTGATGTCTGCCGAATCACTAAAGGGGCACATATCGAACATTTGTGAATGCCTAAAAAAACTTTTTGAGTTTTTGTATGTGTGTGCAAAGCGTTTTGAAAATATCTCAAATAATAAAGTTATTGTAGTGCTGTGAAATCGCTTCAATCATTTGTAATAACCCTGTATATTTCTTTGTTAGATACACCATAGAATCGCCTATGCTGCTCACAGAGAGCGCAAACATTCAGCCTCCTCTTATGAACCAGACACCCCAACCTTATCACCTACTCTTGGATTCGACGTCCTGCAATCGGTTTCCAGGGACGCTCAAGACAGTAGCATGCGAACGGCCTACCCGACCCGCTTCACCGTTTCCGACTTGCTCGTTCCAAATGCCTAGCTTTAAGCATACGCAATTGGTTAAAGTGGATTATAGCAGTAAATAACCCCTCTTGCAGACTATCGTCGTTGGGATGATTCCCATTTCGTCTTTGCTCTCCTAGTGCCATGCAGTTCCGTACTACATGTATTTCGACATCGTTACAGTTAAAGTTGGTAGTCTATGGCAAATGCCCTACAAACCAAATAAGTGGGACTCACCGTTGAAGACACTTGTATTCCAGTCAGTGAGATTACAGCCCAAAGACGCTTTTGGAGACGCCACAGATAGTGGTGGGATAGCAACCCGACTGTCGCGCATCAACCAGGAGCGACGGTCTGAGTCGCCATTTCTTATCATAGCAGGACGCCTTTGCAGAATGAGATTTTCACTCTGCAGCGGAGTGTGCGCTGATATGAAACTTCCTGGCAGTTTGGAAGGTAGGAGACGAGATACTGGCAGAGGTAAAGCTGTGAGGACCGGGCGTGAGTCGTGCTTCGGTAGCTCAGATGGTAGAGCACTTGCCCGCGAAAGGCAAAGGTCCCGAGTTCGAGTCTCGGTCGGGCACACAATTATAATCTGCCAGGAAGTTTCAGGACGCCTTTGGTTGTCATTCGTGTCACACTTACAGCACAGTGGTACGTCCATGACATTCTATGCCCCGTTTTGTTATCAAGTTATCCAGGGCTTTTATTTCAGCAACCTAACGCCCGCCCATGTAAGTCGACTGCTTGTCTTCCTGCTTGCCAAACCTTACCTTAGACAGTGAGGTCGCTGTATCTGTCCCCAATTGAGAAGATATGGAGCATTATGCGCCAGTCCCTCCAACCAGCTCGGTATTTTGAGCACCTAACGCGATAATTGGGCTGAATTTGGCATGCTATCCAGTAGGACATCCAACAACTCTATCAGTCAGTCCCAAAGCGAATACCTTCTTGCATGAGGACCAGAGATGGACCAATGTGTTATTGTCTCACTGAATTTATGAAGCTCTTCCTCTTAAATAAGTCATAAAATATCTCTAAAGTTGTAATCACTTTATTATTCATACATGTACATCACATCTATCGATTTCCATCCCATTAGGATAATTCCTTCGTGATGCGGCCTCGTTTGTCTTAGTGTGCACATAGAGGTAATACTTACTAAGGTAATATAGTACAGTGTAACGTTTGTTGGAAAAATATACCATGACGTAACACCGGGATGTGGACTGTCGGAGGATATGAGATACATCGTGTAAACTGGTTGAGAGACGTTGATATTCTTCCGTTTGTACATAAATGCTTCCCTGTAAGTGCTACTTCTACCAAGCGAGGATGATAGTTTCATGTAGAGTGGCGAATTACTGTCACGGTCTCAGGTGGGTGAAACTAGCATATGAACAGCATGGAGTTGGGTTGGGTAACTACTATGGATGAATCTCATCGTAGTTACAGTTAATAACCCATTTCTGTGGTTAACGAAGAATACAAACCATACCTCTGGAAGTACTGTAGGCTTTCCCTAGAAGAAATACCACGCTTCATTTTTCTTGCTCTTCTCTCCTAGACAAAACGGTTAGATTCTTTAAGTGGTAGTTCAAGGTATAGTAATAACTCTTAGAGTGTGCCCTCTTTGTCGCTTTCATCAACTCGTTCATTTCCTTCTGTTTTGTTGGCAGAAGAGCCAACACCGTGTTACTAGAGGAGGCCGAAATGCACGCGTTTTAGCTCACGCAGGCTGGCGTGAGGAGGGAAGAACTATGCTGGCGTAAGGTCTGGAACATGACAAGGAATTAGAATTCAGAAAGCGGACATAATTAGTTTGATACTTAACTTTATTCCATTAATGATGAACGTCGCTCTTGACGGTACGTGGTTTTTTTTATTTATTTATTTATTGTTCCGTGGGACCAAATTAAGGAGAAGTCTCCATGGTCATGGAACGAGTCAATACATGAAATTATAACACGATATTAGAAACAGGTGACAAGTCGTAAAGTTAAAAGAAGACAATCAACAATGTAACACTGGAATTTGCTTAATTTTTTAGCTCTTCCAGGAGCTCCTCGACAGAATAGAAGGAGTGAGCCATGAGGAAACTCTTCAGTTTAGACTTAAAAGAGTTTGGGATACTGCTAAGATTTTTGAGTTCTTGTGGTAGCTTATTGAAAATGGATGCAGCAGAATACTGCACTCCTTTCTGCACAAGAGTCAAGGAAGTGCATTCTACATGCAGATTTGATTTCTGCCTAGTATTAACTGAGTGAAAGCTGCTAACTCTTGGGAATATGCTAATATTGCTAACAACAAACGACATTAAAGATAATATATACTGTGAGGGCAATATCAGAATTCCCAGACTATTGAATAGGGGTTGACAAGAGGTTCTCGAACTTACACCACATATAGCTCGAACAGCCCGTTTTTGAGCCAAAAATACCCTTTTTGAATCAGAAGAATTACCCCAAAAAATAATACCATATGACATAAGCGTATGAAAATATGCGAAGTAGACTACTTTTCGTGTTGAAGTGTCACTTATTTCAGATACTGTTCTAATGGTAAATAAAGCAGCATTTAGCTTCTGAACAAGATCCTGGACATGGGCTTTCCACAACAGCTTACTACCTATCCGAACGCCTAGGAATTTGAACTGTTCCGTCTCGCTTATAATATGCCCATTCTGTCTGATCAAAATATCGGTTCTTGTTGAATTGTGAGTTAGAAACTGTAAAAACTGAGTCTTACTGTCATTTAGCATCAAATTATTTTCCACAAGCCATGAACTTATTTCATGAACTACATTATTTGTTACTGTTTCAATATTACACACAAGATCCTTCACTATCAAGCTGGTGTCATCAGCAAACAGAAATATTTTTGAATCACCTGTAATACTAGAAGGCATATCATTTATATAAATAAGAAACAGCAGTGGCCCCAGCACCGACCCTTGGGGAACGCCCCACTTAACAGTGCACAATATTGTCTGTTCAGAATTCATTCTAATTACTGAATATGGCGCCTCGCTAGGTCGTAGCAAATGACGTAGCTGAAGGCTATGCTAAACTATCGTCTCTGCAAATGAGAGCGTATGTAGGCAGTGAACCATCACTTGCAAAGTCGGCTGTACAACTGGGGCGAGTGCTAGGGAGTCTCTCTAGACTAGACCTGCCGTGTGGCGGCGCTCGGTCTGCAATCACTGACAGTGGCGACACGCGGGTCCGACGTATACTAACGGACCGCGGCCGATTTAAAGGCTACCACCTAGCAAGTGTGGTGTCTGGCGGTGACACCACACCTTCCATACAGAAGTGCACTTTCACCCAAATAAACACAACTATCTGTTCTCATATAACACATTCGAGGTCGTTCCTACGGGTTTTCAAAGGCGTTTCCGCTCGTCTGACTCAACATGGTTCCGATGTGCAGCATCTGACAATGAGTGAAACGGAACTTAAATTACAGAAATATTTTCTGTTCTACTGATTAGAAACTTCAGATAGAAGTAAATATTGGTGAGGCTTGTAGAAAACTCTTACATCAGGACTGCTACATCTCGTGCTATATCAGTTGACTAAAATAATATATAAATCTTACTTTAATGACAAGTATCACGAGAGGCTGATATGATAATACGAGGTGCATTCAAGTTCTACGGCCTCCGATTTTTTTTCTCCGGACTGGAAAGAGATAGAAACATGCGCATTGTTTTAAAATGAGGCCGCGTTCATTCTCAATATGTGCCAGAGATGGCAGCACCGTACGGCAGATGGAATTTTACCGCCAGCGGCGAGAATGAGAACTGTTTTAAATACTGAAAATGGCGACGTTTTCCTTACTTGAACAGCGTGCAGTCATTCGTTTTCTGAATTTGCGTGGTGTGAAACCAATTGAAATTCATCGACAGTTGAAGGAGACATGTGGTGATGGAGTTATGGATGTGTCGAAAGTGCGTTCGTGGGTTCGACAGTTTAATGAAGGCAGAACGTCGTGTGACAACAAACCGAAACAACCTCGGGCTCGCACAAGCCGGTCTGACGACATGATCGAGAAAGTGGAGAGAATTGTTTTGGGGGATCACCGAATGACTGTTGAACAGATCGCCTCCAGAGTTGGCATTTCTGTCGGTTCTGTGCACACAGTCCTGCATGACGACCTGAAAATGCGAAAAGTGTCATCCAGGTGGGTGCCACGAATGCTGACGGACGACCACATGGCTGCCCGTGTGGCATGTAGCCAAGCAATATTGACGCGCAACGACAGCATGAATGGGACTTTCTTTTCGTCGGTTGTGACAATGGATGAGACGTGGATGCCATTTTTCAATCCAGAAACAAAGCGCCAGTCAGCTCAATGGAAGCACACAGATTCACGGCCACCAAAAAAATTTCGGGTAACCGCCAGTGCTGAAAAAATGATGGTGTCCATGTTCTGGGACAGCAAGGGCATAACCCTTACCCATTGAGTTCCAAAGGGCACTACGGTAACAGGTGCATCCAACGGAAATGTTTTGAAGAACAAATTCCTTCCTGCACTGGAACAAAAACGTCCGGAAAGGGCTGCCCGTGTTCTGTTACACCAAGACAACGCACCCGCACATCTAGCTAACGTTACGCAACAGTTTCTTCGTGATAACAACTTTGAAGTGATTTCTCATGCTCCCTTCTCACCTGACCTGGTTCCTAGTGCCTTTTGGCTTTTTCCAACAATGAAAGACACTCTCCGTGGCCGCACATTCACCAGCCTTGCTGCTACTGCTTCAGTGGTCAAAACAGACTCCTAAAGAAGCCTTCGCCGCTGCCATGGAATGATGGCGTCAGCGCTGTGAAAAATGTGTACGTCTGCAGAGCGATTACGTCGAGAAGTAACGCCAGTTTCATCGATTTCGGGTGAGTAGTTAATTACAAAAAAAATCGGAGGCCTTAGAACTTGAATGCACCTCGTATAAACGAAGGGGTGGAGTATTATGTTGTCATGTATCTTATGTACTGACGGACATGAACCTTCTAGCATTGTGGAGGATGGTTGTGATAATTCACACAAAATTAGCGAAAAGAATCATCCGTGAGTGCCAAAGTGATACCAGCGGTCCAGTCAGTTCAATGGCTATGGGTAAGGAGATAAAGAGGATGGGGTGTAACGGTCGAGCTTATCCTCGTTAGTCACATGTTTCTGTATTTGATGTTAAGAGACACTTGAGATTGTTTAAAGAGTAACACAGCTGGCCAGTCGATGCCCGGAAACGTGTGATTTGGAGTGATGAACAACGCTATATCCTGTGGAAATCCGATGGAAGGGCTAGGTTTGCGAATGATTGGGGATCCTTGCCTGCCATAATGGATAATACCTACAGTTAAATATGGATAAAGTGGTTTTATCGTGTTTAACGTAGTTAGAGTGTAGTTGGCTTTTGCACTTAAGAAAACTCCAAGTGCGGAAGTCTATGAAAGCATACGACAGCATCTTGTAATGCGTACAGTAGAGGAACAGTTGTGATCACGATGATTGTATATACCAACATGACAGAGCACCTACTCATCATGGAGCATCTGTGAAGCAATGCTTTGTAGAAAATAACATTCCTGAAATTTACTGGTTTGTTCAGAGCATCAACTTGGACGCACTGGAAAAACCTGTGGGATGAACTGAACATGAAACTAACACTCCGCTGGTTTCAGCTCATGATGAAGAACGGGCTGCCACTCCTTCACAGATATTTAGACATCTAATTGAAAGTGTCAAATGTCCTCAAGTGAGGAAGTGTTAACGCACCCATTGTTGATATTACTAATAGGTGTTCAGATACTATTGATTAGATTGTGTAGATGCAGTGCTGTTACACAGCCGTTGTCATCTTCGAAGATGGAAGTGCACATATCATATTTGAAGGGAGGGCAACATTTCATCACCAAGAATCAATTATTCAAAATGACAGTCATTATTTATTTTGCCGCCATCCGGTTTCAACCCGCGATGGGGTCATCTTCAGGGCAATTTACACCATTTGGTCATTCGCTGGAGTCGTCATACTGCCTGTGCACGGTTGGTAACGATGAACGGGGAGTTCAAATAAAAATGCGATTGTGACTGTCGTTTTGAATAGTTGATTATAAGTAAATTAATCGCTGTCTCCACACAACTATGTTGTCTAAAAATTTATAAATCTTTATCATATTGCAGCGTATCAGCAACTGTGAAATGTACAGAAAATAAACAATTTTTTCAGCCTTCAGTTGCAAGGTAATTTTTACTCGTTTACCTAGGTTTCGAGTCCAGTAATGGAATCTTCTTCAGAACAAAAAATTAAATTATTTTGTAAGCCAAACATTGGCCATGTCACAGATTCAAAATTAAAACAATAAAGACGCATAATCATAAGATTGTGTCAGTCAAAATTAAAACCATTAAGGCGAACGTAGACGGAGCTACGCCGGCCAGACACAAGACATGTGCTCATATCGGCCCGAGTCTGCTGTCGGACTGTCGTGATTCGTACCAAGTGTTTCCTTGCACTCTGTGTATTGCAATAACTTTACTGTGTTCATGTCGCCTCTCTCTAGCGACATTTGATGTACGAGGGTTGTCCAGAAAGCAAGGTCCGATCGGTCGCGAAATTGACACCACAGTCAAAAACCGATAAAGCTTTGCACAGATGGGGTGGGTAGTGTCTTTAGTACGACCGTCGATCGCATCAAGACGCTGTTTTCAGATGTGAGCGCACTGTGAGTGAGTAAAGGTGCCTAGAACAACGATGTCTCCCGCCTTCATGAATGCAGCCCGCTTAACACGATTGCCACGCACTTCCACCTTCATGGCAATTCTCAGCCGCGCTCTGCAGGGGCAGTGAAGACGCTCCTGCAGACTTTTCAATGGGAAGTGTTCGATCACCCACAACACAGCCCTAATGGTCTCGTCCTGAGTATTGTCTCTGATCACATGAGACGCTGGATACGAAGACTTCGGCGCTGGTTACGCGAAGTAGACCAGTGAAGAGAATTATCGGAAAGTACAGGCGGCTGCCTTTTATGACGAATGTGTTGGAAATTTAGTATAACGCTCCGACAAATGTCCAAGTCGGAGCTGCGACTATGTAAAGAAGTATATGGAAAGTGTAACTAACTCTTACAAGTAAAATGTTTCCTATTTTCACTGTGGTTTCCATTTAGCGACCGATCGGAACTTACTTCCTGGACAACCCTCGTAACTCCAAAGTTATGTGTTGTCAGTTGCTTTCTAGAAATAAAACTACTAACGTTATTTCTTTGAATTGTTGCGTAGCATTCCGAGAACGTTGCACCCCGTAGCGACGAGTGGGCAAGGCCCCACAATTAATGTGTATTTTCCCCTGGGCCGCAGGTCAGATGTTGTAGTGTGCACAAGTAGACACAAAACAGTTAGCGTATACTGACAGGCATAGTCCACTTAGCGATGCAGTTACAACCATGCAGAAAACATCCCATCGTAAAGTTTGTGACATGTTTGTGGGAAGACTGTTCGACGCAGAGAGAAAATAACAAAAAAACTGAAATGAGTACATATTAAGGTACTACATATAAAAATACCTGCACTCTATATAAAAGTATCCGCATGCAATGGGTGATGCAAAAGGGTATATATGCTGACACCAAAACCTGTTGTTTTGTGTGTATGTAAATATTTTCACAAGAAAATATTTGCGTTATTATTATCTTGTTCTTTCCGTGTTCCACATGTGTCAGGTACTGACGTATGATTTCGTCAGAGGGGGAGACTGTGTGTCAGTTGACAATATCCTACTTTAATTACATTTCACCTTCCGTTACGGCACTTGTAGGACCACTGTCAGCCTCGGCATGGATTGCGTTTTCCTCTTCTACTACAAAAACCTTTGCATCCTCTCTGTTCTCTCTCGGTCTTCTCTTGTCTGCTCCACAGATGACTCTCTATCCTCTTACCTGTACCTTTCTGTGTCTTCGGTCACTGGTACACTCATTTCTTTCCCTCCTCTTCGATCACCGATTATGATCAGTCCCTCCTGTTTATCCTCTTGCTCTCCGTGTTATTTACCATACTGTTTTCGTCATTCTAGCCATATTCAACCTCATTACATTTCCGGGAAAACTTGGCCTCTTCAGTCTCATTTGGCCAGATATTTTGCACATGCTCTGGTACAATTCTTCCCTAGTTCATATTTACCTTGCCACTTATTTCACAACCTTGTATTTTACTCACAACTTTTCTCTCTTCTTCCTATAGCTGTTCGGTACCATTTCTTTCTGGTTTTATTACTCAGCTGCACGCATTTCCGCATCTCTCACCGACACCTTCTAGTGCCAGATGTTTACGTCAGTAGATATATTATGTTTATTATGCAGCATGTTAAGGTGTATATAGTCTTAAACGCATCCTTCAAGTTATAGCAATGAGTAACTACAACTGCATATAAATTAACCTTTATTATTATTTGGCATATTCTCACAGTAATTTCGAGGAATTGTTAAACAATGCGCCCTATGCCCTCAGTACAAGGTGCACACCTTCGTATTAATGCCCGCCCAACTCTGAAGTGGGTATCGTGACACTGTCGGATTCAGTGGTATGCATCATTGACTCGGCCTATCAGCGAAGTTCTAGTGGTGATTGGAGTAACTTAAACCACGCTCATGACAGGTTCACAAAGAAGGTAACCGGGGGGGGGGGGGGGGGCGGCAAGTCAAGTGAACACGCAACCCAAGCAACAGATGCTTCTCGTCCTGTTCAGTGTTCCCCGAAGTCGACAGTAAGCTATCCTCGCGCATCGGCACTGACATGTACTGAGGCTCCATCACGCTGGAACCAGAGGCCTCTGCGCGCAGCAAGAGATAAATTGTCCAGCAGTTCCAGAGATGTGGTTCGTAGGAACTGTAAATAAACTGTTATTGTTAGTTTAGGCGGCAGAATTGCGTGTCTTAGAAGATGATTCTCAACAAATCCCGTCCACATGTTTACGTAGAACCTATGGAGTATTACAACAGCTCTAGCTGAATTACAGGACTGGTGCGACTCCACAGAATCACCACCTCACTGAGAGCCTCAAAGCAGCTGGTTTGCTGCGCGTTTCAAGACCAAGCACATCGTTAGTAAACAATGGACCGAAGTGTATGTGACCCTCATGTAGAATGATCGCCTTTGTCTCATCAGTCATCCCTCAAAGTTTATATTAGAGGTTCTGAAACCCTCTGTATATACCTCTGGTCGTGCATAAGGCTGATCTCATGTTCTTCATCCTCGCTTTTATTCCTGCGATTCATTTTGATCCTTAGTGTTATTTCCAACTATTTCAGTAGAAACTTACTTGGAATGTGATAAACATAACACTGTAAAATCTCTTTATGATGCCAGGGATATCGGTGAACGTTTAAGCGAAAATCAAAGTAATTGGAAGTCAAAATCAACAACACAGCATCTCTACTAGCGCTTTGCATTAAAAGTTTTATATAACTTTGATGTAGAGAAAAGAGACCCTCACAGCACACCAGAGGAGCAAGTGCAACTGCTATTCAGAAGCGTTAATAAACCACCACACACGAAATTCCCGATTTTAATTTAAGTTTCATTACGGAAACCTCAACATCTCACGCTCCGTAGCTGCAATTACGCTAGCGTTCCACTCCGTTAATTAACCACCCTTCATGAAGTGCTTAACTGATAGCTCGTGGGCGAGACAGATCGATTATGAAGGGACCTCTGTGGACGGCAGCTGCAAAATTAGCGTCGCTCTCCTCACGATCATCGATTAGCTTTTCATGTTATACGGTGGATAAATCCTTTTGTTTTAATGAAGGAGCAAAATCTCAGTTCATCTCTAGGACCAAGTGTAGTGTTGACTGGTATTTTTTGGAAACCGTTCGGTTTTACTGTCCGGCGTTCCGTTTTACCCGAATTGTATAACGCTGCGTACGTTTAAAGATAGTGGAAAGGGAAAACAGGAAGTATCTTACCCAATATTAATGCCATACTAAGAGTCAGTGCTAGAAGAGGATGGGGAAACACGATATAGTTTGGAAAACACGGCGAAATAGTTTTGACATGTCACATCAAACGGTCAAACGGTACTTAGTAAACTTTCTGCTTGTCAGTGTCCGTTATACGTTCTGCTGATACTGAATTTGTTCATCAGTCTGTATGTTAAGGTAGGATGCAAGTCCGATTTGTGAAGATCAGTTTTTTCCGGAGAGGGTACGGAATTTTTTGAAAAGAAGATTCATAAATGTTTCTAATGAAATCTCGTTCTGTCGCAACACGAACACTATTCCAATAAAAAAAATCTAATTTAAACTGATAAGAGAAATACTGCCATTTAACAAATTAAAATATTTCTATACGTTTTTACGTATAAGTGCCAGTCAAATGAAAACGAGGGATGAAAAGGAAAACAAAATGACCATGGGCCAGTAGGACTCGCGCACTCAGGTTTCCACAGGTCATCCATCCTGGGAATCGAGAATCTCAACATTTGTTGAGTGTTTTCAATATAGATACTGGCAAGATGTCGGTCCCTGGAATTCCGAAACCGCATCGAAGTCTCTACCGTACTTCCGCAGACTACACCAGACATTCAAAAAAGAAGCGATCAGGAGACTGTAGTTTACATCAGTAGATAAAGAAGATTTCATAAAACATTTTCTTTTTGTTATTAAAATGTAACTACAACTTTCATTTCATTTTTGCATGCAGTGGTTCAAAAATAGTTCAAATGGCTCTAAGCACTATGGGACTTAACTTCTGAGGTCATCAGTCCCCTAGAACTTAGAACTACTTAAACCTAGCCAACCTAAAACCGCTCGGCCACTCTGGCCGGCCATGCAGTGGTGATTGTGTATTAAGCTTCTGAACTGATGCAATGTATGATCTTTTGGAGAAAGCATATTATTTAAAATTTTATAATTTCCATTTTTTTTGCTTTATTTGTGCTGTGAAAGCTTGCTTCTTGCCAAGTTTCGTGATTCTATGCCAAAGGGAAGTATCCTATAAGTTTTGATGTGTGAACTGGCGAGTGCAAAGATATGTGATGTAAGTGGCCGTATCTTTTGATTAGAAGCTAAATGTTCCGGCGTGACAAGCGCCAGCACGACGATCAGGAACGATACAGTAGAGAGGGCTGTGAGACGACGCCAGCCAACAGCACGCCGACTAGGACGTCACCACGACAGAAGCGGCCTCCACACGAAGGGAATAAAAGCGACGCGCCACCCAGCCGCGGGCGGACGGTAGAAGACGCGCACTTTGTGACGGTACAAACCCCCGTTACCAGATGAATAGGTCTAGTATGCAAGGACTGCTTTGTGGAGTGCGAGCGCGCGACATGATGCGCCATTCGCGGAAGCGCGTGGCGCGCCCGCGCGAGATTTGCAACGTGTCGGCGGGATGCCTCCGCCAACGGGCGGCCACGTGGCCCGCAGCTTGGGGCATTGTTTTGATTTTCGCGCATTACGCGAAAACTACGTAACTTACGGTGAAGAGCGATGCGGCAGTGGATTGTGGTTAGCAATATGCACCTTCTGAAAGATCGATCTCTATTGTAAGCCACGAGACGCAAAACTTATAGAAACCTGAATATTGTTTAATAATACGAATCTTGAAAGATTAATAAAAATAGTAGATAACAGCTTACGGGAATGAGCGAGCGCTCATTAAAAACGTCTCGTTATACCGGATCGAGTGCCGTAGTCATAGGTTAAGATTCATAAATAATTAAGCTCGTAAAGAGCAATAAACAAAGTTTGATGGGAAATTCTTTATAAAATTCAATAGAAAATTCATGATGTGAAGAACGGCACTGTATAATATTTTGGGTGGCATCACACGTATTTTAACCCAGTTAAGTTATACTATACACTTAACTTGCAACAGTTTCCATTGTCTGCAAATTATTATTAACATTTATCGCCCATAATTAATTAATTCTTATAGATACGAAGAGTTTGAGCAGCACAATGTGAAGATCGCTACAGATTACGTCTAAAAACAGTGCTGCATGGAGTTCTATGTTAAAACTTTGCAGCGCAGATGTAAATAAACAAATTTGCGCTAAGTGGCGAAATTTTGCAAAAACTAAAACTTGATTTTTGGGTGATACAATAATCCTAGAAATTAATGTAAAATAGTAAGTAGGATGTACTTTTTAGCGCGGTTCCGATGGTATACTTATTTCTGTTGAGGTATGTATGTGTCAAAATTTGTAACCTTAACTGTTGAGATTGCTACTTGCATAACCAGCGGAGGGGGGGGGGGGGGGAGGTAGACATCCGAGCGAGTCGCCATCTTGGCCTGGGGCAGTCGTTGGTCAATTTTTGGGCGAAGTTGGCCGGTGGGTGGCGAGCGAGCCCCACTTGTGGGTGGCCCATGTCGTCGTTTGAGGAAGATTTTTTTTGCGCCAATTTATTTCGACAAAGAGTATTGTTTAATAGTGCAAGTGTGCAAGTATATATTTGGTGAACTGGAAGTGCTAAGATTATTTGTGTGAGTACGAATTACGAGGTATACATAAGTGAACATGTGGCCATGTGTGATTTCGCGCCAAAACTGCTAGAACAAAGAGGACAGTGGGACTTGTGGTTCTGTTCGAGTTGATTGGGTGACTTTCGGTTCTAGCAGTCTACATTACTGCTACTGGGGGCTCGGAGTCAAATTATTATTAAAGTGAAACTGTAAACCCTCTCACCAGTGCTAATTTCATTGTGTGAAAGAAAAGGATAACGCCAATAAATAGCGATGATAAAAACTTAATTGAACTGTGTCGTGATAAATGATTTCGCTATAATAATCGCCTGATTTTTGTTCCCTAGCATAAACCGTACTCATGTCTGAGTGAATATTAATTCAAAAACTATAACTAATGCGTGGGTGTGGAACAGTGTACTAATGAGACTTACGCGAGAGCCAAAACTTGCACTAACTTTTTTTAACGAATATTTGTATATGCAAATTTGTGTGAACTTTGGAACAGCACTTATTTTCCATCCCATGGCAACCTGAAGAGTCGCGCTGATATTAATGATAGGAGTGACTTATGAACTTGAGTGTTTAGTTGGCACGGAAATGTCAAAGGACATGGATTATTTACAAGATATGTATTGTCAATCCAGTTTCTGTGATAAACTGCATTAAAATGATTAGCTTGTATGTTGTCCAGCTATCCGAGGAAACAGCTTCCTAGGCACCCTTTAGGAGACGATCGGGCAGGATTCCACACTAATTTTTTTTCACACCAAAGACCCATAGACCTTAGTAAATGACGTACATGTGAACTTGCTATGTCTACCCGTTCCTAAGCAAAAGGGTACTTAACTGTCCGGCAGACAGACAGATGGATAACGAAGCAATCCTTTAAGTGTTCCGTCTTTGCATATTGTGGCACGGCACCCTAAAAAGTAAATAAACTGTCTATTAATTCTGAAGCGATGGTCTTCGCTGTAATACATTTATCCATCTGAGAGATAAGGCAATCAATGGTTTCATGGAGAAACGTTTGCGGTTACCTACAGAAATATGATTGTACCCTAGCGTGTACCTATTCGTCCGAAGCAAATCGACGACCACCAGTGTCTTTCTTCAGGTTTCCAAAAATATGAAAATGGCATGGCGAGAGATCAGATTTGTATGGAGGATGTGCAGCGTGGACCGTTGCGATGTGTGCGGGAAGACAGTCAGTGACGTTCTGGAAGGCACCGACAGGGATTCGTGGCCAGCTGAGCTAGATTGCTCGGACGAGAATACATAGCGCGAACAGTGCGATGGAGGTGGTCCCACAGATTCTCGATTGCGTTTAAATTCTTGGTTTTTGGTGGCTGGTGGAGTGGGGTGGACTCATCTTAAGTGCTCTTAGAACCACGTACGTGCAATGTCAGCTGCGTGACACGTTGCACTGTGTAACGCCCAAGGACAGAAAACCCCAATTAACAAACTTTGTGAAAAAGTTGGGAATTGAGTCATCTTGACAGTGTCAACAACTATTGGTGATAAGAAATTAATTACACTGATAATGTTTTGATTAACAACTATAACACTTAAATACTGAGAATAACACACAAAAGAGGAGATAAAAGGAAAGGGTTGTCATGCATTATCTTTCAAACTTCTATAGAATAAATTTAAATTGATATGGACGAAGTTTAAATCCAAGGAGGTAATTCGGTCAAAGATAACATTCACCACGCAACAGAGTTGTAGCCGCATCGAAAAGGGAATTCAATGCGCCTACAATGCAACTCGGATATGGAAATGTTTAGTTAGTTGCTCTTGAGTCGCTCTAGAGTACTACTGCGATAGTCTTCTGGAAGCAAACGCTATTAGATTGTTTCAGTTGTGAAAGTTCGATAGTTCGGGAGAGACTAAACCCATACTCAGTCATTCCACTGAATAAAGTAATCTTTACCGCTATCAACGCGACGGTTATTTTAATTGAGCGATACGGATTTACTGGACTTAAGCTTCGGACTGAAGAACGGTTGCGAACTTGAAAGTAATGGATCAGTGACAAGAAAACTATTCGTAGTCTTGAGTAGAACACAATAATACAAAGTCTTGAAGAAAAACCAATACGCCGTTCAATCAAAAGTTGTTGTCAACGTCACGATTACTAGACTGATGAGAAGTTAATGTCGAACGACATATCGGTGTGTGTGCATGATTGGGACAAATAATTAATTACTAAAACATTAATAAACTATTAGTCAAGAGATAAATCAGATATGTCGCCTACGTGATTCAAGGAATAATATTACGTACGTTCATGCTAGTGATTGAGTCTTTTAAACATTTTAATGACTGTGTGAGGACAGGAATAACAGACAGTAACATTAAAAGCAACATTACGGCGTGTTACAAGGACGTTACTTCAACATAAGTGATCTCTGGAGTTACGTTGAACCGTCGTTAATAATTTGACGTAACAACGGCATAGCAACGGAATTACGGGCAGCAGTTATTAATCCTCGCTAAGGATGATGTGAAAAACGACGGTAATGATAGGATTAAGAACCAAGAATCACTGCTCAACGAAACTAACCGGACAGAAGATAAAAGATGAACAATTGATCAGTTAACATAAGCTGGTAAGACTATTACGGACGAACAATAGAATATTTCTTAACTACGGGAGGAGTTGTGTTTTACCAGAGTGACAGGTGTTGTTCCACGTCATACCGAAGGGGACGCACTTCATTAGGAGCCGAGTCTCCACCCGACGAGTGCAGAAGGAGGGAAGAGACGTCACAAATGTCCTGCCAGTAGATGCCACCATACCAAGGGAAACAAACTGGACATGCGAGGTGACGTGGATACATGCATATTTTTTGTTGCGCCCTGACTACTTGTCGAATATGGCGAGCCTAGGAAATCTACTTTCTCGGATCGCTAGGAAACAATTCAAGCAAATCATTTTAATGAATATTTATTACAATAAGATAAATGACAATACTGCGAGAATTTTTAATAATGAGTCGCAAGAAATGAACGACAAAAAAATCTCAACAATATAGACAATGCCTAATACAAGTGAAATTATCAATTCCTAGGTCGCTGATGAAAAAGTAGTAGAACGACTAGTCTTCAACTAGGCCGTGGCTAGGCGTAGTGGTGCGTATGTCCTCTTCTCCTAGAGGCGGCTACGGTTTTGCTTTCGTCCTAGAGAGGGGTCGGTCAGCGTACTATTGGCTGACGTCTTCTTCACAGCGCTCTCTGCCCCATCGTTCCTGACCGTCGAGCCGGCTCTTGACTTTTACGCCGGAACGGACTTGTTGATCGAATGTACCTTCCCGAATGACGACATTACCCAGGGAATGCCACGAAAAAATTTCACAGACCATCTGTCCTCAACCTAGGGTTCTTCTGACGTCTGTTGCACAGTGTTTACTTTCACACGTTTGACGCCCATGGAGGATTAATCGTGATTCATCTGAGAAGGACATCTGTCACTACGTAGTGGACACCTAATTGCGGCACAGGTGTGCAAATTTTAGCCTTTCAAAAAAAAAAAAATATTAAAATCTGTGTGAATTCCTAAGGGACCAAACTCTTAGGTCATCGGTTGCTACCTAGACTTACACACTACTTAAACTAATTTATGCTAAGAACAACACACACACCATGCCTGAGGGAGGCCTCGAACCACCGGCGGAATTGGCCGCGCAGTCCGTGACATCACGCTTCAAACCGCGCGGCCACTCCGCGCACATTTCAGCCTTTGTCGCCGAAGAATAACAGTGAGCAAGGTTTTTTAAACCAGGTGTCTGGTGCAAAGGTCCACATGCACCAACATTAGCGGAAACGGTCCTTCAGAAGACACTGTTCATTAGCCCCTTGCTTCTTCTGGGCGGTCGGTTCCTCAACAGTTGCGCGGCTATATTCCCATACACATCTGCGCAGCTGTCGTCCACCCCTTGCATCTATGACCCGTGGTGCATCTCAGTTGCCATGGTGCCGGTTTTGGAGACCGCCATTTTGCCATGCACGGTGTACTTTAATTGTGGCGGCGCGGGATCACTTTACAAACTTAGCCGTTTCACAAACGCTTCCACTCTTGTTCGAAAGCCCAATGATCATGCTCTTTTGGACGTCAGATAAATAGCTACATTTTTGTAGTATGACAACGACTCCACTGTTTTCCGCATCCTCCTCAACATGGTTTAAATCCCCTCCAATGTTAGTGCTACCATCTTCTGTCCGTGAGTGGTTATTACACGTTGACCTTGAACGTAGACGGTGGTGACAATAATGTGACTGAACCGATATGTAAGCAGAGCAGAAGCGAATGGTATATACACTCCTGGAAATTGAAATAAGAACACCGTGAATTCATTGTCCCAGGAAGGGGAAACTTTATTGACACATTCCTGTGGTCAGATACATCACATGATCAGACTGACAGAACCATGGCACGTAGACACAGGCAATAGAGCATGCAAAATGTCGGCACTAGTACAGTGTATATCCACCTTTCGCAGCAATGCAGGCTGCTATTCTCCCATGGAGACGATCGTAGAGATACTGGATGTAGTCCTGTGGAACGGCTTGCCATGCCATTTCCACCTGGCGCCTCAGCTGGACCAGCGTTCGTGCTGGACGTGCAGACCGCGTGAGACGACGCTTCATCCAGTCCCAAACATGCTCAATGGGGGACAGATCCGGAGATCTTGCTGGCCAGGGTAGTTGACTTACACCTTCTAGAGCACGTTGGGTGGCACGGGATACATGCGGACGTGCATTGTCCTGTTGGAACAGCAAGTTCCCTTGCCGGTCTAGGAATGATAGAACGATGGGTTCGATGACGGTTTGGATGTACCGTGCACTATTCAGTGTCCCCTCGACGATCACCAGTGGTGTACGGCCAGTGTAGGAGATCGCTCCCCACACCATGATGCCGGGTGTTGGCCCTGTGTGCCTCGGTCGTATGCAGTCCTGATTGTGGCGCTCACCTGCACGGCGCCAAACACGCATACGACCATCATTGGCACCAAGGCAGAAGCGACTCTCATCGCTGAAGACGACACGTCTCCATTCGTCCCTCCATTCACGCCTGTCGCGACACCACTGGAGGCGGGCTGTACGATGTTGGGGCGTGAGCGGAAGACGGCCTAACGGTGTGCGGGACCGTAGCCCAGCTTCATGGAGACGGTTGCGAATGGTCCTCGCCGATACCCCAGGAGCAACAGTGTCCCTAATTTGCTGGGAAGTGGCGGTGCGGTTCCCTACGGCACTGCGTACGATCCTACGGTCTTGGCGTGCATCCGTGCGTCGCTGCGGTCCAGTCCCAGGTCGACGGGCACGTGCACCTTCCGCCGACCACTGGCGACAACATCGATGTACTGTGGAGACCTCACGCCCCACGTGTTGAGCAATTCGGCGGTACGTCCACCCGGCCTCCCGCATGCCCACTATACGCCCTCGCTCAAAGTCCGTCAACTGCACATACGGTTCACGTCCACGCTGTCGCGGCATGCTACCAGTGTTAAAGACTGCGATGGAGCTCCGTATGCCACGGCAAACTGGCTGACACTGACGGCGGCGGTGCACAAATGCTGCGCAGCCAGCGCCATTCGACGGCCAACACCGCGGTTCCTGGTGTGTCCGCTGTGCCGTGCGTGTGATCATTGCTTGTACAGCCCTCTCGCAGTGTCCGGAGCAAGTATGGCGGGTCTGACACACCGGTGTCAATGTGTTCTTTTTTCCATTTCCAGGAGTGTAAGTCATTTCCAATATATTTTCTGTCAGCATACATATAAACATTAACTCCGTCCGAACAGTCCTAGAAATGTCCGGTGGTAATGACCGACAGCCGTGTCGTCCTCACCCTATAGACGTCACTGAATTAGTATGTGGATGGGCATGTGGTCAGCACACCGCTCTGCGGGCCGTTGTCAGTTTGAGTGACCTGAGTCGCTGCTTCTCATTCAAGTAGCTCCTCAGTTTGCCTCACAGGTGCTGAATGCAACCCGCTTGCCAACAGCGCTCAGCATATCGGAAGGCCACCCATCCAGTTTATAGCCAAACCCGACAGCGCTTAACTTCTGTGATCTGACGGGAACCGGAGTTACCACCGCAGCGAGAGCATTGGAATTAGCGTACATATGTTAAATGAAAAATGTTAAGCTCCAACAAAACGGTGACGTATTGGAGCAAATGCCACTTCTATGTCCACGAAATTGAGACAAAAGTATGCATCTAAAGCAGACTTTTGAAGATACTGAAGATTTAATTTACAATGCCATCATCGTATTCCGACAGAATCGTACGTACAGTTTTCTAATTCTGTTTCCTGACAATTTTAAAAACACGGTTTCGAGTTTTTTGTAGTTAAACATAACTCTAGTCGGCGAACCCTGTACGATACAGTATTCCTTCCAGGTCCTAAAAGAGGTCCTCCTCTATCTTCTCCGTGGCCACGGGTTTCCTGCTTGTGCCACAGCTGCCATACTGACTCGATATGCTTTTCGTCCGCCTTGTGCAAAAGTTGACAAAGGGCTGATCGGATCTCAAGTTCGAGCACGTTCATAATTCCCATAAAGTCCGTTGCACCGACTTTCAAATTACATTCTGCCACAGTGGACACGGTGTGTACAGCTATCTTCCCGGTGTCAGTGCTTTTCGGAGATAAGTTTTCACAAATCGTCTTGCAAATTGGCAACGGAGTTTCCGGGGGATTTGGGATGATCATCACAACCAAGAGAGAACATTTTAACCTAATATAGTTCTGAAATTTTCAAATAAGACTGCTCCCTTAAGCTATACTTCTGTGGATCATGCGGTAGGAATAAATAGCATTATGGCAGCTCTGATGGAAGTGAACATCATTGTGCACCACCTGCAATCCCTTCAATCTTCTTTTCTTCCCTGACAATGACAACATTTTTGTGCAGGATTACTTTCCGTGTCTCAAGGCCAGAATCGTGCTACCGTCGGACGAGTGATGTAAAGGTAAACCTATGCTGATGTCTTCGCCAACAGATTTTCCTCATCTGAAATCAGTTGAAGACATTTGGGACTGAGTCGGTCGGCGGCTTCTTATCCACAAACTACCGAACTGCAATAGCTGTGAGTACACGTGTGGTACCGCATACATCTGGAAATGTACCAAGGATTCGTCGAACCGTGCTACGCAGAATCAGTCCTATATTGCGTTCCAGAGCCGGACCGGCACGTTACTGAGCAGGTGGTCGGAAAGTTTAATGGCGTCGGTGTATACGGTGAAGTGGGAGTCTGTAATTATTCCCTACGGTAAATAGTTGGTGGCTGCTGTAACATCTCTGTTGTTAATCCTGTCGAGAGAACAAATTCATGTAAAGCTAAATTTTAAAATTTTTATTTATTACGTTTACTTCAAGTTCTACGTAAATCGTATGGCAAGTAACTTTGTAGTTATTGGGACAGATGATGTCACACTCATGATTAATAATTATTTGGTGTAATCTGTTGTCGAGAATTGCTGTTCTCCGTATCTAATCGTGTCAGGTTGCCGTAGTTCTTCCTGTTAGAATATATCGGTAACTAAATTGCAGTTAGTGAATGGTAATTCATAAATTGAAAAGTCGAATTCCCTGAAAAAATCTTACATGTTCTTTTTATTCCATTCTCTTCTCATCTAAACTTGAAAACAAACTTGTATTACATTTTGAAACAATGAAGTCACAAACTAGCTGCCTAAAACTCAGTACACATCGCACATTATTAGAAACACTACTGTTCACATAATTCCATGATTTGCTGTCACAAAACATTTTCGGCAGTCTTAAGCGTTATTGAACATGATAGTTTACTTTACTCACAACGGCGAATGACACATGTAAAATTAGTTAAATGTGGCGTTTCGCACATCACTCTACATAAACATAGCTTTCACGGGTGCTTCTGTCAAAATCAAATTCTTTTCATTTAAAAAATTACAACATGATTAATTTTAATCCATACATATTATAAAAATGGATGGATGTCTGCGTGAATGTTCCACACCTCCTCCTAAAACAGCGGGCTGATCTCAACAATGTTCGGTACACACATCCCTTACTTTCAGGAATCAGTCGTTGTGGAGGTAAAAACCACCTCCCTATCATAGTTCAGGAGATAATACGTCATAAACAATGAGATGAGTGAAAGATTCCCACATCATGCATCACGTTTAAATTTGCTACTTCTGTGCTAATAATTCTGTTCTCAATAAATTTCGCAGAATGTATCCACATAAGCCGCTCATTTCACTTACAAAACCCTGTGATGGTATCACGCATAGTTCAAGAGATATGACTTCATAAACACCGAGATTCTTAAAAAAACTGCCGATATGTACATGACGTATAAAATTTTAAACATGGATACGTGGTAAGCGACGGCTTTCAAAGTAATAAGACGTATAAATTTATTAATTCTCTGCTACTAACTCTATTTGCAACACATTTCGCACGAAGTATCCACATATGGCTCTGAAGGTACCCACAGAAACATATCATTGTACGACGCATAGTTCAAGAGATATGACATCATAAACACTCCGATGCGTGAAAAAATGCCGCATTATGCATGAAGGTTTAGTAGGAAGACATTCCTACACTCGACAAAACTTCAAAAACTCCCTGAAACCTGGCAGCGCTTTTGACAGCTTTCAATTGTGAAGTGCAAACGGCTGTAAGCGATAATAACAGGCGTCTATAGAGCATGAAGGGACGTTACCATAGAGACGTTTACAAAATCGCGTTGTAGTCACGCAAAGCAGCTTCGGCCAGCACACAGGAATAAATATTAAGAGATTTTATTTTGGATACTATACTTATACATTTGTAGGCCGGCTGCGTGGCCGATCGGTTCTAGGCGCGTCAGTCTGGAACCGCGTGACCGCTATGGCCACAGGTTCGAATAAGTAGTTCTAAGTACTAGGGGACTCATGACCTCAGAGGTTAAGTTCCATAGTGCTCAGAGCCGTTTGAACGTTATACATTTGTATTTTATGTTTCTTTCTACGACTGTTTCATGATTTTAACGTGTTTTCACGAATACACAGAAATGAAATTTTTTTGATATTAAACTACAATGATAGTTCCTTGCTTGTTTTCGTTTCTAGAAGTAATTGGTGAAATGAATACCCGGGCAACGTCCTGTTAACCATCTAGTAACTAATGAAAAAAATTTGATTTTAAACAGAATTAAGTCATAATTTCACCTGTCTCTTTTTGTACCAATTTCTTGTGACTATTCATTTGCTTTGCACAGATTGCTTCATTTCAGTTTGTACTGTAGATAAATATGATATCTGTTTCCTACAAACAATCACAAATTACGCATCATTTTACAAAGTTTATGCAAATTTTCAAGTAAAGTAATTCCTATGTATTAAATGGAATATCACTACAAGTATTTAGTTTAAACTGAATAAATAAATGTTTATGACGATATACATACGAGAACTGTTTGGAAAGTAAGGTCCGGTCGGTCGAGAAAGGAAAACCACAGTGAAAATCAAAAAAATTTTATTTGCAACAGTTAGCCACAACTTCCAGCTCCCTCTCTAAACAGTCGCCGCTCCGACATTTCTCGTGGCGTCGTACAACTGTCCAGTACCCTCGTCACAGACAGCAGCCGCCTGTGTTTTACACCAATTCTCTACGCTGGTCTGTCTATTACTGTTTGTGCCAGACTGTTGTCTCTGTAGCTAGCGGTTCAAGTGAGCCGAGACGAACAACAGAGGGAGAAAATTAAGGGCTGAATTGTGGGAGAGCAAACACTTTCCATCAAAAACGCTGCTGGAAAGTATTCACTGCCCATGCAGAATGCGGCTGAATATTGTCTTGAAGAAATAAACGCTTGACATTTATGTTATGTGAGCGGCATAGCTTCAGGCGAAATCTCTCACCAGATCCACACCGTCGATTTAGGAATTTCTACGTCATCACTTTACGCTCTGAACTGAAAAGAGCGACGTGAAGCGAACGACAGGCACACTCAAGACACTGCCCAACATGTCTGTGCAAAGTTCCATCGGATTTTCACAGTGGTTTCCATTTCGCGCGTAATCGGACCTTACCTTCCGAATACGCCTCTTATACAAGTGAGAGTTGCGTTGTTTGGGGGGAGGAACCAAACAGCGAGGTCATCGGTCTCATCGTATTAGGGATGGATCGGATTAGGGAAGTCGGCCGTGCCCGTTCAAAGGAACCATCCCGGCATTTGCCTGGAGCGATTTAGGAAAATCACGGAAAACCTAAATCAGGATGGCCGGACGCGGGATTGAACCGTCGTACTCCCGAAAGCGAGTCCAGTGTTGAGTGAGAGTACTGAGGTGTATCGGGTAATATACCCTACTGGGCATTAAAATTGCTACACCACGAAGATGACGTGCTACAGACGCGAAATTTAACCGACAGGAAGAAGATGCTGTGATATGCAAATGATTAGCTTTTTCAGAGCATTCACACAAGGTCGGCGCCGGCGGCGACACCTACAACGCGCTTACATGAGGAAAGTTTCCAACAGATTTCTCATACACAAACAGCAGCTGACCGCCGTTGTCTGGTGAACGTTGTTGTTATGCCTCGTAAAAGGAGGAGAAATGCGTACTATCAAGTTTCCGACTTTGATAAAGGTCGGATTGTAACCTATCACGATTGCAGTTTATGGTATCGCGTCGTTGCTGCTCGCGTTGGTCGAGATCCAATGACTGTTAGCAGAATATGGAATCTGTGGATTCAGGGTGGTAATACGGAACGCCGTGCTGGATCCCAACGGTCTGGTATTACTAGCAGTCGAGAGGCATCTTATCCGCATGGCTGTTCAAATGGTTCAAATGGCTTTGAGCACTATGGGACTCAACATCTTAGGTCATAAGTCCCCTAGAACTTAGAACTACTTAAACCTAACTAACCTAAGGACATCACACACAGCCATGCCCGAGGCAGGATTCGAACCTGCGACCGTAGCAGTCCAGCGGTTCCGGACTGCAGCGCCAGAACCGCTAAACCACCGCGGCCGGCCGCATGGCTGTAACGGATCGTGCAGCCACGTCTCGATTCCTGAGTCAACAGATGGGGACGTCTGCAAGACAACAACCATCTGCACGAACAGTTCGACGACGTTTGTAGCAGCATGGACTATCAGCTCGGAGACCAAGGCTGCGGTTACCCTTGACGCTGCATCACAGATAGGATCGCCTGTGATGGTGTACTCGACGACGAACCTGAGTGCACGAATGGCAAAATGTATTTTTTCGGATGCATCCAGGTTCTGTTTACAGCATGATGATGGTCGCATCCGTGTTTGGCGACATCGCGTTGAACGCACGTTGGAAGTGTGTATTTGTCATCGCCATACTGGCGTATCACCCGGCGTGATGGTATGGGGTGCCATTGGTCACACGTCTCGGTCATCTCTTGTTCGCAATGACGGCACTTTGAACAGTGGACGTTACATTTCAGATGTGTTACGACCCCGCGACGGTCGCAGGTTCGAATCCTGCCTCGGGCATGGATGTGTGTGATGTCCTTGGGTTAGTTAGGTTTAATTAATTCTAAGTTCTAGGGGACTGATGACCTCAGAAGTTAAGCCCCATAGTGCTCAGAGCCATTTGATCCATTTGTTACCACCCGTGGCTCTACCCTCCGAAACCCTACATTTCAGCAGGATAATGCACGACCGCATGTTGGAGGTCCTGTACGGGGCTCTCTGGACACATAAAATGTTCGACTGCTGCCCTGGCCAGCAAATTCACAAATTGAAAAGTCTGGTCAATGGTGGCAGAGCAACTGGCTTGTCACGATACGCCAGTTACTGCTCTTGATGAACTGTGGTATCGTGTTGAAGCTGCATGGGCAGCTGTAGCTGTACACGCCTGTTTGACTCAATGCCCAGGCGTATCAAGGCCGTTATTACGGCCAGAGGTGGTTGTTCTGGGTACTGATTTCTCAGAATCTATGCATGCATATTGCGTGAAAATGTAATCACATGTCAGTTCTAGTGTAATATATTTGTCCAATGAATTACTTCTTGGTGTAGCAATTTTAATGGCCAGTAGTGTATAACACTACACGAGCCCCATTCTGCTACGTTACACCGCGAAGCGCGCGCTGGGTGGAGCGCGAGATGCGGGCGCGAGGTATTGGTGGCTCAGGCGGGGCCACGCCCCCCTGCCGCCCCCGCCGCCACCCACTGCCACTTGGCTCGGCGCCCGCGCTGTGTGGGCTGGGCCGCAGCCTTGGCAGGCCGGCCGGCCGGCCCGGCGACGCCGCCGCCGTATTGACCTTCCCTCGCTTCGCCTCGCCTTGCCTTCCGCTGCCTAGCCTTGCCGTCCCTCGACTGGTCCTACAGTGGAGCACGGCCTGCCTTGCCGATGAAGGGCGACTCACGCCGTCACCGATCGGGCAGCGCAGGCTCCGCTGCTGATTCCTTCCGCGTCCCTCCTTCTGTCAGACGTCGGCTGCGGATGAGCGACGTATCGTACGTCGCCGGCGGAATGAAACTTTCCTAGTGATTGGAAAGAAACCCGCTGGCCATTTCCGTTCTCGAGAACGTTTGTCGAATAGGCACACACCATTGTACGCCCATATCGCTCTCGTCAGACCCTTTCAGCGCTTGTGAACACATTCTATATTCGCGGCCGGAGCGAGAGCTAGGTCACGCAACTAGGTAAAAACTCGTTCCAAGTGAAAGCAGTGATGGTTGATGCCTTACAGCACAAGCACGGAAAGTGATCGCATGATACGCCTTTGTAGATAGCCATGATGATTTGCTAATTACACCATTAAATTTACTGACAGTGAGAAAGAGAAAACTGTGACACTGCCATTTGAAAATGGAACGGAACGTGCTAGGAAGGATGGACAAGCTAATGTGGAGTCATTCGATAGTCTGCAGGGTACAGGAGGAGGAAAGCCATGCCAAGCGTAGTTGCTATCATGTATCTGCGCCAGAGCAAGAGAAGTGGGGAAAACACCAGAAATGTTTCATTGACAAGGCGGATGAAAGTGCTGTTAAGCAGTGAGTTGCAAAGTATTTTGAACCCACGAAGAAACATCAACTTTGAAAAAACTTCATAGCTTATATCGCAAACAAATTGACTTCAAGAAAGAATAACTGTTCTGTCTATGTAAAATCCAGGATGGAATTTAACAATATTAGAGAAGGAAAGTTCTACTCGCCATATAGCGGAGATGCTCAGTCGCAGATATCTGCGTGTGTATGCGTGTCTATTTTTTTCAAAGGCCTTAATGGCCGAAAGCTATAATTGTGAGAATCTTTTTATTGTGCCTATTGTGCCTATCTCCGCTATATGATGATTACCAACTTTCCTTCTCTAATATTGTTCCGTCTATGTGATCGTCTTTGAAAGCTCACCAGTATAACTGAGCCACCATGTACATAGGACATGACATTTATTATTTATGAACTAATAAAGAACCTGGATTTAAACTGGAATGAATCGATAGCATGGTATTATTCCTCCAGTGTGAGATTGCTCGGCTTCCTACTTGTCTTCACTTCGGCGACCTGCACTTTGCTGATGATTATATGATATGCTTGGGTGAGTGCCCAGTGTTGGTGGGGTATATATTTATTCCAGTCCTGTATTTTTCCATCACCTTCTCCCCCTCTACCTTTCCATCTTCTTCTAGCCCCCTGTCCCTACATACTTTCCACCCCGTCTTCCTGTTCAACTCCTCGATCTTCCATTCGCTGTCCATCTCGCCTACAACTCTGTTCATCCTCTTCGATACCAGTTCTAATCGCTTCTCATCCACCACATCACTCTGCATACTTCCTTCACCCCCGTCTCTTTGCCCATTTCCATCCACCCCTCTGGTCCGCAGCTCGTTGTCGTGCGGTAGCGTTCTCGCTTCCCACGCCCAAGTTCCCGGATTCGATTCCCGGCGGGGTCAGGGATTTTCTCTGCCTCGTGATGACTGGGTGTTGTGTGATGTCCTTAGGTTAGTCAGGTTGAGGTAGTTCTATGTTCTAGGGGACTGATGACCATAGCTGTTAAGTCCCACAGTGCTCAGAGCCATTTGAACCATCTACCCCTCTCCCTGTTCATCTCCTCCTCCCTCTGGCAAAACCTTTCTCCTCTTCTGTCCTCTTTCTCCATTTCTTCTCCTCCCCTCTCTCAGTACAGCCTCTCCTCTCCTTTTTCTCTGATCACTTTCCTCTCCATGTCCCTTTGTCCACCATCTCCTCACTCTGTGCACCACCTCCTTTCCCCCTCTTTGTCCACTCCTCTCTCCTGCTTTCTCTCGACATCATCACCCCCATCCCAATAGCAGGTTGGTGCTTCTCCCCACCACAGTATTTCTTTCCATATCGCAAGTATTGTGTGTACTAAATTTGGTTCAGGTCCTCCCAGGATTTTACGATGAGCTATTTCCTTGCGGTTTTGTTCGCATACACACATATCAAATATATTTCACATCTATGTAATGTATTAACACATATCTGCTTACATGTTTCACCTGTATCTGTGGCAAATTTTACACTGCAGTTCCGTTTCCACGCGCATCACTGTTTGTGTCGTCGTATCTCCTGAACTCTGAGTCGTACAATGGTATAATTTTGCAGGTTCATCGAATATTATATGTTTCTGCTGTTTGGGAAATGTTTTGTCAATGGAGTTTAGAAGTAAAGAAGTACTATATTAAAATATCATGAATGGGGCGGCTGTTTTTCACGCATCTCAGCATTTGATGTCATATACCGTCAACTATGCCTCGCTCTATGAAAGAATTTTGTAGATGCATTCGGGGACGTATACTGATACTGTCTACAAAATGTGTTGCGAACAGAATTAACAGCGAAGCAGTAATAAACTTAAACATCATGCATAATGCGCCAGATTTTCACGCATCTCCGTGTTTATGACGCCATATCTCCTAAACTATGTCATACAATACGTAACTTTTCTGATGCATTTAGTGGTGTATGTGAATTTTGTCTGCAAGATGTGTCGTGGATACGGTCAATAGTAAAGAAGCAATAAATCAAAAGCTTCATGAGTCAGTTTTACTGCATTAGCAGCGAAAATGTTGTGAGCAATAAACTTTTTTCATTCGCCATTTTATTGGGTATCGCAGCGAGAAAATGTTTCGTAAATGTTTGAAACCATGTGTACAGTTTGTTGAAGGTCACTAAAAGTTCTCTTTCTCAAATACTGGGTGAATAAGTTACGGGTATTCACGGGTCGTGGACTACACTGCTTTTTTATCCCCATCGCCACCCGCCCGTTTGATAGGTAGACGGTTCGTACCCCCCCCCCCCCCCCACACACACACACACACAGTGATCCGTTCCAGACAGTAAGTGATATGTGTACCATGTTTGGTTGAAATTGGTCTATTGGTTTAGGAGGAAATATGGAACATACACACATACGGGGTGTTCAGGTATTTCCATTACCAACTTCTGGAACTTGTAGAAGAGAGTGAGTATATAATACTTTGAACACGAACGAATGTCCGGAAACATACCGTTTCCGTTCTACGATGATTTCAGTTCAGATGTTAACTCATCCATTTCTGCTTGAGGAACTGAGTTAGGCCGGACGGAGTAGAGGTAACAACTCGGTAGTAATGAAACATCCATTTATCACTTAAGCACATCTGCTTGTATTAACTCTCAAACATTACGTATTTACATTATTCCAGAACAAATATAACCCAGCATACTGTACGTACAGAACAGTACTGATGTAGTACAACAGTGGCTCGACGTGTCGACAGCCAAAGTTGTTACGGACTGTGTACCTGCGAGGCATGTTCTGGTACACACTTGCCATCCTACTTGGTGTCCCTTCAGTTTGTAGTGCAGCGACCAGAACTCGTGCGAACAGACCTTCCTCTGTCCCTACAGGAGTCTCGCAGCAAGGCAGACGTCATCGGATGACCATCTGACGTAGTACATATTGTCCTGTCTGCCCTATTGTATGCCAGAAGCAGTAACCCTGAAACTTTTCTCTTCCCCTCAGAGGACTTGTACGAGTTACACATCTGAAATGAAACCCTCGTACAACGGAAACGCTACGTTTTTAACGGGAAATTCCAACACTCTGTACATACACACATACGGAAATCCATTACTGTATTAGACTTGTGCAGAGTGTTTTTGTTTTTCATGTTCCTATTCCGGTTGATGTGTGTTTATCTATCGATTGTCATTTTCTATTTTTACTTCACTGTTGTTATTTCAGTTTACATATTGTCAATTTGTTATTTGATGATAGATTATTTATTTATTTATTTATTTAACCTCGTAAGATTCGGGCCATCAAGCCCTCTCTTACCTCTAACCAGACATTCTACTTATTTTACATTCATATGGGTTAGTAGGCATGTCAAACTACATGTAGTACAAAAAGAGAAATACACCCATTACAAAGGCACACTTGGAAAAATACATACACATACAGTTTATATTCGTAGATGATAAGTACTGTTATAATTAGACATTATGAAAGAGATTTTAGATAGGAATGCTAGCAGCAGGGTGCTTGAGGGAGACTGATGGTAAAGGGAGGAGAAGAATAGAAACATGATGAAACATAATTAAGGAAATATGAAGGAAAAGAAGATTGCGTGGCTAATAGAGATAGATGAAGAAGAAGAAGAGAAAGGAGCAAGATAGGAGACACTCGCTTTGCTATTTGACAGAGGGGAGGATTGGCCTTGTTTATTAATATTGTGGAAAACGTATGAGGATGATAGTAGGAAATGCTTCCACTTCTTCTTAAAAGCGGCAGGGGATTGAATTTTGCGCAAGGTACGGGGCAGTTTGTTCCAGAGGCGGACAGCAGCAACTGAGAAGGAGTTTGGAAAAGTTTTTGTTTTTTGAATAGGCACAATTAGGATACCAAATAACAGTGACCTCGTGTTTCGATTATGATGGCATGAAAGCTGTTTAATCTCTGAAGCAAGGTACTGGGGTGCTTGTGTGACGAGGAGTCGGTGAAGTAGACATAGAGTGTGGTAGTCACGCAATTTGTCCGGTCGCAGTCACCCTAGCTGGGAGTATGAAGCACCAACATGATCGTATCGGCGAATGTTGCAGGTGTAACTGACAAAGGCATTCATGGTTATTTCAAGCCGTCTTTTGTTTTCACTACTCATGCCTTGTTGAATTACATCACAATAGTGGAGGTTCGGTCGAACGAGTGCTTGCACGATCTGGCGTTTCACATCCTGTGGAAATACGTTCCGAAACTTTATGGGAGCATAGAGACAAGCGGACGTCTTCCGGCACACTGCGACTGTATTCTCCGCCCAGTTGAGATGCTCATCCAAAGTTACATCCAAGTTCTTAACTGTTTTCTGATATGGTATTGGAATACCGTCGAGAAGAAGAGGAGGCAGCCGTTCGCAGAAATCTGAACTTATTAGTTCCTGATGGGCTATTAAGATTACTTGTGTCTTTTTTGCATTTAGTTTAAGCCCCAGGTTTTTCGCCCATATTGCTACTGAAGACAGATCATTATTCATCTGAGCGAATGCAGTGTTTATATCCTCAGGTCTGACGCTTAGGTAGAGCTGGAGGTCGTCGGCATAGAAGTGGTATTTACAGGAGAAGTGTGAAGCAGTCGCCCTCCGTTTCTGGCGGTGGCGCCGCTGTGGCAATCGCAGCTTTGGTGTCTCCCTCTGGTGGGAAAGGGGAAAGGTCGCCTGTTCACGTGCATTTAAGGGGGGCTATGAGCTCGCCAGTGGGTCAGTCTGGGTCAGTCTCTCGTCCCCAGCTTGCTAGTCTGTCTCCCGTCCACATTTGTTAGGCAGTTAGTGTCTGTCTGTCGTTCGGAGTGCTAGTATGTCTATCGTTCGGATCAACCTTTAAAGCCGGCAAAATGAGAGTCTTTCCACTCCGCCAGTAAGAGAACTCAGCGAGTGGTCGCCCGGTCGGGGGCATCTGAGTCTGCTCGTTAGGCCGCCAGTCTGCTCGAGTTTGCTCAGGCAATGGTCATTGGCGGTTGGATCAATCGGTTGGTCGGTCACGCACTGAGAAGATGACTTGTCCGTCTTGAGCGTCGGCGTATGTGAGGTCGCCACGTGAGTCCAGTGGGCCGCGGCGTATAGCGAGGAGTAGTGACCTCGCAGTCGACACGAAAGCAACAGGAGTCAACCCACGACATCAGTCTGGCCGGTGCTAACTGCGACGCTGTGAGACGGGAGATCGGCGCGCCTTCCTGCGTCCGTTGAAGCGGCTGGCAGCGGACAGTTCGGGAGAGCGATTTAGGGGAGCTGCGCCAGGTCTTCTCGAGAAATCGCAGTTTATTAGGAGTTAAGTGATTGATGATATGATGTTTGATTTACTCTTGTTAAATACTATTTGTTTTCTTGGTGAGGTCACCAGCCACTTTGCTTTGGTGTCGTCCCACCATTCTTCTCCGTTTGCCCAACCGTGGGAAGGAGTTTCTTTGTAAATTGGGTGCTCCAAATTCAAATGGCTCTGAGCACTATGGGACTTAACATCTATGGTCATCAGTCCCCTAGAACTCAGAACTACTTAAACCTAACTAAGGACATCACACACATCCATGCCCGAGGCAGGATTCGAACCTGCGACCGTAGCAGTCCCGCGGTTCCGGACTGAGCGCCTAGAACCGCTAGTTGGGTGGTCCGTTTTTCCCTTGTGGAGTAGGGGTGGGTTAGAGCAACCTGCGGTTCCGGTTGTTCGGTAATCTCCCTATCAATCTACAGTACGCTAGTAGCTGCCTCTGTCATGTTGGTCGGGTTTGGTGTGATAACGAATTTATTGCTTGGAGTGTAACGGCCTAATACCTGAAAAATGTTTTGATCTTTGGAAACTTTGATATTATTGCCTATGATCTTGAGAGGCGGTGTCTGTGTACTGCAGAGCATCTTAACAATTGTTTGACCAACCTTGTAGAATTTTATATATGACTGCATTTCATGGGATTTTATTTAAATGATCATTTTAGTATATAAAGTTGCCACCCTTTTACAGTAAGACTTTTCTTAGAAGTTAAAATCAAGTTGCACCTTCGGTGGAAAGGTTAATATTTTAATTGTTAGTGTTTTGTACCATTTCCATCCTTCCTACAGAGGGTGCATAGTTTGTGTGCTTGTGTAAATTGTTAAAACTCTTAGTTTAAAGTTATCTGGTGTGTTGCAGATTTGCACCAGTGTAGTCTTTCAGAGGCTGTTGTGAGTGGTCGTAACTACGGCCGTGTCAAAAGGGAGAAGCAAGGTTCTCTGTCCGAAAGCTTACACATTCAAAACTTGTTTCTGCCTCTGAATAAATTGTAACTTTGATATTTGGTGGGTGTTTTCTGATTATAATTTTAAATCTGTTTCCTTTAAAAATGCTTTTAGGCACTATTAAAGTGAATAAAATTTCCATTTGTTAAAAGGAATTTGGTTATGATTTCATCAGTTACTCCCTGGCAACTACTTCCATGCTTACATAGTGTGATTCAATGTGTTAAGGTTCGTGATGAATCGCTCGTCAATAAAATAAATTCTTAAGAATGGTCTTTGAAAATAAATCACGGTTCACAGCATTGTCATCATACTGAAGTGACAGTGAAACAAGTTACTGAAACAACGTCAATCATAACGTCGCAAAACGAATAATATGAAACCGGAAAACGAGTATGGAACCTAGTTAACGAAAGGTAGTCTGTGGTGTAAAATACATACTAATCAATCTAAAACCTACTCATTCGAATAAAAATGTAAGTTAACATGTCGCTGAAAAACCTTATTTCAACGTCTTTGTCGCATCGACAGCAGTAACCTTGGTCACCAGTAGTGTAATTGTAGTATGCTTATATGGTCAATAGAACGATCAAATTCATAGCAATACTCCAAAAGTAGTAACTGGGTATTGACAGTCGAAACAATTCGTCACACCTGTGAAATATTTGCTGTTCCTCTAATAAACACTTACCATATCTAAGACATACAGTAAAGTAAACAGCGTATAACACTCGTATTGTAAATGTGACCTAGTCAAAGGTTGATTAGGTTAATTATACTCAATAACATGCTTAATCACTACTTATTAGGACGGCGGAAGTCTAACAACCAATATCACAATTACACCATGGGTACTGATTCGTTTCGTTTATCCATATACATCAGTTCTTCTAGAAAATTAATAGTTGAAATATAAGCTGTCCACTGATTACAAGAACAAGCATTGAGAGTGGGAAGTAAAATTATTCTCAACACATGGCTTCTTAAGTGATCAAGATAAAACTGACTCGTAACAGCGGAAGACGATAATGTGTCTAGTATGGAGTCTGACAAGGGAAAGCGAATTCTCTATGGAATTGACCACATAGTCGTTCTCCAGGTATGTCGTTTCTGAACCGTACCGGATAATTTTCACACAGCAACCGTGCAAAATGTTTAAGGGACAAAAAAATTGTTTTTGCTAGAAGAAGAGTTAGGCGATTCGGAAATAGCTCAGTGAAATACTGTCGGCAGTAAACGCTTAAAATACAAGACATTTGCATGCAGTCGTTATAACTCAAAAGACAAGATGAGCATGTTATTGTTCATCCATATTGAATACAACATAAACAACGGTCAAAAGATAGAGTGGAATTAATGTGCGCTCTTACGCAGACAGACAAGCGCTCCAAATTTCACGACAGTCTAATTATGTAACCACTGTCTTCCAAATTATCGATAAACCAGGAAGTAAATATTGTCCGCTGCTGAGGAGTCGGAAAGCAACTAGAATTCAGTTGGGATTTGATTTTGCATTGTCACATGACCTAGAGGACAATACCATGCAGCGTAGTGAAAACAATTTCATGACTGAATTTCCGTGGGGTAGTTCATAATCGACGAGAAATACGAGGGCTTTCCGGAAAGTAAAGAACGATCGGTTGCGAAATGGAAACCACAGTGAAAATCAAAACTGTTATTTGCAACAGTTTTCTACACCTTCCAACTAGTTCTCCACATGTCGTCGCTCCGGCTTAGACGTCTTTCGTTGCGTTGCACCGACTTTCCAATACCCTCGTAATAGAAGGCAGCCTCTTGTGCTTTCCGATAATTTTCTGCACTGAACTGGAGCTTGTTGTCTGTGTCAACCGGACATCTGAGCAGAGATGAAAATCAGAGGGATTCAAGTCCGGGCTGCATGGTGGACGATCAAACACTTTCCATCGAAACCGCTGCGGGAGCGTCCTAATTGCAATGCGTGATCGAAAATTGTCATGATGAAGGAAACGCGTAAGAGTTACGTTATGTGGGATTGCATGAAATCAGGCGAAATCTCATGGCAGGCACCCATACTTGGCGGAAGACACTATCTTCTGGGCATCTATAAACACTCATTGTGTGCTCAGAACTGCGAAGAGCGACGTGAAACTCTCTACGAGCGTACTATGGACATTGCCCAATACATCTGTGCAAAGCTCCACTGGATTTTCATTGTGGTTTCCATATCACAACCGACCATTCTTTACATTCAAAATAGCCCTCGTATAGTAAAAATTTCACCCCGTCGGTACTGATTTTTTCAGAATGAATCGAGTGAGACTGTGAGACACTGGACTCATATTGGACAGGACTACTGTTCATATTGCCGTTCATCTTTAGATTTTCGTGATTTCCTTGAATCCGAAAAGTGCTGGTATGGATTCTTTGCGAAGGGCGCGGCTGAGTTCTGCGTGTGTTTGTGCGTGTGTGTGTGTGAATTCCTAAGGGACCAAACTGCTGAGGTCATCGGTCCCTAGACTTACACACTACTCAAACTAGACTAACTTATGAAACTTTCTGGCAGATTAAAACTGTGTGCCGGACCGAGACTCGAACTCAGGGCCTTTGCCTTTCGCGGGCAAGTGCTCTACCAACTGAGCCACCCAAGTACGACTCACGCCCCGTCCTCACAGCTTTACTTCTGCTTCTGCTTATACCTCGTCTCCTACCTTCCAAACTTAACAGAAGCTCTCCTGCGAACCTTACAGAACTAGCACTCCTGAAAGAAAGGATATTGCGGAGACATGGCTTAGCTTAGTCTCAGTCCGGCACACAGTTTTAATCTGCCAGGAAGTTTCATATCAGCGCACATTCCGCTGCAGAGTGGAAATCTCATTCTGACAACATCCCCAAGGCTGTGGCTAAGGCATGTCTCCGCAATATCCTTTCTTTCAGGAGTGCTAGTTCTGCAAGGTTCGCAGGAGAGCTCCTGCAAAGTTTGGAAGGTAGGAGACGAGGTATAAGCAGAAGCAGAAGTAAAGCTGTGAGGATGGGGCGTGAGTCGTGCTTGGGTGGCTCAGTTGGTAGAGCACTTGCCAGCGAAAGGCAAAGGCCCCGAGTTCGAGTCTCGGTCCGGCACACAGTTGTAATCTACCAGGAAGTTACATATCAGCGCACACTCCGCTGCAGAGTGGATATCTCATTCTGGTAAACTAACTGATGTTAAGAAGGCATTCGTACCCATGCCCGAGGAAGGACTCGAACCTCTGGAGGGAAGGGCCTCCCTATCCGTGACATGGCGCGCCAAACCGCGCAGCGCTAACTTATGTTTCTACATCAGCGTCTATCTACATTCAGGTAGCTGCCTTGTAGCTTGTGGCAAGGAGGACGATTTTTGGTGAGCCTCCATGTGAGCTGGAATTTCTGTAATGTACCTTCACCGTCTCTTCGCGAAATATGCGTAGTAGATAGCAGTATGTTTGTTGACACTCTTACAATGCTGACGGTAAGTCGCATAGTGATGGAAAAATGATTCAAATGGCTCTGAGCACTATGGGACTTAACTTCTGAGGTCATCAGTCCCCTAGAACTTAGAAAGACTTAAACTAACTAACCTAAGGACATCACACACATCCATGCCCGAGGCAGGATTCGAACCTGCGACCGTAGCGGTAGCGCGATTTCAGACTGTAGCGCTTAGAACCGCTCGGCCACCCCCGCCGGCATAGTGATGGAGAATGCTCGCTTACAGTGTCTGAGCATGTTCGTGACGCTTTTGCGCTTACTAAATGAACCCGTAGGTAAATAACTGTTCTTCTTTGGCTGTATTTACTCTATCAGTGCTATACGTACAGGGCCCAGACAGCCGATCAATATAGAGTATAACAGGTATAAATGTAGATGTTTTCTTGGTGCCTGAGAACCTATACTGAACAATATTTTACACTAATTACTTCATTTTCAGACTAATAATTACAGCTATAGGAGTAGTATATTTTTAAGTTCGTTCAAGCTTCTAAGTACACATTGCAAGAGCAAGCAATTAATGCCTATTTTCCCCTGACCAGCAGATCAGGTGACCAACGGCCTGCCGCAATGGTAACACCGGCTCCCGTCTGATCACCCAAGCTAAGCGCTGTTGGGCTGAGCTAGCACTTGGAAGGGTGAGCATTCGGTCTGCCGAGCGCTGTTGGCAATCGGGGTGCGCTCAGCCACTATGAGGCAAACTGAGGAGTTACTTGATGAAGAAGTAGCGGCTCCGTTCTCGTAAACTGACATACGGCCGGGAGTGCAGTGTGCTGGCCACATGCCCCTCCATATGCACATCCAATGACGCCGGTGGGCCGAGGATGACACGGCGGTCGGTCGATACCGTTGAGCTTCCATGGCCTGTTCGGACGGAGTTTAGTTTTTTTAGCATATCAGGTGTTGAAGTGTGACCATACGGACGAAAAGCGGTTAGTTTATACTGGCAGGCATAGTCCACCAGTAATGGTGCAGTTACAGCAATGCAGAAAACATCACCTTGCGACAAGTTTGTGGGAAGACTCTTCGTGACAGGGAAAAAACAACTAACACGGTAATGTGTGTACATATTGAAGTACCACAATAAAACTTCTGCTCTTGAAGTGTAACACACTGTATAAGTAACCGTCAAACTGGAGTTTAATAAGCTACACCCTCTGCAGACACGCTACACTCTTGAGACTTCTCATCTTAGGTTAATGGATGTGACCAGTTCCGGAGACGATTCTCCAAAAATGTAATCATTTAGTAATGGGTCTCTCTCTACCTCTTTATGCGGAGTAGTCCGGAACCGCGCGACTGCTACGGTCGCAGGTTCGAATCCTGCCTCGGGCATGGATGTGTGTGATGTCCTTAGGTTAGTTAGGTTTAAGTAGTTCTAAGTTCTAGGGGACTGATGACCACAGATGTTTAGTCCCATAGTGCTCAGAGCCATTTGAACTTTATGCGGAGTACTTTACAATCCTTTACGGTGTGAGTCAACCAGCAATTCCTGCACCTAGCCTCGATCCTATGCAGGCTTTCTTGCATTTAGTTTCAGTTTCGTAACATTGAATCTCGTCTGTAAACAACAGCATCATCCGCGAAATGCTTTATGCAGGTCCAATAACAATCCACGGTGGTAGGTGTGGTAGGCATACAGTTACATTTATGACCAAACGTTTTTCTCCGACCAGAATGACATTCTGTGTTCTGTTTGTTAGAAACTGTTCAATCCAATCATACTGCTGGTCTCATATTCCCTTCACTAATTAGGTGCCAGTGCAGAATAGTTTCCGGAAGCCAAGGAATACAACGCTGACCTGGGTGTCCGTATCTACTGCTTTCCCTCTAAATTCGAACTTGTGCCCCTATCTGCTTACCTTATAGCCTACAGGACCTTAAGATGTAATATCCCTTGCTCTCTCTACTGCTCTACTTTCAGAGTATTGTCGGTCAGATTCATCAATTGTTTGCGGATGTTGTGAGTATCTGCTGTATAAACAGTTTATTAATATTATTAGTAATATGTAACTACTGGAATGCGTTTCTCCATCACAGCAACCGTTTCATTTTAGTGAGTTTGAATGTCGACAACTTCAGCTTACAATTTGGATGTCACCAGCCCAAGCGCCCCCTTCTCCTTCGTCTGCCATTGCATCTTTAAAGAGCCAAACGTCTTATTATTTTGCAAATAAGTTAATGTGTTTAGCTAGTTTTTGACTGATCTCTTTTTTTATGACGTTATATCATTCGAACTACGTGCTGTATAATGTTATACACTGTAAGACGGAAAAAGTGACAGCACGGGGAATTCCCGAACGAGACAGCAATCAGTAGATGTGATGTACATGTGCTGAAAAATAGATGTTTCAGAAATATTGCATGATTTATTCAAGAGAAACAGCTTAACAAACTGAGCTCGTCAATAACACTTCTCGTCCATACGCAAACAGATATTCGGCTTGTTATTAGCGTTGTTGGTCATCCGCCGGCTCCAAACGTTCTCAACTGGGGAGAGACCTGGCGGCCTTGGAGACCCACATAGGGTTTGGCAAGCTGTAAGACAAACAGTAGAAATCCCTCGCCTTTTGCGGGAGGGGTTTTATCTTACTGAAATGTTGACCCTGGATTTCTTTGAGTAGTAGGCAACAAAACTGGGCTTAGTATATCGCCGACTTACCGCCATGCTGTAAGGCTGTCGCGGATGACAAGCAACCAAAAAAAAGGTTCAAATATCTCTGAGCACTATGGGACTTAGCATCTGAGGTAATTAGTACCCTAGAACTTACAACTACTTAAACCTAACTAACCTAAGGACATCACACACATCCATGCCCGAGGCAGGATTCGAACCAGACTGAAGCGCCTAGAACCGCTCGGCCACACCGGCCGGCTGACATGCAACAGTTAACCAGAATGAGATTATCACTCTGCAGCGGAGTGTGCGCTGATATGAAACTTCCTAGCAGATTAAAACTGTGTGCCCGATCGAGACTCGAACTCGGGACCTTTGCCTTTCGCGGGCAAGTGCTTTACCAACTGAGCTACCGAAGCACGACTCACGCCCGGTACTCACAGCTTTACTTCTGCCAGTACCTCGTCTCCTACCTTCCAAACTTCACAGAAGCTCTCCTGCGAACCTTGCAGAACTAGCACTCCTGAAAGAAAGGATATTGCGGAGACATGGCTTAGCCACAGCCTGGGTGATGTTTCCAGAATGAGATTTTCACTCTGCAGCGGAGTGTGCGCTGATATGAAACTTCCTGGCAGATTAAAACTGTGTGCCCGACCGAGACTCGAACTCGGGACCTTTCCCTTTCGCGGGCAAGTGCTCTACCAACTGAGCTACCGAAGCACGACTTACGCCCAGTACTCACAGCTTTACTTCTGCCAGTACCTCGTCTCCTACCTTCCAAACTTTACAGAAGCTCTCCTGCGAACCTTGCAGAACTAGCACTCCTGAAAGAAAGGATATTGCGGAGACATGGCTTAGCCACAGCCTGGGTGATGTTTCCAGAATGAGATTTTCACTCTGCAGCGGAGTGTGCGCTGATATGAAACTTCCTGGCAGATTAAAACTGTGTGCCCGACCGAGACTCGAACTCGGGACCTTTCCCTTTCGCGGGCAAGTGCTCTACCAACTGAGCTACCGAAGCACGACTTACGCCCAGTACTCACAGCTTTACTTCTGCCAGTACCTCGTCTCCTACCTTCCAAACTTTACAGAAGCTCTCCTGCGAACCTTGCAGAACTAGCACTCCTGAAAGAAAGGATATTGCGGAGTTCGAGTTTCGGTCGGGCACACAGTTATAATCTGCCAGGAAGTTTCAACAGTTAACCAGTTTACGGGCAATAAGTTGGGGCGACAGTGAGGCTGGTATTTCACGACGTCCCCAGAAGCGACTCCGTTGGTCTTCGGGGCTCAGTTCCAAGCTAGACTCATCCGTGAGGACACGTCTCCTCCAGTCATTAAGATTTCAGGCCGATGACGTGTCTGTAGGTGCAATGGTCAGCGGTGACATACTAACCTGATTGTCACTCACCATCCCGCCGACATCCAAGGATGATATTCTGGGGTGCCATTTCTTTTCATAGCTGGACACTTTAGGATCTCATCCGCGGTACCCTTACAGCACAGCGCTTCAACGACGACATTCGTCGCCCCAGTTTGTTGCTCTTCATAGTAAGACATCCTGGGCTTTCCTGGGATTGTATTTCAGCAAGATAATACCAGCCCGAAAAAAGCAAAATTTTCAACTACTTGTCTTCGTGAAAACCAAACTTTAACTTGCTCAGCTAGGCTGTCTGATCCCTCCCCACCTGAGAACGTTTCGTGCATCATGACCAGGACCCTCCAACCATACGGTTTTTTTTACGATATAACGCGCCAACTGGACATAATTTGTCACGACGTCCCTCAGGAGGACACCTAACAACTCTATCGTTCAATGAAAAGCATAAAAGCTGCTTGTATAAGAACCAGGTGTGGACGAATGCACAACTGGATAGTCCAATTTATGCAGCCGTTTGTCTAGAATAAATGAACCATTTTTTTCTGAAATTGTAATCATCTCTGTGTCGGATACATTTAGTGGTAGTGTGGATGTTGTCTGCAAATTGTGTTTCGAATAAGGTTCTGAAGTTGTACTACTTGAAGAGCGAAAATGTAGTAATCAACAGATTTTTTTCTTTCATTATTTTGTGGAGGGATGGAGGGTGGAGGGGTGGTGTGGGGGGGGGGGGTGGGGGAGGGGGCGGGGGAGCGGGTCTCGCCAAGAGAAAAAGTTTAGAATTGGTTTGAAATCATGTGTTAAATTTGTTGGATGTCGTTAAGTGCTCTTATTCTGAAATTCAGAAGAGGCATATTCTCGGTAATGTGAGCACAGTCTGAACTTCAAGACATATAAAAAGGTTTTAACCTTGGTACTTGATTTACTGTGGTAAAACTTTAACATAAGATTTTTACCACTTAATGAGTTGATTACGACAACACATTAAAATTTTAAAGTGGTGTAATAATTGATGAAATACTGAAAAATCAATTAATTGTTGGCCTTAGAAATTTTTATGTAGCTAACCTGCAACTAGACTGAGTAATCGGAAGAAATTTTCGATGAAGCTGAATATAAGAAAAGAAAATCGGAGGAAATAAATGGCAAGTTATAAGACACATTAAAACTAAAAGCCGAAAGTGAAATCTTCTAGTAAGACAATACTTTTCGGACTGAAAATAACACAGACCAAGGTTCAGAAGCACGGCGTAAGACGCCGAGGGTAAGGACTGCTTCACGTAGCCCCAATTCGCTGACCTTTCCTTTCACTCCTTCCCACCCTACCCCCTCCCCCTGGCAGTCTTATGAGCTGCCAACTGCTCGGAAGCTTGACCGTTGGTCTGCTGCTACCGTTCAGAAATGTGTATTCTCGGGTAATGTGCTGCTCTCGATTCACTCGGGCGGAACCTCATGGGAGTTTTTCCCGTGTACGATTTACGACAGTGTCATAAATTGTATACCAGAGTAGCTAGTCCGTAAGTCATGAATCTGCGAATGTGTAACCAGTTTGTTGGCAGAGTTCCATATTCTCAAGCAGAATAGTCAAGGTAGCCCACAAAACGCATGCTTCTCCTGGTCTTCGCTATGCTGTAACACTGCAGTCTGTGACCTACTGTAGCCTTTTCTCCCCGCAAACGGCAGCAAACTTTTGAGATATTATTCTTGCAAGCTATGAACCACTCGATGGAGCTCGAAGAAACGATAATCACTTCGCACATTGACATAAGAACAGGAAGTTAAAAATTAAGGTAAATATCCCAAAGTGGTTATGTATGTTTCGTAAAATACAATGGTCGTGTAGGACTTACCTTTGTGAAAGGTTTTCGCACACACTAGCAATAAGTAGTTTTCTGAATAATAAAATAAGTCAAATTGCATATGGCAATGTGACACAAGTGATGTCCGATTACTGCGAATTATTCGATGCCGAAAATCGAATGATAGGTTTTAAAGGCGACCTATTTCTTATGTCGATGAAGTCGTTTGCTTTTTAGGAGATGTAGTCATATAGTTTTAACAATCACCACGAAATACTGAACATATGTTACTATTATTATTATTAGTGTTAATAGAATTAATTATTATTATTTTCTTTGATTACAGGTACGTATATGCAGTCTGAATGGCGAAATCTGAGCAGAACTGGAGTCGAAAGCGATGAGTACTAGCTTTTAAAACATATCTCTTCTCCCTTCGGAATTTTTGAAAACCAACAACCGTATAAAACCTTTCAGATCCAGACTTCACAATGCTGCAGCTTGCTTTTTAACTGTGTAAAAAGTTTAAAAACTGTCTTTAGTCAGCATTAATTAGTTATGTACTCTCAATGTTTGTTTCAATTAGCTCCCACGACCTTCAAACAACAATGAATTTTAATATATAAGTGAGTAAAGGTGTTTGGTTTTAGAAACAGCTAATCTCGCACTCATATGAAAGTTTTAAATAAATGCAAATTTTCGTTTTGCAAGGCAATGGAACGCAGTACTCTGGTGAACACATTGGCATTCCATGCTGCGTAGCTATATGTGGCTTCTGCCATGACGTAGAGTGTCTACAACAGTTATTCTACATCTACTTCAAGCCTCCCATGGGTATTACAAAAAAATAAAGAAAATAAATATGGTCCCATTTTCTTCATTCCTTCTTTCTTTCTTTGTTTGGGTAATCTAAGGACCACGCACCAATTTGAACGCTTCCTTCTTTGTTGTTCTTTCTTTTTCCTCCAGTATTCTTTCATCTTTTCACTGTGTATCCTTTTTCTTTCCTTGGACCATTTTGACCCTCTCTTCTTCTCCATCTTGCCTTGGACTCCTTCCATTTTTAATACTTTCCTCTTGAAAATCTCTCTTTCTGTTGCACCTTTTTTCAGTTATGTTGTTTCTTTCCAAATCTTTCCTAACTTCTTGAATCCATTCTATTGTTGACTTCTTATTTAAAAATCTGTTTGTTTAACCAGTTGCTGTTCACTCTGTATAAGTGTCCAAAAAATAGCAGTCGCCTCTTTCGTAGTGTTTTATTTATGTTTTCTATGTAGCGATAAATTTCTTCATTGCTTCTTAATTTCCATACCACTGTATTTTTTGGTGGTACAAGTATTTTTCGAATGATTTTTCTTTCTAGGACTTGAAGTTTGTGTAATTTGTAGTTCAGTACTAAACATTCACTTGCATGAAGACATTCTTATTTTACTGTTGTGTTGTAGTGCTGTATATTTAAATTTTTAGACAGACGTCTTTTGTTGTAGACATTCCTAGTTATTCGAAGAGCTCTCTCCGTTTATTGTACTCTTTCTGCTACAGCGAATTTTTCTAAGCCATTTTCTTGGATAATTTCTCCCAAATATTTAAATTTCGTTTACCCTCCTCATCTGTTGCTCAGACCTACTTCACCGTTTTCATCTGTGAAGCAAATACTTGGAGCTTGGTAGCCCTTTAGATGACTTTTAAACATCTGATAGAAATTCCGGGAGTTATTTTTTACAAAGTTGTTTTGTATGTCAAGAAGTTATGATTACTCAAAAGATCTTTTACCACTCTTTATTATTCTTGCTGTTCCTTTCCTTTACATTCTAAATTCACGAAGGTGTTCGTTCTTCCCAGAACATTTCCATTTCCTCCACTGTTTTGTTATTTCTGTAGCTGCTTCTTCACAAATTTCTTTTTACCTGACTTTCTTCTTCATTTTTGTTGTTCCAAATACATTTTTCACAGCCCTGTTGATTTCTTTCGATATTTCTTCTCGATTTCCTGATTTAATTACTTTAATTTCTTCTTGAAAATCTTTTATTACCTCTTTGTTGGTGTTGAGCCTGTCTGTATTATATTTAATTTTTGCTGTCTCTTTTGGTTTTTATCGGGGAGAAATTCCAGTTTAATTTTAGTCAGGTAATGATCAGAATCAGATTCCCTGTTTCTGGCTACTTTTACATTCATAATTTCTTTAAAACTGCATTTACATATAGCCACGTGATCTAACTGGAATTCCCCTAGCATTGCATTCGGAAAGATCCATGTTTTTCCCTTTCTTGTAATTGTTTTGAAGAAGGTTGACATTACCGTCCATTCAAATGTTCTACAAAGACTCATTAGTCTCGCGCCGTTCTTGTTTGTTTTTTATGGGCTGGATAATATCCCACTAATTTTGGAAACGATTTTTCGCTCGGTATTTGTGCATTAAAATCCCCCATTAGTATAACATTTGATTTTAGAATTTTTGATATTTCGTCTTCTAGACGAAATTATCAAAAGAATGGTAAACTAATTGCACAAACGTATCTCCATTTATACACGAGGTGGTTGTGGATAGTTTCACACATCCAGTGTCTGTGAGAAGATTTATTACTTTAATTGAGCCGAATTGTGTACTCTCTCAAGTCGTGCTGCACATTGGAATCCCGGTAACACAGCATCGTAGCATATCGAAACAAAATGGCGCAGCTCATTAATAAAGTGGAGAGTATCATGCGGTAATTCATTCTGAAGCGTAATAACTGTGCAACAACGAATGCTGAGTTGATGAAAGCGTACTGCGTCAGTGTTCTGTACGGTTAGGTGGCGCAGACGCTTCCAGGGTTGTTTATTAAGTCTGAATGATGAAGAAGGAAGTAGCAGGTGTAGGCCAGTGTTTTTCGGGAGTGCCACGGTATGGTGTTACCAGATTACGCGTGTAAGAAAAAGTCGTGAGAGGATGATACCACTGAAATCGCCTGGCGAGGTTACAAAAGGCTGTGTAGACGAAATGTGACGGAAACTTGTTCAACGTAGTGTGTTTGCTGCACGACATCGACTCAGCTCGCTCCGCAAAGGACACAGTCATACATTTTCCTTTCCTTAGTCTCAACCCCTGTCCCGTACAAACAAACACACTCGCACACGCACAACAGCGGCAGCCCGTGCGAAATTTTATCTATGTACTGGTGCTGCAATGTGGTAGCCCATTGCCTTTTGACTTACAAGGGTAGTAATCGTGAGCGAGTTCAATAGATTGGTTTTGTGTGTATAAAATCAACTATTTAAATGCAGGCTATATCAAAATGAATCATCGTTTTGCCACGTCTATAGTTCTGAAACTAATAAACATATACAATGAATTTTGTTTTTTGATGGACGGGAAACTCAAGAAGTTTTCTTCTTCATACATTTTCAGTATGCCCCCTTCAGATGCACAACATATGTTAAAGCGGTATTCAGATTGTTTCCACACTGCATCGAGTATGTCTTGAGTTACAGCTTCCACAGCTGCTGTTATGTGATGTCTCAGTTCGTTCACTGTTGATGGTAACTCAGGCACATAAACGGAGTCTTTTATAACCCCCTACGAGAAATAATCACATACAGTCCTGTCCGGTGACCTTGGGGGCCGATAATGTAGGAATGAAGCATTTTGTCCAATGCGATCGATATATCGTTCAGTAATCCTTTAATTTAAAAATTCCTGCACTTAAAGATGCCAGTATGTCGGTGTCAGATCCTGTAAATGAAGTCGTTCAAATCAGTCTCCAACTGTGGCAAAAGGAAGTTTTGAAGCAAAGAAAAATGGACCATACAACTCTGGCCGTTAAACTGCATAAAACACATTTAATTATGGAGAGTCTAATGTTGTACAACTTCATGTGGTTGTTCGGTACCCCATATTATCACATTATGACGATTCAACTTTTCATTTAAATGGGATATTTCCTCATCACTAAACACTGAGCGTGGAAGAAAACTGTTCAAATGGTTCAAATGGCTCTAAGCACTATGGGGATTCATTTAAATGGGATATTTCCTCATCACTACACACTGAGCGTGGAAGAAAACTGTTCAGATGGTTCAGATGGCTCTGAGCACTATGGGACTTAACATCTGAGGTCATCAGTCCCCTATAACTTAGAACTACTTAAAACTAACTAACCTAAGGATATCAAACACATCCATGCCCGAGGCAGGATTCGAACCTGCGACTGTAGTGGTCGCGCGACTCCAGACTGAAGCACCTGGAACCGCTCGGCCACACCGGCTGGCGAAGAAAACTGTCTTCCTCCATCTTGCCAACTGCATGGTTTCATGTGTAAACGTCGAGGCAACAAAGGCCAGACGGAAATCAGGGACATGTTGAGTTGCCGAGCGGCGAACGGATTTCTGCGGACTTCTAGTAAAACTACGGCAGATGCGTTCGACAACTTTGTCAGATACTCAGGGACGACCCGGCGATTTGCATTTACACAAACAACCTGTTTCTCGGAATTGTTCTTGCCATCGTCTAATGGTCTGTGCTGTAGGTGGATCCACACAATACCTAATACGAAAGTCACTGAGAACAGTTATTACTGACCCACACTGCGAAAAATGCAGAACACAAGACGCCTACTATTGTCCTGACATTACTGGAATTGAACTGGACGCACACTGCTGCCACCTAGTGGGAACTTCGTAAAACACGATAGTCTGCTCTTTTCAATAATATGTTGTTCACGCACATATCTCAAATAACATAATAGTTATGATTTTTTTTAAATCGGATGATTCTTTTTGCTACAGCCTACATATTTAAATTTGATAATTGATTTTTTTAACTTTGTGAGGAACAAAGGAAAATGGAAAAAAAGCGTAATCAAGGTTCATGAAACGAATTACGATTAAATCAGTAATTCCAGACTCAACAGTAAATAAAAAACATACCACACATTATTAATGAAGGAATAAACAACAGTGTAAATAATCGTGTTTTCAGTGAGTTAGAATTTAGCAAATCACCACTAAACACAGATACAACAGATAATGTTTTAAAAGCAAGCCACTGCGATTCCGTGCAGAAGGCCTTACACGCCAGGATAGGTAATAAATTAAGAACTGTTTAAAACTGACAAATTACAGGTATTGAAATATTGAAGGCAAGTCGCCACAAACACAGCAGACGTCATCAGTCGCCAGGAATGGCAGTAAATAAGGTTTTAAAGGCTTACTGCGTAAATACAAATGCCAAATTAGAATTTTAAAGCGAATGACCACAATCACGGCTGAAGGCCTTACACGCCAGGAACGGCAATAATATAAAAAATTTGAAATCTGCTGAAAAACAGCAAATAAAATAGCAAAAGTTCATTAAAAAAATAAGCAAATGATGCAGACGGTGCTCCAGGAATTGACATCTAGAAAGTCAGGAAACAAACACTTTCGCGAGTGATGAGATAAGCAGGCAAGACTTGCATTCACTTCACAAGATGGTAACTCAAACTAGCGGCAGTCTAACGAATGACCAATGATAATCTTGCTGAAGCTACCTGACGTCCGATAAACCAAATGCAACGATGGAACAATACGCCAAAGCCGGAACCGGCAGTCTGCACTACGTCCAGAATACTGTGTTTAGAGCGCCCGGAACGAGAAAGGAATCACTACCACCAGAGTAGAAGAATCACCAATCGCACTACAATCAAGACACCTGTCAAAACTACACGCCTTACCGGACAGCAGCGCCAAGGCGAGGAAATGTACACTGCCATTACATACACTAACCACCAGGGCAGGTAACTGGAGCGTTAGCGGCCACTAGGCAACGAAAATTACCGCTGGTTGAACTTAACAAATTGTAACACGTTGAATGCAGTAAATAGTAATAAGAAGGCGAGGAAAGCTAATCAGATCCGCCTTCCCCAAGCACTCCACTCTCTGCTCTTCGCTTCGGCGACACTACGAGCAGCAACACGAACCCAAGTCACTGGAGAATCGCGAGATATCGCAATGGTCGAGGTGTCTCTACTTGGCTTGCAATGAACTCATCTTAAAGCTTGCTGGATCCGAAGTCATGCACCCTCGTGACCAAAGCCCTTCCACCCGGCAGCCCATGCCCGCCGCCACCGGTGCCAGCGCGTTCCCGCACTGCGCGGACCTGGCTTCTCGCCAGTCCCCAACCGAACTCGCCCACTCACACGATCCGGAAAAACAACGATAGGGCAAGAGTTACTACATATCGATAACCGCCGCTGCTGCCACCAGCGGACAGGCAACGCTTGCGAAACTGAGCGGCGCCAGTCAACACGAGAAGAAGACAAACAAGCGCACTGATGCCAACCAAACGATACCGTCTGTCCCCCTACAGAGGGCGAAAACCTACAAACGGTACCAGCGCCGCCCGCAGCACGGCTCACAGGCTGCTCTACTGTAACGAGACTAAATGTAGTAAATGTGGTGTCACCGCCAGACACCACACTTGCTAGGTGGTAGCTTTTAAATCGGCCGCGGTCCATTAGTATACGTCGGACCCGCGTGTCGCCACTGTCAGTGATGGCAGACCGAGCGCCGCCACACGGCAGGTCTAGTGAGACGTACTAGCACTCGCCCCAGTTGTATAGCTGACTTAGCGAGCAATGGTTCACTGACAAATACGCTCTCATTTGCCGAGACGATAGTTAGCATAGCCTTCAGCTACGTCTGTTGCTACGACCTAGCAAGCCGCCATTACCAATTGATGCAGATGGCACTTATGTATAATCAAGACCTATGTTCTCCAATTATGGAATAAAGTTAAGTATTACTTCAACTCCGAACTTTATTTGCCACATTAAATTACATTGACCTGTTCCAGACCTCACGCCATCCTGTGTGAGCTTAGCGTGCATTTCGGCCTCCTCTAACTACAAGGTGTTGGCACTTCTGCCAACACATCAGTAACTTCACCTTTAGATGTCATAAAAGAGTATTTCTGGATGCGAACTTCGATCAGAGGAACGCTCTGAAATTCTGAAGTTAAACACTAGAGCTGACGAGACCACAGACAGGCTCAGGAAACGAGAGCATATTTGGTCATCAGTGTAAGAGGGGGGGAGGGGGGGGGGGGCCTGGAATCATACCATCGCTCGTTATAAAGCCTCTCTCGTTCCAAAACTCACACTCAGTGTGATGTCATTCCATATGCATTACGGTCACCGATGGGAGACCAGCTATGGTAAGTTCTAGGATGCTCTGGTGAATTCAGCAGGTGTCTGCCACCTGTCGCCAACTTGGAGTCAACTGCCACAAGTTCACAGCTGACAGGTTGTGGACTTCTGATCTGCAAGCTACAGTCCTGTCGGTCACAACGGTGACTGACAGAGGGTGGGGGACTGGCCAATCTTCCGTTGATAAAGAACCGATCTGCCCTTCTCCAGGCTATCCAACTTGGCCGGTGAGCGCCTGTATCGTCGCTGCAGGGGGGAGCGGAGAGTACAAGTACGGACCTTGCGACTGTAGTCTGGGACCACCGCTCAGGCTAACCTGTTTGTTGCTGTTCGGTCTTGCGGCCTTCCCGCCATCTCTGCAGTCAACTACGGGGGCATACAGTATTCTGGCAACGAGAAGCAGAGCTTCATTCAAAGTAAGGGCTGAGGCACCGACAGACGACTACAGCCACTGTGGGTTGCGTAGGTGCAGGGTCACCACACCCTCTTCCGAGCTGCGGAACTGACCACAGACAAGACCTCTCTCAGAATATTCCTTGACATCACTGGCGTGCCACCCCGCGCTTTCAAGCAGGGTGGGCTGAATGCAATCACTGCTGGACAGCGTTGGGAAAATGTGGTACTGATTGTACTTTCTCCAGTCAATTATTGTTATTTGAATGATGCTTCATTTGCGCCCCGGTACTCCACAGGATCACTCACCCTCGCTCTTCGCTCTACCTCCCGATAACAACACGACCCAAAAGGGGGTCGTAATAGTAAATATTCGTTACGCCGTGTTTACGAATATACACTACTGTCCAAAAGTTAAGCATAATCATGGAAAAATTACATACTGCCTTATTAATGCAAGGAAAGGATTACTAAACAAGGCCCAGCTTAATGAAAAGGCATTTTTTTTAATACAACAGTGCCTGAAACATAATGTTAGAAAAGTCCTGATAGCTAAGATTTAACAAAATAACACTACTGATAAATCTCTTCCACAACATAAGAAACTATTAATAGGGAATATTGTTAACGCTAACAGCCACACATGCTGCACAGTGACGTGGCATGCTCTCTACGAAATGTTTCGAGATTGGGAATCATCAACAGCGGTACAAAGGTTTGGAAGTGTGTGATGGGATGCAATTCGCCTCCCTGATCCATCCCAGGGATACTACATAGGATTCAAATCTGGCAACAAGGCTTGCTGGATCATGCTATAAACATTTCCAAATTCAAGAAATTCATCCACTTGAGCAGCTCCACCTGGATGGGCGTTATGTTCCATAAAGAGGAAGTCTCGACCAATTGCACCTCTGAAAAGGCGAATATGTGACAGCAGTACCAAAGTATGTCTGTAGTACACCTGTGTACAGTATTTCTCCAACCACCAACGGAGATATGCAGCTCCGTACGGTCGTCCAATGTGATACCTTCCCTCACCAAGACGTCGTCACCACTAAACCGGTCTCTTTCCACGATATTCATAGCGATATGTCGGCTACCAGGTTCTCTCTGGAGTAATGTGCAACCAGAATTATACTGCAAAATGAAGCCGGATTTTCTCAAGAGTACTTTCCTCCAATCATTCACGGTCCAGTTTTGCTGTTGCCGATTCCACAACTCATGGGCCCGTCTCTGTGCTTGAGTGGACTTGATGCACACGATCGGATGTCTGGAAAACAGCCCTGCTGTTCTGAGCCTCCGATACACTGGCTGGAAACAGCAACTCCTGGGGCAGCCGCAAGCACTGCAGCCATTTGTTTTGCAGGTATACTCCGATTTCTTCTCGCAGTTACGGCGTGTGGGTGATCGTTCTCGGTCGAACTTGCAGTGGCGTACGATGTTCATCTCCTATGTAAAGAAACTGTCACACTAGCCGCGAAATGTCACTTTGTGGAGCATCAAAGGATACTGAGCTTTCGTTCTGTGTCAGGTCTGCTTTCTAGAGGCTGAGTATTCTACCGTGCAAAACAGGGTGCAGATGCGGTCTTTGTGGCATTCATTTATGAAGATCACCAACAGGCTGCACTCTGCTCACTATGAACGGACAAACAAGACACAGATGTGAGTGGTGTCATGACTGCTTCCGTTTAACTTTCGGTAACGCCGCTATTGGCAGCACGGAGCACTTTTTTCATATACGGGGCGATCAAGCAGGGCTCGTGCGTATATTTTTACAGTGATGCTGGATGACTAGTCATCATTTCTCTTTTCATTTTCGTGTTTTCGTGATTGTACTTAATTATTGGTGGCTAATGTAAAACATAATATGACCGTCGCCACAGGGCTGTATGATAGAAAGGCCGTACCCGACGTGCTTCTTTCCGGCCGAGTATCAGACTTTGTGACACTTTTCCAGCAACTGGTGGAGTACCCATTGCTTTTCAGAACTCTCTCCACGTATCGCATCTAACGTTCGAGGTGTGTGACTCACTATTCGTCTTTCGCGCGTTATGAACTTATTAATGATTCCTTGTTTCTTGCTCTGTTGCTGATTTGACACTCTGCGCAGTCATCGGTGCGTGCGTGTCAGTTCACGATACACGTTGTGCCCCAGAAAGTTTCATACTGCGTGCTGCAATCCATCCAACCTAACTGTTCAACCCTTCCACAGACAACTGAACTGTTTGGTGCGAACCACACCGCTAGTCAGTCATTTGGCGCGAAGCTGATTACTCGCGAAGTGAATCGGCTTTTCCCAGTTAATCCGAAGTTTTTTTGAAAGTTGATAATAAAATGATTTTTTCATTATCTAGTGATAGCTCAGTACCAGAAGGCCTTCCTATAGTGTAATAAAAACACTTAATTTTTTACAGTAAATCTAATTACGAGTTTAGACACGCAGGCAAGAGGGAATTCACTGCATCCTTTACCACAACAGTCAGTCGGAACAGGTGACGCAAATTCCCACGGATCCTGCATCAGCCACACAATCGGCCCTAACTTTGAACAGAAGTCTGTAGCTAAGGTAGAATTTTCAAAAATTTTAGGTGTATCCATTGATGAGAGGTTAAACTGGAAGCAACACATTGACGGTCTGCTGAAACGTCTGAGTTCAGCTACGTATACTATTAGGGTTATTGCAAATTTTGGTGATAAGAATCTCAGTAAATTAGCTTACTATGCCTACTTTCATTCACTGCTTTCGTATGGCATCATATTCTGTGGTAATTCATCGTTGAGTAGAAAAGTATTCATTCCTCAAAAACGTGTAATTAGAACAATTGCTGGAGCCCACCCACGGTCATCCTGCATACATATATGTAAGGATCTAGAGATCCTCACAGTAACCTCACAGTATATACATTCACTTATGAAATTTGTTGTTAATAATCCAACCCAGTTCAAAAGTACAGCAGTGTGCATAGCTATAACACCAGGAGAAAGGATGATCTTCGCTATGCGGGGTTAAATCTGACTTTGCACAGAAAGGGATAAATTATGCTGCCAGAAAAGTCTTTGGTCACCTACCAAACAGCATCAAAAGCCTGACAGATAGCCAACTAACAATTAAAAATAACTTAAAAGAATTTCTAGATGACAACTCCTTCTAGTCATTGGCTGAATTTTTAGATATAAATGAAAGGGTGGCGGGGGGGCGGGGGGGGGGGAACCACTTAAACATTAGTTGATGATGATGATGATGATGTTTGGTTTGTGGGGCGCTCAACTGCGTGGTTATCAGCGCCCGTACAATTACCCAATCTTTGCTCAGTCCAATTTCGCCACTTTCCTGGATGATGATGAAATGATGAGGACAACACAAACACCCAGTCATCTCGAGACAGGTGAAAATCCCTGACCCCGCCGGGACTTAAACATTAGTGTCATGCAATATTTTGTGTAATGTAATATCTTGTACAGACATCTTTTATTAACCTGACACGTTCCACATCATTACGAAGTGTCGTATTCATGATCTGTGGAACAAGTATTAATCTAATGTAATCTAAGCAATGATGCGTGGGCATAAAGCTTTTACGTCCAATAGCCAGAAGTGTTACGATTTCACGGGGAATTTCTCTCTGACTACATCGTGTTTCAATCGAGTGCAAACAGCCCCAAGGAAGAAGAGGACCTTTTTCCTTCATTTGCCCTCTTTCACAGGACCACCGCGTTTACCTTTGAGCACCGCGCGCTATCTGAGCCACGCGCCACGGTGAACTTTGGGTTTTTATTGCCCCGCTTCCTCTTGCGACCGTCACCATCGCCGCCTGCTGAGCGAGACAATGTCGCGCGTTTTACGAGATGCGGAGGGGAAATTAATTCGCTCAGGGGAAGAGCAATTTCCTGTGATGCCTGCGTCTCGCGGTGGCTGCGGAATGGCGCCTGCAGGAGCACTTCTTCCTGCGGCGGCGTCGGATCCCGTGGGGCCTACAGACGCAAAGGCCCGGCTTAGAAGGCTACAACGAGATGCAGGGTCCAATTACGCTGTCGTTGTATTCAAAACGAGAGGTGGAGCACTTGATAAGAAAAACAGTTTAAACAGTTACAGGTATTGTTGTGCTTCAGTATCTCAAACATATAGCTGCCATTAATAAGGGTTTTTTTCTTCAATTTATTGGTTATTTCATTCTGTCTGCACGATACTGGGAGAGTGAGTTGTCAGCATTATTACTGTTGATCTTGAGCACGCATTATAAAAAATATGTACTTTTTCCAAATAGTACATCACAGGATTAGATTTAAAGAAAATTATTTTTTTTCGGTTATTTAATTTATTTATTCCTATCAGAAGCAAACAGTGATATAAATGCAAATTCCATTATGTAATGGTACTGAGTGACAAAATATATCAAAGCACCTGTCCAGCAATTTGCCAAATCACGGGTATCAGATGCCGCTGCCATCAAGTCCTCCACTGTGCATCCAGGTGGCACATGCTGCGGTTCGTAAAGTATGCTGTGGTTTGATCTTCGCCACATTCGTATAGTCTACATGGGATAGCGAAGTCTCACTTCACCTTACTCACCCTGGACAAGCCAACAAGGAGGGGAGGTGTTCGATTCAGTCTGAGAAGGCTCATTTGGTTGTATGGTGGAAATTCCTCCCAGACCTCAGTCGTTGAGGGGTGTGTTGATCTCCATACAATGGATGCGCATGTAAGATAACTGTTTTGGAGATCTAGTTCGTGTTTTCAACTTCTAATGCTGTGGATTCGGAAAAACTCTTAACAGTCAAGGCTGCAAATACAGTGTCATTAATAGTTTCAGCTTATGTACAAGCCATCTCCAGATCATAAAAAAGTACATTGACTAGTCTACAGCTGCCAAATGGCGGGAAACATCGTTCGTTAGAAAGAATGCAAATACCAAAATTTTTCCTCCGTATCTCTTCTGGTGATCTAAAATAGAAACGTAGATGACGATGGTGTGGCTTGTGTCAATATGTTACAGACTCTAGTAGGCCCTTCGAGATCTGCTTTTAAGGCATGAATAGGTGTGTGAGGTATATGGGTGTTGGAGTGTGTGTGATAGTAAACTGAACTGCCAAAGGAACTGGTATAGGCATCCATATTCAAATACAGAGATATATAAACAGGCAGATTACGGCGCTGCGGCCGGCAACTCTTCTATAACACAACAAGTGTCTGGCGCAGTTGTTAGATCCCTTACTGCTGCTACAATGGCAGGTTACCGAGATTTAAGTGAGTTTGATCGTGGTGTTATAGTCGGCGCACGAGGGATGGGACACAGCACCTCAGAGGTAGCAATGAAAGGGTATTTTCCCCGTTCGACCATTTATCGTGAGTACCGGGAATCCGGTAAAACATCAGATCTCCGACATCGGTGCGACCCGGCAAAGATCCTGCAAGAACAGAACCAACGACGACTGAAGAGAATCGTTCAACGTGACAGAAGTGTAACTCTTCTACAAAGTGCTGCCGATTTCTATGCCGGGCCATCAACAAGCGTCAGCGTGGGAACTATTCAACGAAACATCATAGATATGGGCTTCCGTAGCCGTAGGCCGACTCGTGTACTCTTGATGACTGCACGCCACAAAGCTTAACGCCTCGCCCGGGCCCGTCAACACCGCCATTGGACTGTTGATGACCGGAAACATGTTGCCTGGTCGGACATGTCTCGTTTCAAATTGTGTCGAGCAGACGGGCGTGTACGGGCATGGAGACAACCTTATGTATTCATCGTCCCTGTTAAAGTTGGTGGGGGCCCTGTAATGGTGTGGAGCATGAGCAGTTCTAGTGATATGGGACCCCTGGTAATTTGGATACCACTCTGACAAGTGACACGCACGTAAGCACCTTTTCTGATCACCTCCATCCATTCATGTCCATTGTGCATTCCGGCGGACTTGGGCAACTCCAGTACATCAATGCGACGCCCCACACGTCCAGAACTACTACAGAGTGGCTCCAGCAATACTGTTCTGAGTTTAAACACTTGCGCTGGCCATCAAATTCCCCTGAAATGAACATTATTGAGCGTGCTGTTCAGAAGAGAAGTCGCTCCCACTCTTACTAATTTATGGACAGGCCTACAGGATTCGTGGTGTAGGTTCCCTTTAGCATTATCTCAGACATTAGGTGAATTCATGCCAGGTCGCCGGCCGGAGTGGCCGTGCGGTTCTAGGTGCTGCAGTCTGAAACCGAGCGATCGCTGCGGTCGCAGGTTCGAATGCTGCCTCGGGCATCGATGTGTGTGATGTCATTAGGTTAGTTAGGTTTAATTATTTCTAAGTTCTAGGCGACTGATGACCTCAGAAGTTAGATCGCATAGTGCTCAGAGCCATTTGAACCATGCCAGGTCGTGTTGTGGCCCATTCTGCGTGCTCGCGGGTGGTCCTATACGTTGTTAGGCCAGTGTACCAGTTTCCTTGGCTCTTCATTGTATATGGTGGAGTGTGTGTGTGTGTGTGCGGATATTATGGCCGCTCAGCATCGAGGTATCAGCGTTCCTACAGTTAACAAAACAAACAAATGTGGAGATAAACTCTTGAACTGTTTCACACTCGTGCATACGAATCGACCACACAGTCACTCCATCTCACATACGCTAAACCAAATCAAAAGCAGGGAAAGTAGCTATACATAAAATGAGACCAAATAGAAAACAAAACACAGAAGAGCTAAAACAAATACGGTGTGGCAAATAGAGGGGGAAGGAGAAGGTGGATAGTAAGAGGAGGTAGGATGAGATGGATAGAGAAAGTGGTAGGGAGAAGGTGGACAGATTAAGGTGGGAGTAGCAGATCCACAGAGTGTTAGGGATGGGGTTCAGTAGATTGACAGATAGAGAGGGAATGGACCGGATGGACATGTGAAGGGGGGAGGACGAGATGAATGGTGAGGAGCGAGGGGGAGATAGACTGAGAAAGCGGATGAGAAGAGGGAAAAACAGGGGTGAATGGAACTGATAGACAGGTTGGGAGCAGAAAATATACGGAAAAGGGGGAGTAGGGCATTACAGAAACAAGGGTAGGAGGACATGTACTCAGAGATGGGGAGGACCAGGATGAGTGGGACGCAGTGGTAGATAGGTGCTTGGCAAGTGAATAGGGACCATAGGTGACGAAGAGGGGATAGAGAGAAAGCATGGGGATGATGGGGGGGGGGATAGAAAGAGATGGGGCCCAGAGAGGTGTGTTGGAAAGGTATGAGTAGGAGAATGAGGGGTTAAAGAGAGGGAAGGATATGCACAGTAGGCGAAGCCACGGATAAAACCCTTATTATATATATAAATATGGCAACACAGCCCATTCTGACTGCGACTAGTAGCTATGATGATTTAAGATTTATGATTTAACACTTAGTGTCCGTAAGGCCATCAATGGTACAAATCAAAAACTTATTAAGAGTTGTTAAGCGATTCATAAAAGTCGACATATGATATGAACCCGAACCTGAACCACAAAGTTTCTGGAAGTGGTTGACAGATGTTTGTTGAGTATTATGGCATGAGGAGGCGGTAGCTCACTACACACTATTAATCTAATTATGATTTATACGGTTTGTTGTCCCAGTAATATCTATGTCTGTGAAAATACTTTTACAACAGTGACAATGCTTCTGACATGATTTCACCAAAACGTACAACAGTAAATACTGACAAAGAACCTCCTGAGTGCGAGGTCACAAATGACCAATGATCTTAACGGCATTCTACTTCCCGCATATTGTCTACCACAATATTGACTGCTAATGAGAACAGGGGGTAGAACTGGAGTTATCCAGTGACGACGAGCACAGCATGAGGCCATGGAGCGTTGTTGAACTCCTTTGTCGGCGAGTAGCTCACAGCAGTGCTACAGTGCCACTGGTGTTGATGTAAAGCAGAGCAGTGGCAAAGATAAGCAAAACAAATACCTACAACTACAGTCGCCGAAGTTTACATATCGTCAGAAAGAAATCCAAGGAATCCCGCAAAGTGAGAAAGAATTGGCTGATAAAATGTTAGCATTTCTGCAGGATGAATCAGTCCACTGGGTGGTGTCGTATATGCTCGACTGCGCGTACAATCTATATAAGTAGTACAATGATGATTTCGAAATAGGCGTCAAGCCATATATTTTATTGTACTAACTGTAATGACTTACGTGGAAGATCGTCCTCAGCACAGTAAAAAACAATTATGAACAGGTTTCGAATAAGTCTGAGTCTTTTGTGACCGCAAGACCTGTTCCAGAAGAAAAGCTTCCAGATCCTCTGGTAAACTCCGAGAAAATGACGAATGCTGTTAATGCTGTTCCAGGAACTTTAGCGGAGAAGGTTTTTCCCCCTGAAGAAATTCGCCATTTCCCTAAAACTCGACCAAGGAAAAACAGCATCTATGAAAGAAAGAGGAGGAAGTTTGCTTTCTTAACAGACACGCATAGAAACAGGCTCTACAAAAAGAAGTAGACGAGAGAAATGATAAGGCACCTAGGAGTGGAGAGAAAAAAAAGAAAAGAATGAAGCAAAATTAGCAGCAAAAGAACATTGCAATTCAGTCCATCATCAAACGAAGAAGAAGAAAAAAAAAAGAAAATTATTATTTGATCTTCTAGGATGTTTATAGAGTGGGAGAGTAATATGCACAGGTAATAAGTACAGCTTACTAAATGCAAATTGTGTCTCATTGTTTATGTGCGAATAATGATCCATTCTACGTGTTAGAAGACTGTGGACACAATGAAGACTTTCCTGACATGTCAGGCATTTCTAACTGACGCCAAGGCTATTTTCAGTGAAATTTTGTTTGCAAGATGCCCTGATGATGGGCTAAATTGAAACACGTGTCAGCCTCTCTTCTACATTTTGTTGTTGCCGAACTCATGATTGAACAGGGCATTTTATTTATGATTTCTACGTGCAAATGTACGTAATTTGTCAACGTCATTTTTAAATTTAACCAGTTTAAAGTAGAAAAATGAATAAAATTTAAGAAGTGTTTTTTGTTTCGATGTGCTCCTCCATCGCCTATTATTGACGTCTGTTGCATTAAAGCTTCAATCATTCTCCCTGCAGTCTTTTACTTCATAATTAAAGTCATTCTTTGCATTGAGGTTCAACACAATCTGCATTCACAAAGGAAAGTGATTGGTGATCTGGTTATATCGACCTCAAAATTAAATACTTTATAATGATCTACATTTCTTGTTTCAAAACATTGTTTTCAATACAATTTTATATACCGGTTCGATAACAATGTTGCAAATAATGACAGAAGTTAAATTAGGGTTTGACTCACAGATAGTGTAGTAGGCACAGGACGTACTTTCAATGTCGTTCAACGCAGCAACATGCAACACAATATTCACACGTGGACACGAAAAAAGTACAGGAAAGGTGGAGTCGGATGTGCTGGTTGTTATTCCGACTAATTGCGCCAGCGTCCACTGTCGGATAGCGAAGCAGAACAGAAACTGCCGAAGGGCTTTGTAAAACAGTACATTGGCGAATGAACAAATCATGTTGTACTCTTTCAGGATAGCCACTGTATCTGATACCGTTTAGCAGAGTCTGCTGGTGTGGACTGACTCAACACATACAATGCACCACGAAGTTTAAAAAGTAAGATAAAGTAACAAATGTAGCTTTAACGGGCTACTATTCCACACCGATGGATTGAAACGAAAGGCGTAGACGCGTGGGGATAATGAACACATTACAGCTGCAGCACAGTGGTCCGCTGACATTCACAAAGGCAACTTTCCTAAAATTGCCAAATAATTACGTAAGGCTTGGCTGAGGCACATCAAAATCACTATATCATACTGAAAGACATTAAACAACATCTAAATCATTTTCGATTTAGGTACACTGTGAACTACTTCTACACCGACGGCCAGATCTCACTTACAAAAAAACATATTAAAATGGAGTGAAAATTCTAACATAAAGGGTATTACAGTCCTTAGAATATATTTCAGAACACATTAAGACACCTTAAAAGACTACGATACCTTACGTGGGCTCAGAAAAGTGACTTCGAGGCACGTACATGACTGTAGTTCCAGTACAAGTCACAAAAAAACTGTCCGAAATTTATAAAATAACTGAATAATAATACAATGACCGGGCTTCTACTGTCGTTAAGTCACAAAGAAACTGTTCGAAATTTATAAAATAACTGAATAAAAATACAATGACCGGGCTTCTATTGTCATTAACAAATCTTTAAGATGATTAACTGCCGGAAGAACATTAAATTTGTACTTGTTGATGTTCACTCAAAGAACTGCCGTGAACAAACCAACAAACTCCTTGAGCGACTATTCACCAGACACAGTACACAGCTGATGGCCACAACTCATACTCAATGGTCCCGACCACAATTTACCATTTATTTTCAAGTATGAAAATTTTCATAGCCAACGGCCTTGCCGCAATGGTAATACCGGTTCCCGTCAGATCACCGAAGTTAAGAGCTTTTGGGCTGGGCTAGCACAGATGGGTGACCATCCGGTTTGCCGAGCGCTGTTGTCAAGCGGGGTACACTCAGCCCTTGCGAGGCAAACTGAGGAGCTACTTGACTGAGACGTAGCGGCTCCAGTCTCGTAAACTGACTTACGGCCGGGAGAGCGGTGTGCTGACCACAAACCAACCAGTGACGATTGTGGGCTGAGGATGACACGGCGGCCTGTCGGTACTGTTGGGCCTTCCAAGGTGTGTTCGGACGGAGCTTTGCTTAGTTTAGTTTAGTAAAATTTTGATAAGTAGACTGTCTTTTAACGTTTCCCTTACTACTTCGACTCTAAACGACACATTGCGAACTTCATCCACGCTAATATTGCTAATTTCATACCTTTTATTCAGCATATCAGCAAGAGCTCTCCGATAGCGCTCGCACCTGAGGATAGCTGACCATGAAAGGCGGGCTTGCGGGGACGACGTCTCCTTGATCAAACTGCTCCAACGGGAACATCTCCTTTGACTGCAGCCATCTCTCCTCTGCTCTTGACTTCGTCGATTTTTTACGAAGCATCAGGCAGTATCCTTGCTTATCTTTCCAGAAGGTTGTATTTTGATATAGCCCCCTACATTCTGTCTGGGGATAGAACTATAACCCATGACATCCAAACCTAATGCAGTCACACACACATGGAACGGTATTGATTGGCAATGGACGTGTGATACATTTAAATAAACCACAAATGGGTCTATTCTCACATCCGAAGGCCTTATTTCACGAGTATTAAAACGGAAAAGTTCTTGTTATGCCACACAGTACCGTGAGAACCAACCTTGTGACACACTAGTATCCAAATGGTTGAATCTGAGCTACTGCAGGGCCGCTTGAAGGTTTGTTAGCAAAGAAGACACACTGAACGTGTGTCGAAGTTCTCACTGTTGTGCAGGTATTCCCAGTGTGACAGAGATACAAAGATAAAGTAGGGTAAGGAATCGGAAGAAGTGCAATTACTCCGTAACTAGTCTGCATTACACCAAAATACTCAGAAAATATACCCGAATAACACGGGAAATTTTGCCGGCGGGGTTCCGATTTCCCCACGCACAGATTAGCTTATTCAGAGTAGGCATATTAGGAATAACACTGAAAGTACTTCATACCCTGTTGCCTCTCTTAAAGTGCATCAAATATTGTGTGGGACGGCTGTGTTTTGCCCATCCTGCGAAACTCCGAAATACCAATGACTGCAAAGTAGGCAAATGTGGTAATGAAAACGGAGGAAACATCGGTGTTGTCGCATCTTTCAAACAATTCTGTCAAGAGCACCCGCTGAAATTTCAGTTAATTTTGTGTGCGACGTGGTGGTCACATTAACTAAACGAAGTGACTGGACAATTGAAAGAAAAACATCCCTTGGTCACTATTTTTAACAACACTGGTTTCAACACTGCTAAGAGTGTCTTCTTCAGAATTTAAAACAAAGAATGGTGTATATTCTACACTCCTGGAAATGGAAAAAAGAACACATTGACACCGGTGTGTCAGACCCACCATACTTGCTCCGGACACTGCGAGAGGGCTGTACAAGCAATGATCACACGCACGGCACAGCGGACACACCAGGAACCGCGGTGTTGGCCGTCGAATGGCGCTAGCTGCGCAGCATTTGTGCACCGCCGCCGTCAGTGTCAGCCAGTTTGCCGTGGCATACGGAGCTCCATCGCAGTCTTTAACACTGGTAGCATGCCGCGACAGCGTGGACGTGAACCGTATGTGCAGTTGACGGACTTTGAGCGAGGGCGTATAATGGGCATGCGGGGGGCCGGGTGGACGTACCGCCGAATTCCTCAACACGTGGGGCGTGAGGTCTCCACAGTACATCGATGTTGTCGCCAGTGGTCGGCGGAAGGTGCACGTGCCCGTCGACCTGGGACCGGACCGCAGCGACGCACGGATGCACGCCAAGACCGTAGGATCCTACGCAGTGCTGTAGGCGACCGCACCGCCACTTCCCAGCAAATTAGGGACACTGTTGCTCCTGGGGTATCGGCGAGGACCATTCGCAACCGTCTCCATGAAGCTGGGCTACGGTCCCGCACACCGTTAGGCCGTCTTCCGCTCACGCCCCAACATCGTGCAGCCCGCCTCCAGTGGTGTCGCGACAGGCGTGAATGGAGGGACGGATGGAGACGTGTCGTCTTCAGCGATGAGAGTCGCTTCTGCCTTGGTGCCAATGATGGTCGTATGCGTGTTTGGCGCCGTGCAGGTGAGCGCCACAATCAGGACTGCATACGACCGAGGCACACAGGGCCAACACCCGGCATCATGGTGTGGGGAGCGATCTCCTACACTGGCCGTACACCACTGGTGATCGTCGAGGGGACACTGAATAGTGCACGGTACATCCAAACCGTCATCGAACCCATCGTTCTACCATTCCTAGACCGGCAAGGGAACTTGCTGTTCCAACAGGACAATGCACGTCCGCATGTATCCCGTGCCACCCAACGTACTCTAGAAGGTGTAAGTCAACTACCCTGGCCAGCAAGATCTCCGGATCTGTCCCCCATTGAGCATGTTTGGGACTGGATGAAGCGTCGTCCCACGCGGTCTGCACGTCCAGCACGAACGCTGGTCCAACTGAGGCGCCAGGTGGAAATGGCATGGCAAGCCGTTCCACAGGACTACATCCAGCATCTCTACAGTCGTCTCCATGGGAGAATAGCAGCCTGCATTGCTGCGAAAGGTGGATATACACTGTACTAGTGCCGACATTGTGCATGCTCTGTTGCCTGTGTCTATGTGCCTGTGGTTCTGTCAGTGTGATCAAGTGATGTATCTGACCCCAGGAATGTGTCAATAAAGTTTCCCCTTCCTGGGACAATGAATTCACGGTGTTCTTATTTCAATTTCCAGGAGTGTATAACATGGTCGCAGAATAATGACTAAAAACTATGATAGGGTATAAGTACGGAATCATCGGAAAAGACTCACAGTACTTATATGTCATTTATAAAATAATAAATATGCCAAAAGGGCATTAGTCACATAGATATTTAAGATAAAGAAAACTGTGATGGCAGGCCACTAAGGGCTCTTCGTTACTTGCGTGGTGCAGGTTGCAAAACGCACTGGATTCATTTAGGAACATTAGAACCTCATTAAAGCCCAATTGGGCGAGGACTCGATCAATGGGATAAAGGTTTTTGGTGTAGCGTTAGTACCTCATTTGTTGGCAGCTGTATGTTAGGCTGTCGAGCGTCTAGCTCCATTCAGACGGTGTGTCCCATTGTTCAGTCATATTAATACGCGCTTTTGTCTTCTGTAAAACCTCTATTACACCGAAGCGACCTCAAAAGATCGAGAAACAATGAACGAGAGTTCTCAGATGTGTAAACGGTTGGCGAGCACGAGAAAACTTCACTCGGTAGTGAAATGAAATGAAGTGTCACCCCAGACCATCACTCCTGGTCGTCGGGAAGTTTAGCAATCGACATTCGGGTTGGCATCCCACCACTGTTGTCCTGGGCGTCTCCAAACACGTCTTCGCTGATCGTCGGAGCTGAGTTCGAAGTGGGAATCATCACTGAAGTCAGTTCTACTTCAGTCAATGAGATTCCAGCTCGAATGTACCCGGCAGTATTGCAAAGAATATGGTTGGTGTACAGAGGACAATGGTAGTCGGTGTAAGGGACTCCGCGAGTTGGCTCACATTCTGTCAGCTGCCTGTTATTGGTACTGGAGGTCACCGGAGCACAATTTTGCACGGCGGATCGATGATCATGATGAATTTGGCGCTCTGAGAGTCTTTCTGAGGGTCGCTCTTGCCATTATCTTTCCGTCATCTCTCTAAGTCGACACCTTTCTTCTTGAATCTGTGTTTAGCCATGGTTTACCCATTCCTGCCAACATCGTCGAATAAAGGGATCACTTCTGTTCAAATACCAAACAGTTCGCCGATTACTCCAACCAGCTTCTTAGCGCCGAGCTATACGTCCTCTCACAGATGCTGATATGTCCTTATATTGTTCATGTGCTTGTCTACGAGGCATAGTTACTGTCGATATGAGTGCACTGAATGAAATTCACAAAGACTTTATGCTCTGGTATCGGCATGTCCCCTGGTTACTATCCTTGCCAGCTCCGCGGTGAAACTGCTGTGTAGCGTCACACACTCACCCATCGGCCCCCAAAATTTACAGTTTTCCGTTTTCTGTCGGTATCTGTGTGAATATCAGTTTGTGACCAACATGCAAAACTTTCTCGTAGTGCGTCAGTTTTTTTTTATTGTACTTGTTCCTCTGTAGACTTTTATTGTCCTGGGATCTTTTTCAGATACTCAGACATATTCTGAAGTATATATTACATCCGTTCTTTGTTTTTTGTAAATTTTTATTGCAATGTTATATGAACGTGATGCCTTTCTTAGTCGGATAATTTACAACGTTTAGTTTAGTAACTAGGTACAGAGCGATCATATCTTCATTTACAGGCCACTATGCAGAAGCTATCATAAAGAACTTGTCACTCAAATCGTCTTCTTTTAATACACTCTTATTTTATTAGAAACGAACAGTTCACTCTCATTGGTCGTATGTTTTGGGATTTGATCAGTTTCTCCTTGAAGCCATATAAATCTTAGTCTGTTGGTTATGCTTAACGATTCAGTGTAGAGATTGTCTTGATACAGAAGTTTAGGGCGACAGAACGGGGGACTGGCACCATTAGTCATATTTTTGGTTTTGTAAAGCCACACACGGAATACCACTATCGACAATATGATACATACATATAAAGTTACGAAAGAATTCTGAAATCCAAATACAGAGCTCTGGCTTCTGAAGCGGTACAGGTTCATGCTTGGACATCTGTAGCGGTAGGGAAAATACGAACAGAATAGATTGCAGTCCGTTGTTGTGATCGTAATTCAACTTCGTCAAAGAACATAAATTTTTCGAAACATATGTGGTTTTCGCTATCCACCTTGCACGATTAATCCCTTTGCAGCACGAAAGGATTCCCCCTGAGATGCATCTTCGAGCAGAAAATTAATAGTTAATTAAAAAACTATCAATTTAATTGTCTCTTATACCTTATGCCTGCAAGGTAAACACAAGAGACCGTTCTCCAAAATGTTTTCATACAAAACACAGGGACCTTTGAAAGTGGTCTTATGTTAAGCCGTTGTGATAGAAAATGATTTAACAGAAAAGCCATTCAGTGCGAGTCTGAGGAACAGCTTTTCTCTGCCCTTTTCCGTAATACGTTAAACGACTGAGATATGCGAAACGTTGAGCCAGTACTCGAATTTCCTTGCCATTTATTTTCAGATACAGTTGTGCGTAAAATTTATATTTTAAGTGCATTATGCATATTTTACTGATTCTCTCATTTTTATATTCGTTTAATTCTCGTCTGTTAATGACTGCCTCTGCTCGCACAAAAATTATTGATTTTATGCATGTAGCTTAGGGGGCGGACTGATTTAAGAAAACGCTAATTTTTTCCGGTTGTAAAAACATTCAATGCAATGACGTGTGGTTTGTCGTCAAGGTTTTGAAGAAATGTCTTGTCACTTGGTGCTTGTTAAGTTTCAACGATCTCCCAGCATATTTATGTAGTTGCCGCCGTTGCTGATACAATCTTCCCAATTTTAGTAGTCAGTTCAGCTCTTATATCGGAATTCGTTCTTTTCCGAAATTAATTTTCACTGCCAGCACAATATGATATTTTGATGCGAAGTTACACGCCAGAAAATCGTAAAAGTGGACTATTAATGTTTGTTTGACGGATGGTAGTCCGCTTCCAGTATTTCACGCTAATAATACCCAAATAAGTATGTATAATTTTCTATAAAGCTACTGAAAACCAAGACACTGTGCTGTCTAGGAGCACGAGCTTCCCTCGAAAGTGAATGGCTTTTGGGTTTATCCGCTCTAGGTCCAAAACAGATTCCGTAATCCTTGTTTCGTTTCAGCTTGTCTTGGCGTTTCTTCGCCTGGCCAGTGGTCACTGGCTTGTCATATCATCCAACCAATGTGCTGTTTTCTGAGAACGCATTGAGCTAAAAAAGTTCTTTGGCTGACTTAACCTACGTTAGTTAATCAATGAATTTATCATGCAAAAGAAATACTTGAGTTAACGTGTTACTTCCTTTGGAAATTTATCTAAACTCTATGTTTCACACAATTAGATAAAAAAAATGGTGAACGAGTAAAAACGCTCGTTCTCGAAAAGGAACGATCACGCCTGAACTAGTACCCAAAGATGAATGAGCTCACCCATCTCTCATAACAGTTATTCGGAACTGTGAACTTAAACTTCTACAGAACTATTCAAATTTTGTGCAGAGAACAATATAATTACAGCACATCTATCAAGAACTCTGGAAAAGTTAGAAGCCAACTAAGCAAGTAATGAAAATAGATCCCTCATTATTGCAATTATGTTGTAAACTATTATCGGCAGAGAAAAAGTCATCAGGATTTTCTGTAGGACTATTGGAGAGCTACTCAGAATTTTGACCATTTTTTTCGCAAATTTGGCAATTACCGTCTTTTACAAGAGTAAATCTTTCTCGAGTAGTGTTGATTTTTTTCACCCAGTTCTGCAGAACTTTTTATATTTTGTCGAGAGAACTCAAGAACTACAACGTATATAACAAAAAATTGTATTTCTCGAGAGACCGGTGCCAACTTCACGTGAATTCATCTACTGCATCCAACACGGATTAATTTGTGCAATGCCCAAAGTTTACCCGAGAACTTCAGCATTGAATTTACAAATTTACTCCCACTTACTCGCAGCTTTCATCCGAAAATACCGAGCAAGGAAATTACTCCTCTTAAGCTGTATAACTTTCCAACGTGATCCGACGGAACTTTCTATAACTGCACTGCAGTGTCAACGAACCCAAAGCTGTCACGACTGACCTCCTCGCGCCCCCAAAGCTGAGCACCTACACTCCAGCGAAAAAGACGACACCTTGGTCGCGTTTTTTTCGCTGTCCTCACCAACCAATTTTTGTCACGCTTTTCTGCTGTACGGTACAGACCACTCAAAATCCGCGGAGATCACGTAGAAATACACCTTACTAGGCGTCCTTCTGCCTCGAGGGAGCTTCCAGAAACTTCTAGTTGCCTCTCCCGAGGAATCTGACGGGATGACGAAGCGCCTCTTCTAAAATCTAGTGGAAGACTACTTAATGCCTGATGCTCAAAACGTTCCATAATAATGTGTCAGCTGCAAATGGCGAAATGCCCATAGTAAGGCGTCAGCCTGTTCATAGAATTCACCATTTTATTTTAAACAGTTCGAACGGAGACGTAATTCAGTTAAGTCACAAACATCTGGATCAACTTTCTCCCTTATGATCTCCATTGTATCTGATACGGAACGATTGTAAATAACGATGTCACATCGAAGCTAAAAAGAATGTCACCTGCAGATATCTCTAGAGTGCGTATAATTTCTAAAAAAATGTTTCGAGCCTTTCACAAAAGTATTTGTTTTACTAACTAGATGTCTCAGTTTACCAGATACAGGACGTGCTCCCCGCCATCAAGGAAGTGAATATGCGGCCGCGTTGTGCGAGCGGCATAAACAAAGCGCTGCAGATCACCTCGGCGGACAATAATATTTTGAGTAAACATTCCCCCTCTCTTGCTATGTCCGTTTCGCAACTAGCCAATTATGACAGCCAACCATTGGCAGTAGGAGGAATTTCAACCAATTACCCTTCTCCAGCATAAGTGTGGAATAGTGCCTTTCTATCCAGTGACGAAGGGCTACCAATAGTATCCACAAGAGTAAAGCCAATAACGCCCCTTTTTCTGCATCAGTGCAGGAATGTTAGCCTATGACGATGGCCCAGCAATGGTAGACATAAAAATTTCAATCAGTACTACCATTTCTTCAGCACGAACGCGAGAAGACCTCCCTTTATAAGAGAAAACGACACTGGTCTCTGAGAGTGTTCTAGCGGTAGTGGACATCGGAAGATCCTGAGAAAGATTCCAGCAGAGGGATCGAAACGTCGATTATTTTAAATATGATGCGGCTGCGGCCTAATAACCCGGAATATTTTAATTTCAGTGGCAGCTGCCGCGAAAGCCTGCAGACTTACATAAAACTACCTGTTTGCAAGTGAAATATCTAGTCAATTTGGGACTAATAGTTTCCCATTATTTTTCATTTTAACCTTGCTTTTAATTGAAGTTTCTACTTCAATGAACAACAATGAATGGTCCAACATATTGTGGTTCAGTTAATCTTTCAACATACTAACCCAAATAAAAAACGTTACTATTATACAAACTAAATATGTAACTATCATATTGTAACAGGGGGCTTGTAAATTGCAGGTGAAATCAAGGGGTGCAAAAATTCCTGTACATCCTGCATTTTTTCGAAAACTCTTTTGTATTGGACAAACAAGATGAAACACCATTGCCGAAGTAATTCATTTGATGGAGGCGTAACCGATAAAAGAGAAGGCAGTCATAAGATTGCAAAATATGAAACTAAAAGAAAGCATTCTCACTGAACTGAAAGCCACTGAAAATTTCTCGTTTGAATGAAGAATCTACGTTTTAACACTGATTCTGAACCTTGTTTTGCAGGTTCTCAGTTGTGATCTGATTATCGCAGTAGCCGAAGCGTCGTAATGAATAAAGAAACATATTAAGCTATGTAGATGGTTTTATTCAAAAAACACCAAAAACAACTAATAAAAAACTGCTCGAGGAGTCAACAGATCCGGCGGGTGGGAGTGATAAGGGAGGAAGAGAAGTGTTTGACATTAGGCTGCCAGAATCTATACGGTTCCACAAACCCATGTGTCTCTCAGTAACGTATCCGTTAGCGAAAGCAGACAAAAAGATCATTTTGAATGAAACAGTAGCTCTAACGTCCGGTATCCTTACTCATTACAATACTGTTTAATAAACAGTTATACAATTATATATATCCATCTGGATTTTGTTACGCTGACACTAAAGTATCTAGGTATCATTCTAGTGATTCTCAATGCTCTCTCAACAGCTGGGAACAAAGATAATTTCTCAGATTAAAGTTATAAGTGTTATTAAATAAACACCTGACATAAATTTTAAATGTTTCATTGTTCCCATGCACTAATATTTTATGTGACAATCTATCTGAAAAATTCGACTTTGACCTGAGTCAGTGAACTGAGACCTGACGTGGTCCTGATAGATGGAGCCAGGATAGGAAGCGAGGGACAAGGGTGATGGGCAATAAAGATGGATGGATCGTTAAGTCTTCAAAGATGTGATCGAGGGGCAGGTGATGGTGGGGGGGGGAGGGGGGGTTGAGAGGGGGCATGGAGATGATGAGATGATGATGGCACGGGAAGTGTGATGGATATGGGAGCTGGAAACAGCAACGGGCAAGAGTGGGTAAATGGTGATCGGGAGGCTGGGGGAAGTATGAAACCCCTATCTATGAAAAGATGAGCGATTGTAACTTGAATAAGAGAACTTTGATAGATGGCACTCTCAGGAGGCAGCAGTGTTAGTGTTCTTTTATCTGTTGTAGAGGCAACACGGTGAACTCATTGCGCTAGAGAGAAACCTACGATTGGCAAGTAGCTGACATGTACCAGTCGCTTCGCTGATAAGTCACTCATAAAGTTATTTGGTTCGAAGTATAGGAATCTGGATACATCTAGATGCATCTGTGGGTCAGGAATCCTATTGATGTTGCATTTTGATAGGTTATTGGGGATATGGAGAGACAGAGGCACGCATTGGTGCAAACACTGCCCGAGAGCAAAGAGGATTATGGAGACAATGAAACAATGACCTGCGAGCTTAAGTGATGTGCAGGATAGGCAAAAATTGGGAGAAAGGTAATTTCAATACCTGGTAGAGAATGTGTACAGGAGAGGGATAGCAGATGTGGAGGGCAAGGAATAGTGTAAAACGTTCTCGGAGTTTTAAGAAATGGCAAGAGTTTGAAGATGAGAGATCCAAACTACGGTGGCAGAAATGAGGACTGTCGGGTATGGACCAGGAAGACACAATTTGACCAGAACCCTCGCTCCACATTCCATGACGTCATATCAATTCAGATGCTTCAGTATTTGGAATGGACTAATATAGAAGCGCAGCTTTTGTGATGTCTATAGAAGGAGATGGCAGCACTGACAGAAACAAAATAGATACTCACAGCTCACTAACAAGCGTAATCCTAACGTTAGAAAGACTGATTATGGATTCCGTTCGCAGACAGACCACAGCGAGGGCTTGCGTTTGCACAACGAATGGACATATGCGCACGTTAGAAGAAAATATGAACATATGTTTGCGAGATAACTGCGAATGTGCGATTACGAACCACCAGTGACTTCTGTGTGAAACAATATTTTATTTAGCACAAATTTATTTCAAATGGAAACTTTTAGGTTACATTCCCGTCTATTTGAGCAAAAATTTAGCACAGAGCCTACCTTAGGCAAAATTACAATACTAATTTACTACGCTCCATGTGGGGAAAGGAGCTTCCCATAACTCAAGTTGGTGAAATATTTCTGATTAGTTGTAGCAGTTGAGGGCAATAACTAATAACTAATATTTTATGCAACGGAAAAATTGTCAGTGACTACACTGGAAAAAGTAGGAATTGTAAATGGACTTTCTTAATTGAATATTTTTCTTTCGATCACATACAGATTCGTGTTCCCCCTCAAGTCGCACATGTAACTGTTTAACTAACACATTTACTAATTTTCAACCAATTTCGTGACAAATTTCTACAATGCAACTCTTGAATTTTTTATTTTTTCACATGAAATATAGTACCTGCTTAGTGGAAAGTGTGTTGTGTTTAGCACTTTAAAATGAAATTACATGACATGCCCTGAATTTCTCTCCGTCTTTATCCGTTTGAAAGTGAGGTATTTAAAATCAAAAATTTTTCATTAATACATTAAAAAGTTACAGAAAATCTGTAGCTCCATTCCTACCACACAGTTTAACATACTGCACAACGTCATTGTAACTACAATAATGCGTTATGTCTAGACTTTACTGCTTTCATGAATGGCTTCTAAGTAACTTAGGAATTAACAAAATGGAAGTAAAATGTATCTTCTTGTTGTGTAGCACTGGAGTAAGACTGAGAAATTTATTTACAGGGAAATGTCTACGTACTATTTACTCTGAAAGAAAAGCAACCCTTCTACACGATCACTAGATTAGGAATTATGTTTAATTATATCACAAAGAGCCCAAGGACAGGCAACTAATGTAAGACGGTGTAGGAAGGGGTTGCAAATGATACACTAATGGCCATTAAAATTGTTACACCAAGAAGAAATGCAGATGATAAACGGATATTCTTTGGGCAAATATATTATACTAGAACTGACATGTGATTACATTTTCACGCAATTTGGGTGCATAGATCCTGAGAAATCAGTACCCAGAACAACCACCTCTGGCCGTAATAACGGCCTTGATACTCCTGGGCATTGAGTCAAACAGAGCTTGGATGGCGTGTACAGGTTCAGCTGCCCATGCAGCTTCAACACGATACCACAGTTCATCAAGAGTAGTGACTGGCGTATTGTGACGAGCCAGTTTCTCGGCCACCATTGAGCAGACGTTTCCAATTGGTGAGAGATCTGGAGAATGTGCCGGCCAGGGCAGCAGTCGAACATTTTCTGTATGCAGAAAAGCCCATACAGGCACTGCAACATGGGGTCGTGCACTATCCTGCTGAAATGTAGGGTTTCGCAGGGATCGAATGAAGGGTAGAGCCACGGGTCGTAACATATCTGAAATGTAACGTCCACTGTTCAGAGTGCCACCAATGCGAACAAGAGGTGACCGAGACGTGTAATCAGTGGCACCCCATACCATCACGCCGGGTGATACGCCAGTATGGCATGGACGAATACACGCTTCCAATGTGCGTTCACCGCGTTGTCGCCAAGCACGGATGCGACCATCGTAATGCTGTAAACAGAACCTGGATTCATCCGAAAAAATGACGTAATGCCATTGGTGCACCCAGATTCGTCGTTTATGACACCATCGCAGGTGCTCCTGTCTGTGATGCAGCGCCAAGGGTAACCACAGCCATGGTCTCCGAGCATTTCTTTTGGAGTGACCCTCGTAGTTTTAACGTATGCTTGGACAGCTTCGATTACATTTACTGTGGTTCACACTTCATGACAAATACGTTCACCTCCACAGTGTGAATTGTTCTCCCACAATGACAAGTGTGCAAGGTATCCTGATCGAAGCTGCTCTCTCTTTCCATCCGACTCTGGCGACAGTGTGCTCGCCGTTCCGTTTTCCTCTTTCCGACATCCTTTCATGTAGGCAGCCGCTACGCGCTTCTGTAGCCAGCACTGTGCTCCCACAGATGACAGGTCTGTTAATGACACTTTCACGTGTCTCTGAATCAATGATTACGTCCTCCAATTGATCGTGTACAATCAGGAAGTTTTCTCTTTAGCGCATAGTCGCCCACGATTTTGACATGGCCCAGACATGGAAGAGTCGGTAGCTTGTGAAACAATATCAAGCAAACCTACATGTTGTAAAATATAGCATTACCTTCGGGGGATATGTTCCCCTATGAAATGTAGAGGACACTTCTGATAAAGTGGAAAAAAGGGAACAACTATTCAGTCAGTGATTTTTTGGGAATTCTTTGCCTTATAGATGCGTGCTGATTACAAATATGCTACGCTCCAATCTGTTAACACCCCGTTGCTACACTATGATGTGACATCGCAGACCCAGCTTATGGGGTGGGAATCGACTCAGGGGAGGCCGTTTCAAATCCAGGAGGCGCAGATATCTTTCATCATGAGTATCTGGCCCGATTGTTTTTTTTATTACACTGTTTGTGAGGATTTACCGTTCTGTCCCTTATATCTCTAATACTGTTCAACAAATCAATGCCGGATCATGTTCACATATTCACTCAAGTTACGTACACTACTGGCCATTAAAATTGCTACACCAGGAAGATGACGTGCTACATACACGAAATTCAACCAACAGGAAGAAAATTCTGTGATATGCAAATGATTAGCTTTTCAGAACATTCACACAACGTTGGCGCCTGTGTCGACACGTACAAAGTGCTGACATGAGGAAAGTTTCCAACCGATTTCTCATACACAAACAGCTGTTCTCCTCCTGTTCCCTTCTCGCTCGACATCATCACAGTCACCCCGATGAGAGGGTGTAACTAACAGTTGTACCATATTTGCTAGAAATCGTTCCAGGGGTTTAGAATTATCTTTCTACACGTCACGTATTTGTACACAAATTTCGCATGTTTCTCCAGAGAGTTTTGACTTGCGGTTTCGTTTTCACGCAGCTCAACGCTTATGACATCATGTCTAGTGGACTATGTGCTGTACAATACTAAAATTTTGAATGTACATCCAGGCGTTTGGCTACTGCCTGCGAACTATGTTACGAACAGAGTTGGTAGCAAAGAAGCAACAAATTAAAACGTCGTACATGATGCCACAGTTGTTCACCCATCTGAGTATTTGACATTATATTTCTCGACTACGTGTCGTGAAATGATGGAGGTACATTCAGCATTATATGTAGATATTGTCTGCGGAAAGAGTTGTGGGTAGAATCAGAAGCAACGAAGTAACAAATTTAAAGGGCATGCATGATGTGGCAGTTTTTCAGGCACCTCATTGTTTATAATATCATTGCTCTTGAAAAATTTGACATATAATGATAAATTTTTTCTGGTACATTCAGTGGTATATTTGAACAGAGTCAACAAAATGTTAAAGGCGCTGCAGTCTGGAACCGCAAGACCGCTACGGTCGCAGGTTCGAATCCTGCCTCGGGCATGGATGTTTGTGATGTCCTTAGGTTAGTTAGGTTTAACTAGTTCTAAGTTCTAGGGGACTAATGACCTCAGCAGTTGAGTCCCATAGTGCTCAGAGCCATTTGAACCATTTGAACCATCAACAAAATGTGTCAGCAGAAAGGAAAATATAAATTTAAAAAAGTCATTATTAATGCGGCAGTTTGTGCTACTAGCCACGAAAATGTTGTAAGTGATAAACATTTTTCTTTCGTAATGTTGTGGGAGTTTCTTAAAGGTTTGAAATTATGTGTTAAGTTCATTGCAAGTTCTGTCATTCTCAAAGATTGAAAAATTAAAGTACAGGTATTCGTGCGTGGTGGGCTGCACTCCTTTTTACCCATATCCCTTTGATAGGTAGGTCGTTTTTTTTTCCACTCATAGTAATGATTTCCAGACAGTAAGTGATATGCGTACCAGGTTTGGTACAAATCAGCCAAGGGGCTTAGAAGGATATGCGGCACATATACTCGAACATATATGTACATGGCCGTCCAAATACGAGGGGTCCGGACGAATAGATAAGATTTGACGTGAATGTATGCATATAGACATATCCCGTCACGGGCACACCGCGTGTACGCCCGCTACGTGCTTCATACCGATTCGGAGGGTAGTGCGGGCTGTGTCAGTGTGAGTGTCGTAGCAGTGCAAAGGTCACGATGGTACTCTCAGTGGAGCAGCGAGTGCTCATTGTGCAGCGGTGTGCGCAGTTGTTTGCTGAGACGTTTAATGTTGTCATAGTACCACCAAAGAGTGCCATGCAATGCATAATCCCAAAATCGCGTTAGATATGATCCGTCTTGCACAAGTCAGAAAGCATTCCGAAACGTGCCCGAACACCAGAAACACCAGAAAACACTTCAGAGTCCTACCAGTTTAACGCGGTTCCTGGTGCAAGAGACCGACATATCACGTCGATCATGCGGACGAATACTCCACCTGAACCTGCATATGCATCCGTACCGATTGTCATGCATTATAACTAGCAGATGCTCCTCACTGCCTCCATTGTTGTGAGTGGCTGCTCACTGAGATAACAATGAATGGGCTTGGGCACCGATATGTTCTTTATGTATGGTGAAGCCTGGTTTCACTTGAGTGGTTATGCCAGCTCGTAGAATCAAAGTTTCTGGGCAGCGGAAAATCTGCATAACTTTCACGAAACATCAGTGGATGATCAGAAGGTTGGGGTTTTGAGTGAAGCGTCTGCACGCCGCATTCCTGATTCCATCTTCTTTCATTAGGTGCTATCTTCGGCGCGTTTCATTGGCAACATTTTGAAAACATCTGTGGCAGCAGTAACGGAGGAGAAAAAGACATACAGTTACTTCCAACAAGATGGAGCAACTGCCCGTACAGCCGGCTGAACCTTGTGTCCATTTACACAATTTTCCCACCTGACATAGTTGTTAGCAGAGGGCAGTCTGGTCGCGATCCCAGCTGTTCACCCAGCTCATCTGAACTGTCAGTGTGCGATTACTTTGTCTGGGGAATCCAAGATGTATCTCAACAACCCTCACAGTCCTCTACAACTGCAGCAGACAATTTCGGATTAAATTTCAGCAATTCAAGCAATGCAGCTTCGATCCGCCTTCAGGAACTTGATGATCAGAACCCAAAAGTGTCAAGAGATGAATTGAGGTCACTTCCAACATCTGCAATTGTCAGATTACTATTTCATTTCCTTCCTCTGCTGTGTTTCTTTGTACCCTGATACTCTGTTCCCGGGGCCACTTTCATTTGCCCCGCCCTATACCAATATATCCATTTTTGTAATATGTATGAATTACAAATGTTTGCTGATGAGCCAAAACAATATGGACACTGGTGAACACGAGTTCATTGTGGGACACCTGATGCAGATCAGAGACGAATCGGGTATCATTTTCGCGATGACACTGACCGTAAATGTGAATTCCACTGACATAATCGACTTTCTAAAAAGCTCTCAGCGGCCTCAATCCATAAAAATTTCTTTATTTAAGACAACCAGGTTAAGACAGAAATTTCTGTCTTTTTGTTGTGAAACATATTCATTTTACGTTGAACCTCACACCAAGTTGTCATGCAGACGAAAATAAGCACGCATGAATACTTGGTATGAGGTTCAACGTAAAATAAATATTTTCCACAACAATAATATTTTTAAGACCTAAATATGATAGAAAAGACTGTCTAAATCGGTCTTCTTAAGTAAAAACGTATTTTACGTGACCTAGCTCGCTGAATGTTTTTAGAACTGAAACAGTTCGCTCCATCAGTGCTCTCAAAATGAGAAAATTCAGTAATCGGCTTTGGAAAGGGCAGATTGTCTGGAAACGCTGAAGCTAGTTAGTATCGGAGATGGTCTGGCGTTGTCTGTTACTTTCGCGAGCATCTATTGAAAGTGCTTGAAGGACGATGAAACCACGAGACGAAGGCAAGATTTCGGACTATTCTCCTCACCACGGCACGTAGAGCCCGGAGGCTTGGCCGTTCCCTGCAGAAGGTTTGAGATCGATCTGCCGCAAATCTTACGGCAGAGTACAGTACTGGTGCAAACGTATATGATTTGAGGCACAACGATCATCGCATGTTGTTCGACAACGCTTTCCCCAGCATGCGAGTCCTACATGTTCCCATTTTGAATCGACGACACGGTCAGTTACTATTGCAATCTGCATGGGATCTTAGAGACCGGACCTTAGGATAATGAAAGAGTGTCTCCCGGTTGAATGTATTTCTTGTTACACCAGGTTGATGGTCATGTCCAGATACTCAACTTTTTATTCGTAGGCGACTGGCTGGTAGAAGCATGAACCGTTTAGGAAAGTAGGCTGGTGCGGACGGTATTCTACTACGGGACACGTGCACCTGCGATTTTATGGGACCAATGTTGGTAATCGGAGGCACCATAATAGCTATGGAAAACTTGTGCAGACGACCTGCGTGACTTTTTCTTTAATGTTTTCCCTGATGGCGATGGCATCTACCAAGGGGATAACTGTTCATGTCACAAGGCCGGAATGGTGCTAAAGTGGTTTAAGGAAAATTATAGTGAACTTAATATTAAGCCAATAAAACACAACTGTGAAGCTATCTGACATTGTCTCCGCACCCGCAAACCACTGGACCATAATTTACCTGGAATTACACTACCTTTGCCTAGGCCGCTGTTGCAACATACCACCGGCAACCCACCAATCGGTAGTCAGGTCCATGCAGCACAGAATCACTGGCGTGTTGCGTTCAAAACGTGGACGAACAAGATTGTAATGTACTGACGGTAGCAGAACGAGGATGGGGAAGGTATAGGCACATTTATTTGGTCCAAGCCTTGTTGAAAAACTTTTATTATTTAACAATAATTGGTTATATATCCAAGTTAATACAATTAACAGATTAAAGAAAATTTTACCAATATAATTTTTTTTAAACATTCTCTAGAAGAACATGCAGCCCCACTCTGAAACATTACATAAAGGTACTGTTATTAAAAGGTATATTATATATCATGTTCAGTCATCAAGACCTCAAGAATACTGTTTTGGTTCAACATAAGGTGAAAACACCAAAAATGCAGATCTTCAAAACAACTTACAAATAAATGAACACATCACTCACAAAGCTACACGAATTATTTCACACACACAGTTTGCTAGTTGAACAGTCATTTCTGCCAGCTCTGTGATACCTAAATTTGATTAATACAGAGTAAACACAGCTCAAAAGAATGATCTTCCAACATACTATAAAACAACTTTATAATAAAGGATGACTGCTTTTTTTTCCATTCAAATTTCTGCATAACAATTTTGGTATTAACAAGCTACAGTTGCTGCCTCTTACTTGCTACAGACAGACAAACACATCGGTCAATAAATGATTGATTAACGAGGTGGCAATTCAGAACCAGCAACTACTTGTAACAACTGATTCTCAAATGCTACCACAAAAAAACGTTCTACAAAACAGATCACACAAATTAAAGTTCCACTCACTACAAAATCCAACAAATCACGCAATATAAATAATGGTCACTTCGTAACAATGGAACTAAAAAAACATTACACAGTCAAGTGTGATTCTCACTCACAACAGTCCTTTTCAGTGCATACACAACACAGCTCAAAATCTATATCCCAAGCAATATTAGTAAAATTAGAAAATTTGCAATTTAAACGCACCAAGTTTAACAAGATCTAATGTAATAATAATTTGGACAGAACTTTCATAAAATGATCGATGATAGTGAATACCGTGCCATGCACTATGAAAAAAAATAAGAATTATTCACAGTAGACACCTGGCACGTGATGATATTCTCCGAATTATTCCAAATTACAAAATGTTGGCTACAAGTACCAACCCCATAATAAGTAATGATCATGAAATATAATAAAATATATGAAAATTTCGGCCTTAGCAATGTGAAGAGAACCACACCAAGGCAGTTTCCTGTTACACTCGAGTGCTAGGTCCAACAAACAACAGCTGGTCATGGTGAACCACGCTAAGCAAGCGAGCATTCCGTCCTCCCCACATGCTCGCAAACAGCCACACGCGTCGCAGTCCTTAATCGGCAGCCCCAAACTTTTGCTTCGCGCACCAGCGCCAGCAGCGCTCAGAGATCACGTCCCCTATCGCTGCCGCGAAAACAAGTGAAGTGATCTCGCGGGTAAATCAAAATGCTGAGCCGTGACACGGCTCAAAGATATTATGCATCAGGTTTGGATCATCATCAGTGCAAATACTACGTTATAGTGAAATTTTTGTATCCCTAGTCGTTCTCTTGGGAGTCCCCACCAGAGTCGCTGTCCCTTCAGTCGCCCCTCCGCCACTTTGTGCGGCAGCCCAGAGCAGCATAGCAGAGCTCCGCATGGCACAACATGGGGAGAGCGACAGTAAAACCGACCGTAAAGTCTTTATACTGGGCGCCGCCTCCAGCCGTGGTCCGGCGTCCTGTGCACCTAGCCACAGCCCTCTACGCTCCGGCCGAGCGAGGCCGACCGCGCAGTATACTAGACAGCAGCGAAAGTGGCGGGTTTCTGTGGTGAGATAATTCTCTGCTCCGCATCTTTCCTTCGTTTTTAAGCGTCTGTCGCATAGTTTGGCTTGGGCCATAATTCTAAGCGCACCTGCGGTCATAGATGTTACAGATTGTGCACTGCCCTACCTCTCCCGTCTTAATATTTGAAACCAATATCACAGTCACGTGACAGAGGTGCGATACCTAATTTTCTTTTATTATACATCATGTGAACTGGAGCCGACTGTTACAGATTTCTTGCTAATATCAAGTATTGATTTTAACCACTGAACAACTTTTTATAATTGTATTACACATTCAGTGATACTGTTAAGTAAGTTCCTCCGGAAATCCCAATTCAACATGGGGGTTATCGTTTCTGAATTTAGCAGGTGAGAGGGTAGCAGTCTCAAGCATTGTATTAACAGTTCTTCCTTTTTACAAACGATATAACGACAGTTCTTCAGTGGATTCTCATACTTGTTGCGTTGTGACTCATTCCCTTCGCCTCTTTCACGGGTGTAGAAGACCTAATATCAGTTTCGCAGAAATCATTTAGTTTCCTGACGATTGCTCAACAACGTGTATAAAATGTTTAATATTTCTTTTATTAGAAATGGCATACATTTCTGTCGATAATAACCGGTTCTTAACCGTAATGAGTGACTCTGTATTATGACTTTTTCGTAATTTAGTACAGATACCCAAACAACTAAGTACCCTGTAGTTGAAAACTTAAGATCGAAAGTAATTTTCACATGATGTGTCACAGCCGAATAACATAGCTCGGTGAAGCTTGGACCAAACATCGGTAGACCTGCTACTTTACAGATTTGATTAGACTGGATTAGATTCAATTTTCTTTCCATGCCCAAGAAATGAGATGATTCTTACGGGTGTGGAATATCTCAGAAAGTATGAAAAACATAAAACATTTGAATACAATACTTACTACCCTGATCACTTGTCAGGAGACTGTCAAAATAGATGAATACATTACAGTAAACTGGAACTGCTAACATTTACGGAATTAATACAGTGTCAGAATGAAACACTGTTAATGAATTTATCTTGACAGTTGTGACCAAGTGCTGTGAAAACTCAAATCTAGCAGACATTTTTACTTAAGCTGGACTAACAATGCCTGTTAAGATATTCATCTATAGAAGAGAAGGAGTTGCGTATCAAAAAGTCTTTCAGTGTCTGTTTGTATTGTACTTTATCTGAAACCAAGTTTATATGGTTGCTGCCAGTTTATTGAAAATGTGTGTTGCTGAATATTGGACCAAGGTGATTTTAGGTCATCATGTAGATTGTTCTTATTCCTGGTACTGGTACTGTGTACTGAGGTATTGTTTGGAAGGTGATATAACACTTGCAATAAACTTCATTAAGGCATGTGTATACTTAGAATACAAAGTTCCTTGAAGAGATTTATATATGATATTTTTGTTTTTTGTTATTGTTTTAGGGCGCAAAACTGCTACGGCCATTAGCGCTTATGAAAATGTAAAAAAAATATATAATAAAAAAAACTGGAAATCAGCAGCAGTGCGAGCGAAACTCAAAAAGTGGGGAACGAAACAACAAAAGGAAAGATTAGAAAACCACTACAGAAGGAGGGTTGTTTTTCCCAAAAAGAGCTTCAAATGATCGACGTCATCTCACTGACACTAATAAACTCGAGGACACGATCGGCTGAGCACGTGCCACCTGCTAAAATGGAAGATATATCAGGCGACAACTATAGACGGGCGCGTATCGTAGTAAAATAGGGGCACTCAAGTAAAATGTGTATCACCGTCCACAGTTGAGAGCAGTGGGGACAAAGCGGGGTAGGATCGCCAATTAAAAGGTGACGATGGCTAAAAAGGCAGTGCCCTATCCCGAGTCTAGTTAAAATTACCTCCTCCCGACGACTAGTTCGGGAGGAAGAAGTCGAAGCACAGGGAAGAGCTTTCACGTCCCGCAATTTATTATTGGGAAGTGTAGACCAATGTGCGTGCCATAAAAGAACAATACGACGACATGAAACACTCTGTAGATCGGCGAAGGGAACAATGCGAGCAGCAGGCTGAAGAAGAGAGACTGCAGTCTTGGCCGCTATATCGGCCGCCTCGTTTCCACGGATACCGACGTGTCCTGGGATCCAGAAGAATGCCACAGACACGCCCCCTAAGAGGAGCAAGCGGAGGCAGTCCTGAATCCGGTGGACCAAAGGGTGGACAGGGTAGAGAGCTTGGACATTGAGGAGAGAGCTGAGCGAACCTGAGCATATAATATACTGTATCCGCTGATGGTGACGGATGTATTCGACAGCCTGGAGAACAGCGTAAAGCTCCGCAGTAAAATCCGACCACTGGTCGGGAAGCCAAAATCGATTAGGTGTATCGCCAACTATATAGGCACTCCCAACACCAAATGACTTTTTTGAGCCTTCAGTGTAAATAAATGTGGAATCGTTCATTTGTGCACATAGAGCAGCAAATGCCCGACGGTAAAAGAGAGAAGGGGAAGCTGAAAAAGGTCTACATGATGTTCTTGAATCTACACCACAAGTTGTTCTTACTATACGGTTTTGCACACTAAAAGATTCTGCTCCGTTTGATGAGTAACCCCAGAATATAATCCTGTAAGACATAAGAGAATGAAAGTAAGTGAAATATGCAAGTTTTTTATATTTGTACCTATCATATCTGACATCATTCTCACTGCAGACACAGACTTATTTAGGTGCTTCAGCAATTCCGTGGTATTGCCTTCCCAACTGAATTAGTATCGAGTTGTAATCGCAGTGTATCTAATACAGTGTAATACAGAAAGTGACTGAAGGAGATACGGAATTAAAAGAACAGTAATGACATTTACCCAACGACAGTAACTACATCCACGTCACCGCGATTTATGATAGTCTCCTGGACATTAGAAAAGGCAGGAAATGGTCCTTAATGGGGCGTGTGATCACCACGTACGGCAGTTTATGCTCTGGCACGTGCTGCTATATTCGACACAAGGCTGGTAATGAGTTCGTGTTCTAAAGTTTTCTCTACCTCTGTCAACGCGGCTGACAACTACTGGACAGTCGCTGATGCTTGTGGACATGTTGCAGTCATGTCCCGAACACATCCCACAAGTGTTTGATGAAAGTTGATTCGGAAAAACGGGCAGGCCAGTTGATTCGCCGAATGTCCTCGCGTTCCAACAACTCGTCCACCTGCGCTATTTGATGGGGTCGTATATTGTCATCCATAAAAATGAAGTCAGGACCCAATGCACCCCTGAAAATGCGCACATGGGGAACGTACACTGTGTCACAATAAAGTCGAACGATGTGTGTACTGCGTTCAAAGATTTTGAGGTCATTACCCCGAGGCAACATTATGCCTTTCCACATAATAACACCTGAGCCACCAAAATAGTTATATTCGACATTGCTAGACGTACCATCATACAGGGATTCGTGAGAATACGTAAGACACCCCGACACTGCCGAACGGTGGATGTGGAGGATGTCTTGGAAAGAGAGAATATTCGGCGAATGGTCTGTCTGCCCGTTTCTTCGACTTAATAGTCACCGAGCACGCGTGGGATACTTGGGGGGACGTATTTCCTCACGTTCACGGGCACCAACGATATCGGACAAACAACCATCGTGCTGGTGGAGCTATTGAACGCCCTAGTACAAGAAATCTTTATTTACGTTTTGAGCAGCGTGGCAGTACGTTGCTACCATGTACTGCCGTCCGTGATCATCACAGATCTGCAAGCTCCTTAGGACCATCATAAATCGCGGTGACTTCGCCTCGTTGCTTAACCCTTTCAACTGCTATCCGTATTATACTGTAGCCGTTCTTCGTGTGTGTGGCCGAAGTTTCGAGCTATGTTACTTGGCAGGGCCACATCGTGTGAGATACACTTCCGTCCTCAAGTTCTAGGTATCAGAGTACAGGAAAGGCTCATGTAGTGGATTGGACATTGTTATTCTACTGTCTGAAAGTCTTCAGCACTCATCAACCAACATACATCTAGACAGGCAAACAACAGGTTTGCAAATTATTTTGGATTCTTATGAACAACGTAACCTGTGGAACTAAATTAACTACTACTGTCACACATCTGTCAATGCGAACCAAACAACGCACATAACTTCACCTTTGTAATAAATAAACGTGTTTTCGAAAGCATTGAAATTAATATAAATATAAAATATAATTTCGTTTACGTTACACTCTGCATATGCCACGAATTATCTGTCAATGCGAACCAAACAACGCACATAACTTCACCTTTGTAATAAATAAACGTGTTTTCGAAAGCATTGAAATTAATATAAATATAAAATATAATTTCGTTTACGTTACACTCTGCATATGCCACGAATTATCTGTCAATGCGAACCAAACAACGCACATAACTTCACCTTTGTAATAAATAAACGTGTTTTCGAAAGCATTGAAATTAATATAAATATAAAATGTAATTTCGTTTACGTTACACTCTGCATATGCCACGAATTATAAGTTCTCGCAGGCTACGTAAACAACGACGTTCAAAATTAGGGATCTTTGAAGAGTTAATTAATGGAAGAGCACACTGCAGTCACAATTTCATTTCTGCCACTGGCGTTGTCCATCTAGCGTCGTAGGGAGCGACGAGTACCGTAAGAACACCTGTCATAAACAGAGAGTCTGCCGAATTCGGTTCGAAAAGTGTGGGCCGAAGGCTTCTGACTTGTGACGGCTGAGGTGCAAAGTGGAAGCACAACTGCAGGAAGCGCCTAGAAATGGGTGAAAGGATAGTTTCTATACTTACCCAACAGCCGCCAGTATTCGCTTCCCCCTAATATAGTGTGTTCGGCCCAAAGCTTTTAGCCACAACTCATTTAGCGGGCCAAAACACAGGCTGGAACGGCTATAAATACAGACGTTTCTATTGGTGAGTGGTGACGGTGTACTGTACGGCAATACATCAGTATTTAGGTCATTTGCAGATTAATAATAATAGCTATTACAATTTGTATGCTTATAGGTTGGTTGGTATCTGCAAGTACAAGTGTTAGGAGTAAACCATTAATGCTTATTTTCTCCAGGGCTGCAGGACTTATGTCGACGTGTGGATGCGGGAACGCTAAATGGTTAGTCTATACTGACAGGCGTAGTCCAGTTAGTACTGCAGTTAAGACTGGATACAAAAGATCGGGCAGTAAATTATGTGACGTATTTGTGGGAAGACTCTTCGGCTCAGAGGAAAAACAATCAAGACACTGATGTGAGTACATATTAAGGTACCTCATATAAAAATATCTGCGCTTGTACCCGATAATCCCTGTATACGCCAACAGTTATCTGTGAGTAGCTGTGTACTTGGCATTTTCCAGTTACTTGTTTTAGCCAAATCATTACCAATTTTGTCTCAAACCACGCCAAGCGTTCCAGAGCTATGCATTACACGTCACCCCGCCAGAGCAGCCGTGAGGCGCCACTTAGCAGGATGGACTCGAATTTTCTGACAGGTACATTTTTAATGTCCGCAGCAAAGGTAGCACTGTGGGTGTTGCCGAACAGGTGGGCTCTAAGAGTGGCGCTTTGCCGGTTTATCCATGCACATGCCAATGCTGCACCTCTTTGTGATCACACCACAAGAGGGCGCGAAGCGGGAGTGTTAAAAAATCATAAACATCACTTTTCAACTCGAAACACTTTCACCTACTGCGTATAACAGGGCGAAAATCCCCATTAATGTATGAGTACAAAATAAACGATCAGTCTTTGGAAGCGGTAACATCAGACAAATATCTGAGTGTGACTATTGGAAATAATCTCAAATGGAATGTTCAGATTGCACAAGTAACGGGTAAGGCGAACTCTAGATTGCGGTTTATTGGTAGAATCCTGAAGCGATGCAGTCCTTCAACAAAGGAAACAGCTTACAATACATTAGTTTGCCCGGTCTTAGAGTATTGTTCGTCTGTCTGGGACCCTTACCAGTTGGGTCTGATTGAAGAGATTGAGAAGGTCGAAAGAAGAGCGGCTAGATTCGTGACTGGTACATTTAGCCATCGCGAGAGCGGGAGGAAATATGACTTTGGCGCGAATTGTGCCCTCCGCCACACACCGCTTGGTGGCTAGCGGAGTATATATGTAGACATAGATGCTTTTTCGAATGTTTTCTGAACGGTTCATTGTGGTTTCACCCTGTATACCAGTGTATACAAAACTTCGCTTGCACTACATTCGAAATGTGTCACATCACGTTCACTGCAAAGATCTGCACCTTGTAGGTAGGCTGTTTATGTTTTCTCTATGTAAGTAGGCTGTTTATGTTTTCTTTATGTAAGTAGACTTTTTAGGTTCTTATATTGGTAACGCCGCCGCCACGTAGCGCTCTCTGTATGAAAATCACTGGCTGTGCTGTGTGCAGTCTGTGGCTAGTTTGCATTGTTGTCTGCCATTGTAGTGTTGGGCAGCGGCAGCTGGATGTGAACAGCGCGTAGCGTTGCGCAGTTGGAGGTGAGCCGCGAGCAGTGGTGGATGTGGGGAGAGAGATGGCGGAGTTTTGTAATTTGTCATGAACTGCTATATATATTATGACTATTAAGGTAAATACATTGTTTGTTCTCTATTAATATCTTTCATTTGCTAACTATCCCTATCAGTAGTTAGTGCTTTCCGTAGAATCTTTTATATCATTATTGGCCACTGCCCAAAAATATTTAGTAAAATTTTTTGTGGGGAGCATGGGGGCTATGTAGGTAGGCTGCTTATGTTTTCTCTATGTAAGTATGCTGTTTATGTTTTCTTTATGTAAGTATACTTTTTAGGTTCTTATATTGGTAACGCCGCCGCCACGTAGCGCTCTCTGTATGAAAATCACTGGCTGTGCTGTGTGTAGTCTGTGGCTAGTTTGCATTGTTGTCTGCCATTGTAGTGTTGGGCAGTGGCAGCTGGATGTGAACAGCGCGTAGCGTTGCGCAGTTGGAGGTGAGCCGCCAGCAGTGGTGGATGTGGGGAGAGAGATGGCGGAGTTTTGTAATTTGTCATGAACTGCTATATATATTATGACTATTAAGGTAAATACATTGTTTGTTCTCTATTAATATCTTTCATTTGCTAACTATCCCTATCAGTAGTTAGTGCCTTCCGTAGTTTGAATCTTTTATTTAGCTGGCAGTAGTGACGCTCGCTGTATTGCAGTAGTTCGAGTAATGAAGATTTTTGTGAGTTATTTGTGAAAGGTATAGTTTAATGTTAGTCAGGGCCATTCTTTTGTAGGGATTTTTGAAAGTCAGATTGCGTTGCGCTAAATAATATTGTGTGTCAGGTTAAGCACAGTCGTGTATAAATTGTTCTAAGGGGACGTTTCAACCTTCGGAATGTCATTATAGTAGAGTGGGGGTGGGGGGGTGGGAGGTGAGAGAGGGAGGTCAGCGGCGTCAATCGTCCTGTTGCACATCGCACTGCAAACTGTTGTTTCCAACCGCGAAATGTGTGGGAATCATTGCCCAAAGAAGGAGTAGTTTCATTGGTGCCCTTTATATCATCCCCCGCAGCCTTTTTGTGTTGACTAAGAGCGGCAGTGTGTCTGAAATGCTTTGCTTACCCACCCGTACGTGATTTCAACGCGGTTCAGAACTCAATCGAAGAAGCATAAACAGAAGGGCTGAAATACTGTAAGACTGGATGAGACGACTCTTCCATTATGTAACACGTCGACGATGGCATTGGATAGAATTTTGGTGAATTTGGCGCCTATGTGACATCATAAACCCACCTTTCACATCACATGAGCGCCTAAACTGTGGCCTTTTCTTCGCATGTGTCAACACCTTGCTGTTCTATGTGTTGCGAGCCCGAGGGTGACGAAGAAGGGCACCACAGAGTTATAAATGAAATCTCAAAATAAACTTGGTTCCTTTATCTTCTCTATAATTTTCCCACTGTGAAATTTTTTTTCCATTTAAAAATATTTTCAACTTGTAACTTTTTATGCCATTCTATCTCATTTAATGATTACTATTGTCTAGTGTAACACACTCAGATGCAATAATCGCAAGATTTTCTCGATTGCAACACTTACGAATTGGAGTAGAGCATGTTTCCTAGGTACATGACCTTGTTGTAGCTTGGAACACTGGTTTATGTTTGAGGAAAACGTCACTTGTCAGGGATAATTTTTTTTTAAATTTCATACAATTACAGTAAAAGACTGCAGCATACATAAAATGAATGCTATTATTTCAGAATGGAACGCGAAAGTCTAAAGAGTGTTGTCGTTGTCACTAAAATTCAATAGTTGGAATACTATTGCTGGAAATAAGAGAGAGGATAGTTCAGGTAGAGGTATAGTGTAGGTATAGTGTAGCTTCGTCTGTAGCGGAATGCACAATAGCGTAACCCAGTAACGGATGCAGTATGGCATGACGCGGCGGCAGTGTCATTGGCAGGGACTGCAGCGAATGTACTGCTGCGAGTCAAAGTCACATAATCACAGCGGACATTTCGCACAGTGGGCTCCCATGTACTGCTGCTCAGAGCACAAGGCGTGGAGATCGGTCAAAGGCACTGGAATACAGCGCCCGTGGCTGTGATGTGTCAGGGGGTGGCGACAATCGCGGGGGGGAGGCGGAATGGTGGTGGTGGTAGCGGCGGTCACCAGGGCGGCGGCAGGAGAGCCGGGATTAGCGGACATCGATATTCCGGTAATCAGACACAGCTGCCCATCAGCGTTGTTTACCGTTCGCTGTTTGGCCGGCCGTGCGCCGTGCTGTCCTTCATTTGCCGCACGAATTAGCGCGCCGTACGGTGCCAGCCATACGTGAAGCACGTGCTGCCTGGGGCATCGCAGCGACTCGTCCGTGGCGGAAGGTGTCCATTGCTGCCGACAGAGCGCAAACACATCTGCCGCGTTCACCGTACAAAATGAAATGCTGTGTTACCACTCCAGCCCTTTCATCCCAGTACAGATCTGAAACGTCTGTGACACTGTGGAGATATTAACTCAATGTAGAATGAACGTGTAACAACTGCATACATGTATACTTGAAAAAAGAGACAGCATTGGTCGTATATTTTTTACTATCGCAAAATCGATTTTCTGTCACTGAGTGACCATCTTCAGTGCTATATTGTATAACTTAAATTAGGATGCACTGTTGTCACTAAGCTTACGGCAATCACATAGACTATTGCCGTAAGCTTAGTGACAACAGTGCATCCTAATTTAAGTTATACAATATAGCACTGAAGATGGTCACTCAGTGACAGAAAATCGATTTTGCGATAGTAAAAAATATACGACCAATGCTGTCTCTTTTTTCAAGTATACCTGTTATCTGGTCGTAGTGCACAAGACAACATGGAGTCGCCAATCAACTGCATACATGTTACACACCTTTCGGCGGGACTAGGGTATCTGTATACAGTGTGTAACATAATATATATCGAAGACTGAAACGGCTGATGGTTCAAATGGCTCTGAGCACTATGGGACTTAACATCTGTGGTCATCAGTCCCCTAGAACTTACAACTACTTAAACCTAACTAACCTCAGGACATCACACACATCCATGCCCGAGGCAGGATTCGAACCTGCGGCCATAGCAGTCGCGCGATTCCAGACTGAGCGCCTAGAACCGCTAGACCACCGCGGCCGGCGAAACGGCTGAAAATATACGATAATGCAGGTAGCAACACACCGGTCAACATGGGTCAGCAACTCTGCTGTTTGCGATATACACTGAAGCACCAAAGAAATTGGTACAGGCATGCTTATTCAAATACAGAGATATGTAAACAAAAAGAATACAGCGCTGCGGACGGCAACGCCTACGTAACAAGTGTCTGACACAGTTTGTAGATCGGTTACTGCTGCTATAATGGCAAATTATCAACATCTAAGAGTGTTTGAAATTGGTGTTATAGTCGGCATTCGAGCGTTGAAACACAGCCTCTTCGAGGTAGCGGTGAAGTGGGGATTTTCCCCTACGACCGTACCAGGAATCCGGTAAAGTAGTTAATCTCCGACATCGCTGTGGCCGGAACATGATCCTGCAAGAATGTGACCAACGACAACTGAAGAGAATCATTCAGCGTGACATAAGTGCAACCCTTCCTCAAATTTCTGCAGATTTCAATGCAGAGTCACCAACAAGTGTCAGCGTGCGAACCATTCACCGAATCATCGATATGGGCTTTCGAAGCCGAATGCTCACACGTGTACCCTTGATAACTGCACGACACAAAGTTTTAGGCCTTATCTGGACCTGTCAACACCCACGTTGGACTGTTAACGACTGGAAACATATTGCCTGGTCGGACGAGTCCCGGTTCAAATTGTATCTAACAGACGGACGTGTACGGGTGTAGAGACAACCTTATAATCCAAGGACCCTGCACGTCAACAGGGAACTGTTCAAGCTAGTGCAGGCTCTGTAATGGCCTGATGCGTGTGCATTTGGAGTGATATGGGACCTCTGATGTGTCGAAATACGACTTTAACGGGTGACACATGCGTAAGCAGCTCTCCTGATCATCTGCATCCATTGTCCATTCCGATGGACGGCAATTTCAACAAGACAGTGCGACACTCCACACGTCCAGAATTGCTACAGATTGGTTCTGGAAACACTGTTTTGAGTTTAAACATTTACGCTGTCCACCAGACTCCCCAGACATGAACATAATTAACCTTACCTGGGATGCCTTGCAACGTGCTGTTCAGAAGAAGTTACCCCCACCTGTATTCTTACGGATTTATGGACAGCCCTGCAGGATTCATGGTGCCAATTCCTGGCAACACTAAATTAACCGAGTCTATGCCATGTCGTGTTGCGGCACTTCTGCGTGCTTGCGGGGGCCCTACACGATATTAGGCAGGGTATACCAGTTTCATAGCCTCTTCAGCGCATAATGTCCATTAAGCTTCATTTTAGCCCTAAAAAAGTATGCAGGGCATTGACCTAGCCCAATCGCATTATTTACAGGTGAGCAAACAATCTTTCACTGATTACAAATATTTATTTCTGGGGAATTATGCTAGATGCAACCATAACGTTTAGTTTAACTCAACATGTGTTTAATGGATATTGTTTACATGTGTATGTCTTTGTCTGGAAATGGTAGTTGAGCTCATGAATTCTTTAAGATACAATTCTGCATTTTGTATGAGAGTGTTTCGTTTCTTTTCTCTCTCGCTCTTCCTATAGTTAGTGTAATTTAGAAGTTCTGCTGTTGCAATAACGTCTGTGGGCGTAAAAGAGTACTGTTTTTCGTGGTGTCATGAAATACAGTCCACTATTACTGTTCAGCAACAGTCTCCAATTACCAATGGTCGAGATGCTGAGTTGACCAGGAACTATATGGAACAAATAGTTATACACAACGACTTCTTCAATATAGTTTGTTTTTCCAGTGAAGTGACTTCTCATATCCACAGGCAACTAAGAAAGCATAGCCGGCTATGTTGTTCGAGCGGTTCTAGGCGCTACAATCTGGAACCACGCAACCACTACGGTCGCAGGTTAGAATCCTGCTTCGGGCATGGATGTGTGTGACGTCCTTAGGTTAGTTAGGTTTACGTAGTTCTAAGTTCTAGGGAACTGATGACCTCAGCGGTTAAGTCCCATAGTGCTCAGAGCCATTTGCACCATTTTAAGTAAGCATAATGTCTGGATCTCTGGGGGAATTGGACACATATATCGCGCGAAGCACATAAGGGACAGCCAGAAAGTAAATACGTGCCGTTGTTTAATGCACAGAAATATCATTGGACCATTCTTTTTTTAGTGAGCATATTATTTCGGCAACACCTTACACGAATTTTTTGTAACTTCTTCGCACCTCACCAACACAAATTTCTGCGATGGCTAGGGGCGCACCACCATACTGTATGCTATTTCTTCATCAGCTCTTGGATGAAACAAGAAGTGGTAGAGATGGTCCAACATCATGGCAACGATGTTCACCTTCTCGACTTCTTTATGGGGCTACGTTAACAATAAGGTGCTTACTTCATCGGTTCCTTATGAGCAAACTGCAGCGGCACAATGTGCGATGTAGTAGGGGTGCTGATGAAAGAAATGCAGGCAGTGCCATTCCGAGAAATAAAGGAATTTTACAGGCAACAAAGCAAGCACATGTGGAAGAATATGAGTTAAGCTACCATTTGCTACAGAGGCACAGCTGTATGTAGCATAGTTCCTTAGAAATTGTTAGTTGATATTTACATGTTATCCTAAAGTGGGCGACGAAATAAAAGACGAGGGACTGTGTCCCTGCAAACGTCCGACTGAGACCTCTTTCAGCACGGACGTAATCTGCTGCTGTCGTACTAATAACTTCGCCGGCGTCACCGCTGCTGCTGCCGCATCGCACCTCTCTGGCAGCGACTGTGCGCGGCGGGTAGCGTCTGGCGCCTGGCTCCTACCGCCTGCTGCCCCGCGATACGCCCAAATAATGCCAGCCCGCCTTCTGCCCCGCTGAGTGCACACAGCCGCCAGACAAGAGCCGCGCCGCGCCTGCAGCTGCAGTCGTATCTCGTTAGCAACGGCCCGGTGCGTTGCTGGGCGAGCCCGCCGTATGCTGACAATAACTGAATCCCACAAAGCCCGCCGGACCTGCTAACACTAGCACGGTCAGCGCAACCCACACAACACGTCCGGTACTACCGGGACGACCTCAATGCACATCGTACAGCGAAGGATTAATCAGATAATACATGGTATGGGTTTGGTAAAACAGGAAAAAGTAACAAAAGTAAATATACTCTGATGGAAATGGCAACTGTACCATCATGTAGCACCAATATACAGGGTGATTCAAAAAGAATACCACAACTTTAGGAATTTAAAACTCTGTAACGACAAAAGGCAGAGCTAAGCACTATCTGTCGGCGAATTAAGGGAGCTATACAGTTTCATTTAGTTGTACATTTGTTCGCTTGAGGCGCTGTTGACTAGGCGTCAGCGTCAGTTGACGCTAAGATGGCGACCGCTCAACAGAAAGCTTTTTGTGTTATTGAGTACGGCAGAAGTGAATCGACGACAGTTGTTCAGCGTGCATTTCGAACGTCGTATGGTGTTAAACCTCCTGATAGGTGGTGTATTAAACGTTGGTATAAACAGTCAACTACCCGAGGCGATGGATCGGCCGCCAGGCAGCCCGTGACAGAGCACTTCATCACTGGCCTCCAAGAAGCCCTGATCTTACCCCCTGCGATTTTTTCTTATGGGGGTATGTTAAGGATATGGTGTTTCGGCCACCTCTCCCAGCCACCATTGATGATTTGAAACGAGAAATAACAGCAGCTATTCAAACTGTTACGCCTGATATGCTACAGAGAGTGTGGAACGAGTTGGAGTATCGCGTTGATATTGCTCGAGTGTCTGGAGGGGGCCATATTGAACATCTCTGAACTTGTTTTTGAGTGAAAAAAACTTTTTAAATACTCTTTGTAATGATGTATAACAGAAGGTTATATTATGTTTCTTTCATTAAATACACATTTTTAAAGTTGTGCTATTCTTTTTGAATCACCCTGTATATGAAAAATTTGTTGACGTGTTGAAATGGATGTGGAGGAAGGCAGATTTCCATTACTTTTATAAGCGATAGATATGTTTATGTAGAATTTCGACTGGAGCGTATATCTGAACTTCGCAGTAAATGTGATCACAGGCGAGTAACTATTTTGGTCTATCTAAGTAGTCAGCACGGCGGAATGCCACGCCAAAGGGCCCGGTTTCGATTCCCGGCTGGGGCAGGAGATTTTATCCTCATCGTCATTTCATCCCCATCTTCAACGCGCTAGTCGCGTAATGTGGCGTCGAATGCAAAAAGTACTTGCCCCCGAATGGGGGACTCCCGACCCACAATACGTTACGCTCATTTCATTCCATAACTGACAAAAACATCTCTTATGAACCACTGTCACTTACAGCATGTATGTTTGACACAGAATGATAGAGGCATCTCATCACATGACTTATTTTTTAAAAAAAGGAGGTAATCAGAACAAAAGGCAGAATTAACGATCCAAATAACACTTAATACTTCTTTTACGCTCCGTGTTAAAAACGTAGTGTGTAAACGTTAAGTTCCACAAATTGTCGAAATTTTAGTAAAGATATTTCAAATGAACTTCATTATTTAGTAATTACTTACTCTTGATTGTAATAGTGTAGCTTGTTTCATTGAAAACATACTTAAAATATATATGTAAATAGTGTATATTGCCTAATACTTCTCTGTTAAGATACTTTAATTAAAGGAATAATTTTCTTTTCCAAAAAGAAATAGTTTTAAACGCTACTGTTGATAAACCCTTTTGTATTATAAAATATTTTTTTCCACAACTGAGTAACATCTGAACAAAGAATACTGTATTTCTATACTAAAAATCTCTGGTTTCATCAAAAGGAACGAGCCAATTAGAAAAATTATGCAATTATAAAGATTCTCTTTAGCGCAAATTTCAGTGGTAAAGTCGACATTATAAATATGGTCGCTATGAGTCAACTGAGTAAGTCTTTATTTTGGTTTCGATCTGAAACATACTTCTTCCCAGAAGACTTATGTCCCTTTGTCTCGCTTTTGTGGAGAATTGTGTCCTGAACAGACAATTAATAAATGACATAAAAGATCAAGAACTATGTGTCAGTCATTAAGCTACAAACCAGGCCTTGGAGAGCTTCATAGGATGCACGAAATAAAGATATATAATACATTTTAGGATTGTAATTATTTCTTCCAATATTAATCAAGCGGTGCAAGAATTGTACCTATTTATACTGAAAATACCTTTACTTTGTCTGAATTTAGCGTTGTTGCATAATGTTTTGGATGGAACCAGAATGAGATTTTCACTCTGCAGCGGAATGTGCGCTTATATGAAACTTCCTGGCAGATTAAAACTGTGTGCCGGACCGAGACGAACTGGGGACCTTTGCCTTTCGCGGGCAAGCGTTCTACACAACTATGCTACCCAAGCACGACTCACGCCCCGTCCTCACAGCTTTACTTCTGCCAGTACCTCATCTCCTACCTTCCAAACTTTACAGAAGCTCTCCTGCGAACCATGCAGAACTAGCACTCCTGAAAGAAAGGATATTGAGGAGACATGGCTTAGCCATAGCCTGGGGGACGTTTCTAGAATGAGATTTTCACTCTGCAGCGGAGTGTGCGCTGATATGACTTGGATGGAACATTAACTGAACCATTAAAATGACATTTTGTAGGTAACTTGTCTATCAACGGCAGCAATTTCGTATGGGAAGTGTTGTATATCTCTATATGATACATATACTATGTGATTCATACACTTAAGCGCCAAAGAATCTGCTATAGGCATACATTTTCAAATACATAAATATGTAAACAGGCAGAACACGGCACTACGGTCGGCAATGGCTATATAAGACAAGTCTCTGGGGCAGTTGTTAGATCGCTTACTGCTGCTAAAATAGCATATTATCAAGATTTAAGTTGATCTGAACATGTTGTTGCAGTTGGCGCACGAACGATGGGACACAGCATCTCCGAGGCAGTAATGAAATAGCGATTTTCTCGTACGACCATTTTACAAGTGTACCGTGAATATCAGGGATCAGAAGAAGCATCAAATCTGCGACGTGGCTGTTCGAGCAACAAGTGCAGCCCTTCCTCAAAATTGCTGCAGATTTCAATGCTGGGCCATCAATAAGTGTCATCGTGTGAACCATTCAACGAAACATCATCGATATGGGCTTTTGGAGCTGAAGGTCAACTCGTGTATTCTTGATGACTGCAGGACACAAAGCTTTATCCCTCGCCTGGGCCCGTCAACACTGACACTGGATAGTTGATGACTGGAAACATGTTGCCATGTCAGACGAGACTCGTTTTGAATTGTATCGAGGGGATGGACGTGTACGGCTATGGAGACAAACTCATGAATCGATGGATCCTGCATGTCCACAGAAGACTATTCAAGCTGGTGGAGGCTCTGTAATGGTGTGGGGCATGTGCAGTTGGTGTCATATGGGACCTCTGTTACGTCTAGCTACGACTCTGACATGTGACACATACTTAAGCATCCTGTCTAACCACCTGCATACGTTAATGTCCACTGTGAATTCCGACGGACGTGGGCGATTCCAGCAGGACAATGCCATACGCTACACGTCCAGAATTGGAGAATGGCTCCAGAAACACTCTTCTGAGATTAAACACTTCCGCTGGCCACCAAACTCCCCAGAAATGAACATTATTGAGCACATCTGGGATGCCTTGTAAGCTGCTTTTCAGAAATGATCTCCATCCCCTCTTGCTCTTACGGACAGCCCTGCAGGATTGATGGTGTCAGTTTCCTGCAGCACAAATTCAAACATTAGACGAGTCCATGCAATGTAGTGTTGCGGCACTTCTGCGTGCTCGTTGGGCCCTACACGATATTAGGCAAGTGTACCAGTTTCTTTGGCTCTTCAGTGTATATGGTGGAGTGAGTGTGTTCAGATCTTATGGGCGCTCAACATCGAGGTATCAGCGTCCTTACACTTAGCAAAACAAACAAATGTGGAAATAAACTCTTGAACTGTTTCACACTCATGCATACGAAGCGATCACACAGTCACTCCATCTGACATATGCTAAAACATATTAAAAGCAGGGAAAGTAGCTATACATGAAATGAGAGCACATAGAAAACAAAACAGGGAAGCCCTAAAATATATATGGTGGAGACAGAGGGGGAGGAGAAGGTGCATAGTAAGAGGAGGTAGGATGAGATGGATAGAGAAAGTGGTGAGGAGAAGGTGGACAGATTAAGGTGGGAGTAGGAGATCCACAGAGTATTAGGGATGGGAGTGAGTAGATGGATAGACAGAGAGGGAGTGGAGCGGATGGACGTGTAGAAGTGGAAGGATGAGATGGATGCTGAGGGGCGAGGGGGAAGCTGATGGACAGAAGAAGCGGATGAGGAGAGGGACAAACAGGGGTGAAGGGAACTGATAGATAGGTTGGGAGCCGAAAATGTGTGGATAGAGGGGGAGGAGGGCATTTTCAGAGACAAGGGTAGAAGGAGATGTACTCAGAGATGTCGAGGAGTAGGACGAGTAGGACACAGTGGAAGATAAGTGCTTGGCAAGTGAATAGGGACAACAGCTGTCGAAGAGGGGAGAGGAGAATATGGAGAGAAGGCATAGGGGAGAGTGGGGGGGGGGGGAGATAGGGGAGATAGAAAGAGATGGGGCCCAGAGAGAGGAAGGAGGGGGGTTGGATATGTATGGGGAGGGGAGGAGCGGTTAAAGAGAGGGAAGGATATGTGCAGAACATGTGCTATTGCACAGTGGGCGAAGCCACGAACAAAACGTGTCTCTTCAGTGTAAAACGTAGATGCAGGTAGTCCACCGCCGCCGGCCGCTGTGGCCGAGTGGTTCTAGGCACTTCAGTCTGGAACCGCGCTACCACTACGGACGCAGGTTCGAATCCTGCCTTTGGAATGGCTGTGTGTGATGTCCTTAGGTTAGTTAGGTTTAAGTAGATGTTGAGCCCCATAGTGATCAGAGTCATTTGAACCTTGTTTAGTCCAGCCCCCCCCCCCCCCCCCCCCGTCCCAGCCGCGCCCTAGCATTCCACAGCCAGACGTTTCTTCATGTGAAATGATCTGTTCTCTGTTCTTCACGTCACTGTGGTCCGCAGTACGAAGAATGATTTATTGCGGCACTCGACGCTAGTGTATCCTGCAAAAGACTCTATCACCATATAAATATTGAAACCTATGTGCATCTGAAAATGTTTAATCCACCCGTGGTCTGCTTCTCGAATTTTACCCCACACTTACTTCCGTCCTTGATGCCTCTAGATATATATTATCAGTCGATCCATTTATTTAAGTTAAGTTATGCCACAAATTTCTTTTACCAGAAAATTCGATACAGTACATTCTCGTTAGTTACTACACTTTACAATCTTGTTTTCAGTAGTAATTCGTAGCATCAGTGTTCCAAAAGGTCTTGTTCTCATCTCATCTTGTTTCATTCCCATAGAAGCCTACACACCAGAAAGTCCATTCATAATCGTTACCCGATATTTAAATATATTTTGCAAGTTAACAAAATTCCCCTTTACGGAAATGCGTTTTTTGTTGTTGCCAGATAGCATTTGAAATATCTTGACTTCAGCCATTGTCATCTACTGCTTCTAGTATTTCTTTTGTATTGTGATTCCTTTACCAACGTCTGATATAAACTGACTACATCCCATAACCCTTGCTTCACTATTGTTGACATTCATCCGACAACCTCTTTTGAATATACGATCCATACTTTCGACTGCTCTTCCAATACTCCTACGATCATTTCAATGTCACCTGCAACACTCACAGTTTTCATTTATTCCCCTGAACTTGAATTCCTTATTCAAACAGTGAACAACACTGGGGGAAGGCTACAATTCCACTTCACTCCCTCCTCAACTATATTTTGGGTCTTTCTACTCTTTTAAATGAAGGCTGCTTTCTGTATAAAATGAACCTCTGACACACTGTATTTTATTCCCACACAAATAGTGTACTCCAATCAATATTATCCAAACCTTTCTCTAAAATTACTAGGTGCAGAAGTATGAAAACGGAATTTGGTTGCAATAATTACACGTCTGTTGTTCGAAACTGATAAACAATATTTTGTTCAAAATAATCTCCATTGCGATTAATATATTTCTCCCACTATGACTGCCACGCGTGAAAAACAGTTCTTTTGAAGCGAACCTTTTCTATCTGGCGAGCAGAATTTCACAAGTGGTCCTTCGTTTTGCTTGCTGCCTTTCATTCAGGGTATGCGGAACCCATTTTCCAGCTTTCGGCACCTTTCCCATAGATTTCAATGAATGAGAAACGGCTTTCTGCATCACATTTAATTGTTCCGTGAGTTCCTGTTTAGTTTGAGTATCATTATCATCATCTAATAAGGTCTGCAATTCGTTGACATCGAACTTTTTCGGTGGTTTCCCACGCTGTTCATTACTCACGTCGGAACTACAACTTTCGGATTTTTTGAACCAGTCAAACACAGTTCTTTCCCAGGGGCATGTTCGCCGAAAGCTTCGACAAGCATTGGATGCGGTTCTGCAGTGGTTTCCTTCAAGTGATTACAGATGTTCAATGCTGCCTGCAAATCGTAGTTCGTAGGCACAAATCTCGACATGAATACTGGTTTGAACCAGATACCTATGTAAGGAACTATGGTTACTGTGTGCCGACATTCGTCATCAGGAAGCGTATGGAGCTGCAGACACGGTCTCACAGACCCTACACTGATGGCTAGCACCGCCTATAGGGAAATTCCTGTTTCATACTTCTATACCTAGTATAAACACAGGTCTGTTGTTAGAATGAATTTTCGCTCTACAGCGGAGTGTGCGCTGATATGAAACTTCCTGGCAGATTAAAACTGTGTGCCGGACCGGGACTCGAACTCGGGACCTTTGCCTTTCGCGGGCAAGTGCTCTACCATCTGCTCTACCCAAGCACGACTCACGCCCCGTCCTCACAGCTTTAATTCCGCCAGTACCTCGTCTCCTACCTTTCAAGTTTCACGGAAGCTCTCCTACGAATCTTGCAGAACTAGCACTCCTGGAAGAAAGGATGTTGCGGAGACATGGCTTAGCCACAGCCTGAGGGATGTTTCTAGAATGAATTTTAGCTCTACAGTTGAGTGTGCGCTGATATGAAACTTCGAGGCAAATTAAAACTGTGTGCCGGACCGAGACTCGAACTCGGGAACTTTGCCTTACGCGGGCACCGTGCTCTATCAACTGAGCTACTGTAATGATTCTTGAATTACGTAAGCATTACGGCACCTCACTTCAACCTCTCGATACGGGCAATATTCTATTGTGTTTCTGTAAAATAGTTAACATATTTCTGTGACAACATTCAGATTTTGTTTCATTAATTTAGAGGTACTTCGATACATCGATATGTATGTATTGGAATGATATTATTCTTATGTGTATTCTTTCTTTTGTCACTATGATCTTTGACACTCTTGTAACTGATTTTTGGGCGCGTAAGCGGTTGTTAGAGAGTCAAGCTTTGGTCGTCATGTTAAAAAGATGCAAATTGTAGTCAGTTTATGAAATACGAAGTTTAACAGTGAGGAAGACATTTTCAGGTATGTTTTATATTGTGATGTTTTGAAACGAGTTACGCGCAAAGAAAGGTAATGAAAAAGAAGTGTTGCTTAAATTCGGAGTGCTGATTACTTTTTTACATCACCATTATCCTAACTTGCGAAAGTTTAATCTTCATGAATGGTTTATGAAACACATCTATAAAACTTTTGAATATCGCAGAATAACACCTAGGCCTCTTTGCATCCGAGCTTGGAATCATCACTGCCTAGATTTTCGACGATTGAGCCATGAGTTCACAACGAGACCAGCGTGGGAAACACGAAAATATGACTGCCTAGTTTATCCATTATTTCAAGAAATGACTTTATTAACAGTGCTCTAATGACACCTGCCACATAATATAACTTTGTTGTTGCCAGAAAATGCAATATTTAGCAGCGTGAGCAACACTACAATCATAACTAATGTTTGACCTTTGTTGTGGTAGGGTTGTTAGACTACCCAAGCACGACTCACGCAGCTGTGAGGACGGGGCGTGAGTCGTGCTTGGGTAGCTCGGTAGAGCACTGGCCCGCGAAAGGCAAAGGTCCCGAGTTCGAGTCTCGGTCCGGCACACAGTTTTAATCTGCCTGGAAGTTTCAAGTAAGAGGCGTAATTTAAAGCGGGGTTTCCTACATCGCTCTCAAGCGATTCGTTTGAGACATAATCGAAAAATGAACAGAACTGTTTAGTCGAGAAAGAAATATTGGAATCGTAAGCGAGTTAATGATAAATTGTGAAGGGACGAAGTGTCTGTGTGAGTGGCTTGTACTGCCTCGCCTACCGATGTTAGCGATTCTAAGCAGTAGGCCACAGCGTGGGCGCAGACGCGGTAGGTGCTAGGCGGGGAAACCGCGCCTTGCGGCCGGAGGCCGATCGCAACAGGTTGCAACTCGCAGCCAGGCCAGCCCGCCACACCTCGCTTCGCCCCTACCTGCTGGGCGCCGCGGCTGCATCGTTAATTATGCCTGACAGCGGGAAGGAAGCGCCTGCGATCACCTCCCGGCTGCGGAACTGCTAGTCTAACACCGACCGACCAGCGCTGGAGGCCTCCCACGTACACACCTAACTCCCGCGGGCTTCTCATTCAGCCTTACCACTGGTAATTAATGTAACTACCTGTTACAAACACTCTCCCCGTTAGTATTGTTCAGTTATTTATTTGTTCTTTGCGCGCTGCTCTCAGCAATGTCAAAATGAAATAGTGGACCTAACAGGTGCTGCACTATGAAGTACCTGTCCAATGTTTGTCAAAGCTTGTGGAGAAATATTGCGTAACTCGATGTTCCATTTCCTGGGATGGTGCCGACTTGGAAATCCGACGGTGGAGCTATTTCGCTTCTGGAACGTGTTGTTCCAACCGCGCGGGATTAACCGATCGGTCTGGGGCGCTACAGTCATGGACTGTGCGGCTGGTCCCGGTGGAGAATCGAGTCCTCCCTCGGGCAAGGGTGTGTGTGTTTGTCCTTAGGATAATTTAGGTTAAGTAGTGTGTAACCTTAGGGACTGATGACCATAGCAGTTAAGTCCCATAAGATTTCACACACATTTGAACATTTTTTTTTGTTGTTCCAAGAAAGACACTCATGTTTGCCGCATTCATTTACTGTGAAATCTAATGAGAGGCTTTCCCGTGGCCTTCCTCACTAGAGGGATGTGACCAGTAGTGCAATTATTTGACAGCTGGTCATATGTGTTCCCAAGGTAAATCGTCACGTCATCAACGCCATCCCCTTCATTTAGCATCGAACTAATTGCTATCCATATCCCATTGTTTACAGGCTTTGTTGACTTCGAAAAATGTTTTGCCAATGCATACAGGTCTAAACTGATGCAAGGTTATTGAATCAAATTACGTCTGATTCCTGTAAAGTTGCAGCATTAGTTTTCTGTCTCCGTGATGTGAGAGCAGTTAAAATTGCAAGAATAAATTAAGGTTTTTGGTAGAGGTCCAGCCTTTCACCTTTAGTCTTTAACAAACACGTTGAAGATACTGTTGTGTCCTGCCTACTCGTCAAATATGGTGTGCCTAGGAAACCTGCTTTTCGAATCGCTAGACAACAATTCAGGCTAATCGGATTAATGAGTTTTATTTCAGAAAATTAAAATACAATACTTAGCTTTGAGAAATTGACAATGATGTGTCGCAAGCAAATGGCGACAGACAAATAAGAAGTCGCCTCAATACATACAATTCGTAATACAAGAGATGTGATATAGTTCCTGACTTGCTGCTATACATTCGTAGAACTGGTAGTGTCGTGCGGTCGGCAGGAAAAAACTAACAGTCAATTTGAACACACTTTATTATAATTAAAGAAAAACGCCTTATTGGTATACACTAAGTGTTAAACGCAAGAACAGACAGAAAAATAGCCCACAACTCTTGTGGTGGCCAGCCAGTTAAGGAAACAAGACAATGGTAGAAATACTGACCAAAATAGACTTTACAAAATATAACGTGCTACTATAATGCTAGGGATGGCGTAAGTACTGCCCGGGGCTGTTTCTAGTGGTTGGTAAACACTGCCGGTCTGACTGTCTAGGCGTGCTTGTAAAGCCAGGTCGGCGGAGTGCTACATCAGTCATATGGCTTCCGATTGGTGGAACACGGTCACATGTTGTTTGCCGACGTAGTTCCGTGTTTATTTGGGCAGTCTGTTACTGTTTCAGTCCTCGCGATGTTTCTCTCCGCGCGCCTGAAAGGGGATTGGCAACCCATCTTGCATGTTGGTTCTGCGGGTCCTCTAACAATAAGAGGCCATCACGACATTCTGTTAGAACCTAGCAGCTGTTAGATGGGTAACTGTCGACTTATGGATGGGCTGTATTTACCACTACAAGACCAATAACTACGTCTGGAATGGTGCCGTCATCTATGGACTGCTGGTGAATGGCGTATCATTGCGTTCAGCGATGAATCGAGGTTCTGTACAACCCTGAACATCATCGAGGTGCCATTCTTCAGCAACACAATGCTTGTCCACACACAGCACGTATTTCCTCTACGAGCTGAGTGTGTGATGCTGACATACTCCCGTCGCCAGTTAGATCAGCAGACGTCTCCCAGATAAAGCATATGTGCAAGCGAGCTCGAATGGGAATTTTGAGTGTCAACTAGTTACAGTAACTGTGGGCCAGCTTTCTTCAGAAAACGATGTGGCGACCGGAAGCTTGACGTCTCGTGCAGTCACAGTTTCCGGTCTAGCGATATGCCCACACTCTTGACTCCCCCGCCGTTTTCGCGCTCCGTAGGCGACAGTGGTCCGTCGCTTTGGCGGATGGGGGGAGGAATGTTCTGGAGTAATGACAAGCGTCAGCGCGAAGATCAGTAACAATACAGCAGAGAGGACTATGAGACGACGCCAGCAAATAGCATGCTGACTACGACTTCACCACAACAGGAGTGGCATATACACCAAGAGAATAAAAGCGACGACCCGCCTAGCCGCGGCTGGCACAAGAAAACGGGCGCTGAAAGAGCCGTGACTTGTGGTGCATATGAACTTGTGTGATTAACTTGCATTGATTTTGTATGTAGCGAAGGGCATTGATTTATTTGCATGGCGCCGATTGCTTGCAACACAAAGTTAAGTTCTGTCGATACAATTTATTGTAACAAAAGCCGTTTATGTGATTTGCTTGAATTGTTTTTTAGCTAACCGAGAAAGCAACATTCTAGGCGCCGTGTATTTACACATGTAGGCAGGATACCACAGAATCCTCTTCTCCTTCTAGGTTTTCCCTTTAACGTCAGGCAGAGAAATTCAGAGTAGAGAGGTCCAATAATTTGCAAGCCGTGTGTTACATACTGTGGTTCTTCGAGGAGTCCGTTTCAGAGGTTGCTTCACAGGTGCTGCTTGATGAATTCTCCTTTTTTCTGTCTCTGTATACTGGTATACCTTGCATTAAAGGTTCACAAATACTAGTAACGAGTCATAAATAATTTTCTGCCAAAGTTATAGACTGCGATAGAAATAAACTTCACTGTAGACACATCTCGGACGATATTTTTTTTTTTTTCCAAAGTAGTGTCACAACCTCCATTGCAGCTGGCATTCGTCTGTTGTGACTCACTATCTCACACTCCTTGCTCGATGAGGATATCGTACCAACTGAAATACAGGGTGAGGAAATAAAGCTGGCCTTGAGATTATATTACCCTATTTAAGGTAGGCAACCGTTGTTGCAATATCAGTACGTGGGGTAGAGCCGAGGGCTACTTGGAAAGTAAGTTACGATTGGTTGCAAAATGGAAACGACGATGAAAATCATAAAGTTTTATTTGCAGTAGTAAGCTACACTTTACAGCTACTTCTCAACATAGTCGCCGCTCCGACTTAGACAAGTGTCGTAGCGTTGTTCCAACTTCCCAACACCCTCGTCATTTAAGACAGCCGCCTGTGTTTTCCGCCAAATCTCTACGCTCGTCTACAGCTCATTGTCTGTGCAAAAATGATGTCAGCGATTAATGTGAGCAGAGATGAAACTCAGGACGAGCCATTTACGTGCTGTGTTGAGGGTGATCAAACACTTCCCATCAAAAACGCTGCAGGAGCATCTTCATTGCCCCTGCAGAGTGCGGCCGAGAATTTTCATGAAGAATCAAACGCATGACAGTCGTATTATGTAGGCTGCACGACATCACGCCCATGTACCTGGCAAAAGACAACGTTCTAGGTATCTTTACATGTTCACTTTGTGCTCAGAATTGAAAAGAGTATCGGACCGCTATCGACGGGAATACTAGAGACACTACCTAACACATCTGTGCAAAACTTCATCGGATTTTCACATTGGTTTCCATTTCGCGACTGGTCGGAACTTACAACCCTCGTAATTTGTATTCCCTCTCTTATTTTCACAACTAATGGATCCTTATCCCAAAACTTCTTTTAGAATTCCAATGCCATCCGTGTTATTGTGACCTTTACGTTTAAAGATACAAGACACGTGGATTACCCAGATCTTAAACATGCCATCTGTGTTATTGTGACCGTTACGTTTAAAGATACAAGACACGTGGATTACCCAGATCTTAAAAATGCAAGTGTAATAAAAGTAGAAGAACACTCTATTTTCGTCTTTGGTGGAACTGCACCTTCCTCTACGGTCTCCGTGATCTGCCTCGACCCACCAGGATTTACCCTTTTACTCTCGAAAACTGAAATGTGACTTGAAGATGCTTCAAATGTTTAAGAACTGAGGCATTTTTAAAGAATACTGAGGGCCTAATTAGAAGCATGAATGAATTTAACTGCGCAACGTGAAAACATCGGGACACAGAAAATTATACACTTCGAATATCATGTCAGACGATTGCGCTAAATAATTATTGTGACTGAAGACTGTCCACGAAATTATGTGATGGAACTGTCTAATCTTAAAGAGAAGCGTTCGCTGTAATTAACACACACTTAGAGAAATTCTGTTCTGTAGAATTTGTTTATTTCACATTGACGTGCTACCGAATATATGACGAATCCATTGTTCGCATGAAGTTAACACAGTTTGTCCCGTATACGACAGATAATAACGATGAAAATATATAACAAAATATAGTAGAATGAAATATCTGAGGTGGAAGCTTTGGCAGCAGTTTAGTCGGTCCCATCTAATACTTCCTTCTTACAAAATTTTATGCGCATTTACGAAAACAATGACAAGAATGGGTGTGTGATAAACCAGTGGTTTTTAAACATGACCTGTTATTACGCTACCATGGAAGACCTGACGCCAGTAAAAATTTCGCTTCGCTCGATTTTATATCGAGTTTGCGTCAATTGTTGTAGCAGCATGATGCCGCTTGGGAAATTCTAAGCGTTTACGCAAACGGTTTATGGATATTTCGGCATTCCACTTGAACATACAAAAGTGCGAGATCCTATCTGAATATCGTATCTTCTGTGTCTTGCTCCAAGTATTAATTATGAGAACATTTTTCCCTGGTATGGAGAGAAGAACACTTTCACAATTAAGTTAATATAACGATAACTTTCCTTTACTTCACGTCTATGGTCACAAATTTTTATGTCATCAGACTACCGGTTTCGGCCAATAATGACCATCTTTAGATCTGCTTTACAAAGACATGTCCCAATACACTGGAGCCATAGTGGCATCGTCAAGTGCTGAATGCGAAATAAGCGGTAGCATTGTTAAATATACATAAATAATAGTATACACAAGAGTCATCTTGTCAGCAGCACCACTGTTCAAAACAAACAGTAGTGCTGCTGAAATGATGACTCTTGTGCATACTACTATTTATGAATGTTTGACGATGCTACAGCTTATTTCATATTCAGCATTTGACGATGCCACTAAGGCTCCAGTACATTAGATCATATTGCTATAAACAGATCTGAAGATAGTCATTATGGACAGAAACCGGTAATATGATGATATAAAAATTTGTGACCATAGAGGTGAAGTAAGGGAAATGTATTCTGTTTTCGGGGCACTGTTCAACTCGCGACCATGTCGCAGCATGTTAAACTATCGATAACATTTGATATGCGCTAGCTGTTACACGGAAAATGATAACGTAAATTTAGGGTACGCCTTGTCGAAGAGGCACATGAAAATCAATTTTTAAAAATATTTTGTATATAACGAGGAATAAAGTGTTATCTTCCCTCGATGAAACATGAAACACGCTATGTGCAGTATCTTTGTTAACTGGCTCAGTCCTCAAACGTATAAAGCACAGTATCCTGCATGCTGAAGAATTCCGCAAGACTGTTGTCATTTGATGACTTATAGCGAAATCTGACTGTGTCAGTGCGATGAAATAAATCACTTCAAGTTGGTATCGGCCGGTTGAAGACAAGTCGGAGTGCATTTTGGAAGCCAGTTATACTTTCGACATTGGCAATAACGCAATCTTAAAGCCCTCTTGGTCTGGTCCACCTTTTTTGTCTACGACGTAGTAAACCCTTATTTAATCTAAATAAGGATTATCACATTCAGTTGCCTCCAATATTACCACCAACATGGCTGACTAAAATTAATTGGTGGCCATCTTCACCTTAAAATGATCACTCCTCGAAACAAAGCAATTTCCTAGATGCGAATCTCCATTCTTCTCTGACTGATCATTTCTTGGTTACTCTGCATCCGTTGATGCGAAGATTGACAAAAATTAATATAACTAAACAAACACAGAAGCCGACACAGAAACCTCTTCCGTTTGCTTACACCTGCCACACACACAAAGGTCACTACGCACAATGGAACACAGTAAGAACACAAAATGCTTGGGAACTCATAAACATGGACACATGTTTTAACTTGAAAGTTAAACTCTTTCTAATCTCAATCAGTTCCTGACCCCATACCTGCACTCACATTGAAGCGTACGGCTTATTTACCTCTCAGCAACACTCTTTTAATCTCTGAACCACTCCTGGGAACCAGTTTTTGGCTTTTTATTCTTTAAGTTGTTTGTCTCATTAACATCCATAAAATTAGCTCCAATTGGTCACTCGGCTCCCTTCTACTCCCCTGCCGTACTAGGAACAGCTAGCGAATATAATCGTAGCCCAAAAACCCAAGTACAGACTTTCAAAATGATAGAAACACTTAGCAGCTAAAGACCCACCGACTTAAGGTCTTCGCTAGTGGCCTTGGAGCGCTAGAGTGAACATTACACTTATGACAGCCGAGATATTATTCTTCGAATGGCCGGGAATCAGCGTACCTCCATTGCAAGTTTCACCTATGGCCTTCAATCGAAGAATATGTTACCATTAGTACACTTATGAGACAAAACATTATGGACATTGTACACCACGGAAGTGAATGCCACCTGCTGACGTAGCGAACACGGGATGTGATAAGGAAAATATGGATATGGAACAGAAACGAGTGAGGAATAGAGCTAGCTATGATATGAAAGCAAATGCGAAAAATCTCTGACAGAAGCCACTTGGTCAAAGTATAAGTTGTAATGGATTGTGCGCCTGAGGAATACCAAATCGGTAATGGCGAAGCTGTATGCGAGGTACTGTCATGAGCATCTGTAGATACGAAGAAACTACGAACTTCATTACTGTGAGTGGAGTTTAGAAGCTTGTGCTCTCTATAAAGCCAGATGCATGGCAAATCTGATGACAGTGTACAATGCTTGTGCAGGAACAAGTTTTTCGACGCATAAAGTATGGCGTACATTGTTGAACAGAAGGACCTACCCGTCATGACGCATAGATATTTCCATGTCGACCCAATTACATCGTTAATTAGTCCTAGAGTGGACACAGGATCATCGAGACCAGACCGTGGATCTACGGAAACAAGTCACCTAGTCAGGTGAGTGGCTACAGAAAGCATCGGTGTGTTTCCCATTACGAGCAGAATGGTTTTTAAAGTGGAGTTTTATGTGTCATTCGATTTAGCAGTCCCAAATTAGTTTACGCCGACATTCGTTTTATCGATATGTATTAACAGGGACAGCAAAACGCGAAGAATAACAAATACTCCAGTAGGGACAGCAACGCCCTGGTCTGTGCTGAGTGCTACCACCAAGCAGCAGAGCTACAAGTAGCTGCTGCTGGATTTCTGGAACTACTTTGTGTTTTACTTTCCATGTAAGTATCCATCGATGAAACAAATATTGAAAGAGGCTAATCTGGGGCCACTCAGTCGAATGGGCACATGAAATTTCGTTTTAAACATCTTTTTGCTAATAATGGGAAACAAGCTGACGCCTTCTGTCAGGATTGGGCGGTACATGACAAGTTGGTGCAAATGGCTCTGAGCACTATGGGACTTGACATCTGAGGTCATCAGTCCTCTAGCACTTAGAACTACTTAAGCCTAACTAACCTAAGGACATCACACACAGCCATGCCCGAGGCAGGATTCGAACCTGCGACAGTAGCAGTCGCGCGGTTCCGGACTTCGCCCCTAGAACCGCTTGGCCACCACGGTCGGCTACATGACAGGCTTGCGGTGACTTTAGCTATAGATTTCGCAAATTATAAATATCTGCCGAAACACAAAATAAAATGCGCCTGAGGATATATATTTATACACTCCTGGAAATTGAAATAAGAACACCGTGAATTCATTGTCCCAGGAAGGGGAAACTTTATTGACACATTCCTGGGGTCAGATACATCACATGATCACACTGACAGAACCACAGGCACATAGACAAAGGCAACAGAGCATGCACAATGTCGGCACTAGTACAGTGTATATCCACCTTTCGCAGCAATGCAGGCTGCTATTCTCCCATGAAGACGATCGTAGAGATGCTGGATGTAGTCCTGTGGAACGGCTTGCCATGCCATTTCCACCTGGCGCCTCAGTTGCACCAGCGTTCGTGCTGGACGTGCAGACCGCGTGAGACGACGCTTCATCCAGTCCCAAACACCCTCAATGGGGGACAGATCCGGAGATATTGCTGGCCAGGGTAGTTGACTTACACCTTCTAGAGCACGTTGGGTGGCACGGGATACATGCGGACGTGCATTGTCCTGTTGGAACAGCAAGTTCCCTTGCCGGTCTAGGAATGGTAGAACGATGGGTTCGATGACGGTTTGGATGTACCGTGCACTATTCAGTGTCCCCTCGACGATCACCAGTGGTGTACGGCCAGTGTAGGAGATCGCTCCCCACACCATGATGCCGGGTGTTGGCCCTGTGTGCCTCGGTCGTATGCAGTCCTGATTGTGGCGCTCACCTGCACGGCGGCAAACACGCATACGACCATCATTGGCACCAAGGCAGAAGCGACTCTCATCGCTGAAGACGACACGTCTCCATTCGTCCCTCCATTCACGCCTGTCGCGACACCACTGGAGGCGGGCTGCACGATGTTGGGGCGTGAGCGGAAGACGGCCTAACGGTGTGCGGGACCGTAGCCCAGATTCATGGAGACGGTTGCGAATGGTCCTCGCCGATACCCCAGGAGCAACAGTGTCCCTAATTTGCTGGGAAGTGGCGGTGCGGTCCCCTACGGCACTGCGTAGGATCCTACGTTCTTGGCGTGCATCCGTGCGTCGCTGCGGTCCGGTCCCAGGTCGACGGGCACGTGCACCTTCCGCCGACCACTGGCGACAACATCGATGTACTGTGGAGACCTCACGCCCCACGTGTTGAGCAATTCGGCGGTACGTCCACACGGCCTCCCGCATGCCCACTATACGCCCTCGCTCAAAGTCCGTCAACTGCACATACGGTTCACGTCCACGCTGTCGCGGCATGCTACCAGTGTTAAAGACTGCGATGGAGCTCCGTATGCCACGGCAAACTGGCTGACACTGACGGCGGCGGTGCACAAATGCTGCACAGCTAGCGCCATTCGACGGCCAACACCGCGGTTCCTGGTGTGTCCGCTGTGCCGTGCGTGTGATCATTGCTTGTACAGCCCTCTCGCAGTGTCCGGAGCAAGTATGTTGGGTCTGACACACCGGTGTCAATGTGTTCTTTTTTCCATTTCCAGGAGTGTATATCAGTTCGATGGTGCCTGGACACGCCTTCATCCAGGTACACGGCCGCTTGTAAGGTACACTGTGACACAAATTCTGGGGAGCTGGGGCATTATTCCACTTTGGAGGACGTTCACCTGGACTTTTGGCAGTATTTGAAGCCAGTATGACAGCTGTTGACAATGTGAGTAGTGTTGCGAACCACTTGTGTCTATTCCCCTTAATGTTTTCCACAATGGCGATGACATCTTTCAACAGGATAACTGACCGTTCACAAGACCAGAATCGTACTAAATTGGTATGAAGAGGATGATAATGAACTCACGTTACTACATTGGTCACCAGTTTCTTCTCAGCTGAACCCCATGCAACAGAACTGGACCACCATCATGTGCCACGAGCGAGCCCACAAACCAATTAACAGTAATATAGTGGAATTGCTGACACGTGCGCGGAAATATGGTGCCACAAATCTCTGGAACCTACCGGGAACTTGCGAACAAATAACTTAACCGTAATACGAGGTGCATTCAAGTTCTAAGGCCTCCGATTTTTTTTTCTAATTAACTACACACCCGAAATCGATGAAACTAGCGTTACTTCTCGACGTAATCGCCCTGCAGATGTACACATTTTTCACAACGCTGACGCCATGATTCCATGGCAGCGGCGAAGGATTCTTTAGGAGTCTGTTTTGACCACTGAGGCAATAGCAGCACGGCTGGTGAATGTGCGGCCACGGAGAGTGTCTTTCATTGTTGGAAAAAGCCAAAAGGCACTAGGAACCAGGTCAGGTGAGTAGGGAGCATGAGGAATCACTTCAAAGTTGTTATCGCGAAGAAACTGTTGCGTAACGTTAGCTCGATGTGCGGGTGCGTTGTCTTGGTGAAACAGCACACGCGCAGCCATTTCCGGACGTTTTTGTTCCAGTGCAGGAAGGAATTTGTTCTTCAAAACATTTCCGTTGGATGCACCTGTTACCGTAGTGCCCTTTGGAACGCAATGGGTAAGAATTACGCCCTCACTGTCCCAGAACATGGACACCATCATTTTTTCAGCACTGCCGGTTACCCGAAAGATTTTTGGTGGTGGTGAATCTGTGTGCTTCCATTGAGGTGACTGGTGGTTTGTTTCTGGATTGAAAAATGGCATCCACGTCTCATCCATTGTCACAACCGACGAAAAGAAAGTCCCATTCATGCTGTAGTTGTGCGTCAACATTGCTTGGCAACATGCCACACGGGCAGCCATGTGGTCGTCCGTAAGCATTCGTGGCACACACCTGGATGACACTTTTCGCAGTTTCAGGTCGTCATGCAGGATTGTGTGCACAGAACCGACAGAAATGCCAACTCTGGAGGTGATCTGTTCAACAGTCATTCGGCGATCCCCCAAAACAATTCTCTCCACTTTCTCGATCATGTCGTCAGACCGGCTTGTGCGAGCCCGAGGTTGTTTCGGTTTGTTGTCACACGATGTTCTGCCTTCATTAAACTGTCGCACCACGAACGCACTTTCGACACATCCATAACTCCATCACCACATGTCTCCTTCAACTGTCGATTAATTTCAATTGGTTTCACACCACGCAAATTCAAGAAAACGAATGATTGCACGCTGTTCAAGTAAGGAAAACGTCGCCATTTTAAGTATTTAAAACAGTTCTCGTTCTCGCCGCTGGCTGTAAAATTCCATCTGCCGTACGGTGCTGCCATCTCTGGGACGTATTGACAATGAACGCGGCCTCATTTTAAAACAATGCGCATGTTTCTATCTCTTTCCAGTCCAGAGGAAAAAAAATCGGGGGCCTTAGAACTTGAATGCACCTCGTGTAGTGGAATTGCTGACACGGGCGCAGAAATGTGGTGCCACAAACCTCTGGAACCTACCGGGAACTTGCGAACCTATACAATGCAGAATAGTTACAGTGCTGCGTTCTAAACGTGGAACAATATGGTCTTAAGGAAGCGCCACTCGTCGTGCTTGAGGCGCCAGTGACTGTGACGCAGAGCTCCATATGACGCCCCAGCTGGTCGCTGGCGCCCGGTCGCGGCTGGCTATCAGGCCGCCGTTCGCCGTAGCGCGCGCTCTCATTAAAACACAATCGCGACGCGGCTATCGAGCGCGCCGGAGCGCCGCCTGCGCCGCTGTCACGGCACGCCCCTCCGCCTTCCTAACTCCCTGCCTCGCTCTCTCCCTCCCTCCCTCCCTCCCTTCCCCCCCCCCCGACCCCGTCTACCCTGATAACGCCTTAATCGCCACGCCGGCTGACGACCGCCTCGTCGGCCGGGGCACGTCTTCGAGACCCATCGCTGCCTCCAGTGTGGCCTTCTGCTGAAATATCTTCGGAGCTGGCTCTGCTACGTTCCCACAACAAGGAGCGTTCCTGTACTACTATCCGTTGGCCTCGTGAGCTCAGCTGGCGGAAGCCGACTGTAAGGGTGATTGGGTGTGCTGAAGGGCATCGAAACAACCAATCAACTGTTTGATCCCACATTCTTCAACCCCCATTTGTAGCATGGCATCAAGCGTCTGAAAATTCCTAGTAGATTCAAAATGTGTGACAGACCGGGGATCGAACCCGGGAATTTTACATTTCCCGGGCAGTTGTTTTACAGAATGTGCCATCGAAACTCAAAGCCTCACGTTCTCCAGTACATCAGACTGCTACCTTATTTCATTCTAAGGCTCCAAACGTCCGATTCCGTTACAAATGAGTTAATGTGAAACATAGCATCAAGCTTGTATAACATTTAAGGCGAGAAAATAGTATAAAGAAGATTTTAAATTGTGTTTTATGTGTGACAGAGTGCTCTGATTATCACATACTGAAAGCGTGTACTCTGTGTAATTTGTGCTCCGTTTTAACTAGAGCTGCTTTCCGACATATCTCAATCATTATGACGTCACGTCTCCTAAGCTATGTGTTGAAAAGTGATAAGTTTGTTCAGGTACTTCCATGGGTGACAGTCCGCTAAATACATCACCAATAGTGTTAATGGGCTCCGGAAAAGCTCAAAATCATGAAAAGTTCAATTTTTACTTTTTTACGTTTTCTGAATCTGCAGACTATTACCTTTTAATAGATATATAATTTATTCAATTCCGAAGACTACAACTATTTTTAAATGTTTTTTGAAATGTGTTCTACATGGGCGTGACCCACTGTGGCACTGTTAAACTGCTGTCAAATGGTGTTATTATTAACCAATTATTAATAATTGTTAACAATAATTATTATTATTATTATTAATAATAACTGAACTGTTGAAAAAGTGTATTCACGGAAAAACTCAAAACCCCAATGAAAGTGTAAATAGTGTTATATGGTCGAGAATCCCCAAGACTGTATTTGTTGGAATAGAAACACTTCACTTTTGTGTGTGTGATGCTGTTGCGACTTTCAATGATGGCAACATTGTAAGGTGCAAGGTATTTAGAAATATGGGAATGACGATAGGTTCTAACATGGTACGAGCGATCCTTGCTTTAGACAAGGAACGCCTTCGGGCTGCAGACAGGGCTGTAAAGAGTCTAGAAGTACAACCAAGAGTAAACAGGAGGAGGAACAAGAGGAGGAGTTTGCAGAGGATGAAGATAATCCATCCTATGGACCTGGAATGCACTAACAAGTTAATCGAATCTTTGTCGCTCGATTCCCAAAACTTTTATTTTCTCATACTAATTACATGTTTTCTAAGGATCTTCCAAACATATTTGTTTCAAGCTTTCAGTAAATGTTACACAGTACCTTCTGCATAATTTAACACAGCCTTTTTCCAAAAAACTGTATACTTTTGAATATATAAATAAAAAATTGCAAAAAAATGTTGTGAATTTTCATTACAATTAAAAAAAAATCATCTTTAATAACTGAACAAAAATTTTGTAAAATCCCTGTGTTAAGTTGTAGCCCATATTCCAATAAATAATCTGCAAAAAGTTCAACTTCCTACCTCAAATACTTTGTGAGGAAAGATGTAATTTATAAGCGTTATTTTAACATTGCAAGTATAGGGCGTTCCGGAGCCCCTTAACAGTAAAGAAGTAATAAAATTATACGTCATTTCTGATGATGAAGTTTTACTGTATGTTTTTACTTTTATAATTCAGTGAGTGGTATTACCGAGAGCAGGTTTGAGTTTATGTGTAAGGTTTATTGGACGTCATTAAGTGCACTAATTCCTAAATACTCGACGAAAACAGTCTAGGTAAACGGGCCGCCGTGGGTTTGGTTACCTCAAGACATGTAGACAGATTCTAACTTTAATACTTGACTTACTACGTAAAACTTTTAACGAAGGGCTACACGTCTTAAAAACTAGATATTCCAGAGATACTATGAAAGTGTATGTGTGTATGTATGTATGTTCCACATCTCCTCCTAAACGACTGGATTGGTTTGAACCGAACTTGTTACGCATAACACTTTCTATCCCGAAAGAACCACTGTGGGGTTAACCGCCACGTACCTCTCTAAAAGGTGGGGCGAAAAAGAAGAGTAGATCTCGACGTGCAGATGCCAGACTATATTCCTTCATTATTCAAGACTGAGACCACTTACCGCAGTGCAAAAAACCATTGCAAACCTTTAAAAGATTTTTTCCTGATAACACACCCATAAAAAGAAAAACTGAAAAAACCTTTCTCGCTTACTTTATTTTCGCCGTTCATATAGTAGACCTACCGCACCAGAGATGACCTTTTAATTTATTACTTCTTTACTACTACCTCTACTTGCGTCACTTTTCTTGACAGTATTCGTACATATCACTGAATGTACTCGCAGAAATATGTCATTGTTCGACACATGGTTGAGGATATACGACGGCATAAGCACGAACTGCGGGAAAACTAAACTGTTAGGCATTATTGTATGGAGATGCAAATGAAATATCTGTTATATAAGTTACATACACGTGAAATATATATTGCCTGTGATTTCTCAGCAAAGCCACACGTAGAATCTATTCCTACACCTCTGGGTTGATTTCAACCGAACTTGGTTCACATACTATTTACTGTCTATCTACTACTATTTACTAATATTTGTACCAAAGAATTATAGATAGCCCATAAACTGGTATGAAGCGAACATTAAAAATCTGAAGCTGAAAAATCAGTTCCTGTTGGACATCTACAAAAATACTCTAAATTAATACTCCTCCAGGAACAGTCCGTACACCTTCAAAAATGTTTTATTACATTTGTCGTCATCTACAACACTGTCTTTGGTTGCAAAACATATCACATTAATGGCTTTATTTAATCACTTCCATGCTTTCTACTTTTTCATGTTGACTGGCGTAACTTAAGTTGAGGAAAATTCTTTTTGAAACCCACATTCGTTTATCTGCGTTACTTAAAATGTTGTCTAGAGTGTGTAACGGACCAGATCGACTTGAGAAGTACTCCCAAAGCACTGTCAAATTTGACCTAAAGGACATATTGACGATCAAAATTTCATACATTTTTCCTGGCCTGTAACGTATAAAATTAGATTCTTAATGAAGGTGGACTGAAAGATTAAGTTCACATGACTATGTTCTTCAGAGTCTACCGCACTAATTACGAAGTGTAAAACTAGAGATAAACATATCAAGCCACCTAGTGTCTTGTTTGTCCATAGATGGATGATGAACTACTACTGAGATCCACTATGCGTTATTGCAAAATTTGCGACGATGACATGCACGTTACTGTTCGTAAACTTACATTGGGCTGGAGTCTGTGCTTCACTGCATCGGTCCCTTTCTGCAGCTCGAGAGATTCCGTGCGAGTAAAAGACAGAGAAAAAATCGGTTACCTTACATCACCTATTTCCGGTATTTCCGTAAGAGTGCACAAAAATTTAGAAGGACGTACAGGATGTTCCATATTTTTATTTACCTTAGTTACTGTTGTGTCTAGACAAGACAGTCTAGACACAAGGCGGAGATACCGAAAGGGCACGCGTCAACTCACGCCGACTGGCGCGAATTCTGGAACAGGATACGTAATTAATGCTATAAAGAAAAGTACGGAGCTTCTGTTTACTTAACTTTAATTCATCCTTGTGGTACATCGCTCTTGATAATACAAGTGAGACACTCTCCAGATATGGTTAATGGCGCCTTGCTAGGTCGTAGCCATGGACTTAGCTGAAGGCTATTCTAACTGTCTCTCGGCAAATGAGAGAAAGGCTTCGTCAGTGTAGTCGCTAGCAAAGTCGTCGTACAACTGGGGCGAGTGCTAGTCCGTCTCTCTAGACCTGCCATGTGGTGGCGCTAGGTCTGCGATTACTGACAGTGGCGACACGCGGGTCCGACATGTACTGATGGACCGCGGCTGATTTAAAGGTACCACCTAGCAAGTGTGGTGTCTGGCGGTGACACCACATTTGCAGCTAACTGCAAATACCATCACTGACACACTGAACGTACCACTTGAACTTTATCTTACAAAATATGCTAAAAGTGATGGACATCAACCTCAATGCTAGCAAAAATATCCCTGATGTGTATCGAATCACATCACAGGCATCTACAATTCCGGCAAGTAATTCCATATCCATTGGAGTCTCATAATACAAGTCACTTTACATATCCCCTTAGGAAGTAATCAACGGGATTCAGTTCAGGTGATTTCGCAGGCCGTGGAATAGGTGGAGTAGGACCTCTCCTTCCAATCCAGGGACCAGAAAAAGCATTGAGTTCGTTTCGGACATCCACACTGAACCGGGGCGGTGACCGTCATATTGTATCCCATCTTCTCACGAACGTCCAAGGGTACGTTCTCCAACAACTCAGGTAGAACTATTTGTACGAACCTCAAACCGAGCGTGGTGGCACAGTGGTTAGCAGACGGGACTCTCATTCGGGAGGACGACGGTTCAAACCCGCGTCTGGCCACCTTTAGTTATATTGTCCGAGGTCTCTGTAAACCGCTTCAGGAAAATGCTGGGATGCCTCCTTTGAAAGGGCACGGCCGATTTCGTTTCCCGTCCTTCCCTGATCCGATGTGAACGATGACCTCGCTGTTTGGTCCTTCCACAAAACCAACCAACGATCCTCAAGTACAGGTGACGATTCAGACGGATAGGTGAAAGATATGGACGAGTGACATTGTCGCCTACAATGCCAGCCCAGATATTCACTGCAAAACGTACTTGATGGTGTGATGACTCTACTACAGCTTGAGGATTTTCCTTATCCCGCACATTACTATTCCTGCAGTTCGAAATACCAAGATCAAATGAGGCCTCGCCAGTAAACAGCACGATTTGGAGGAAATCTAATCGATCAATCCATTGTTGGAGTAACCACTGACACACTGGAACCCTTCGTACAAAGTCAGTTACAAGCACTGCGTGGACTCGTTGTGGGTGATATGGTTATAATTGTTGTTCGTGATGTACTTGCTACAGTCTAGTATGTGTAGCGCCAATTTCACATGCAGTACGACGAGTACTTGTTGTAGGGTCCACTGCAACGTGTTCCAGCATTTCGTCTTCAAAATCGAGTGTGCGAGTGGTCCTCATGCACCCAGCTCTCTCGTTTCTTATTTTCAGTCAACCAGTCTCGCGCATTCGTCGATCGAGAGAAATAAACACTCGTCGTGACGGGTAGTGCCTGTTAGGAAATCGTTCCTTGTACAGCCTTTCTGCAGCGACAGCATTCCAACAGAGAGTTCTGCAAAACTGCACCGGTACTGCTGCATCGTACTATACTGTACGCTTCTGGGTAGCACTGAGTAATGAATTATTCTGTCGTTGATTCCTATTACCTTCTGTCGTTGGACAATGTAAATACGATACAACAGAGCCACTTTGTGGACCTGCGTCACTACTTCCTGGTAATCAGGCTCGTCCTCCTTGTTTCCTTGCAGGAAATAAAGATTGCACATGTAAGTAAACAGCACAGTACGTGTAAACCTGTAAATAAGCTGGAAAACAGTAATGCGAGACAAAGGGGTAGACAAGTTTACTTCAAAATCCCCTTAAGCTGGCTTCACCGACCCCAGATTCCTTACTTCAAATTGTTCAGTGGAGCATTCTATGTGTCCTGTTATATTTTTGCACGCTCTTGCGGAAACAGCCTGTAGGTTTCCATACATATTGACTGCAGAAGCACGCCGAAAGCGGCACCTCACCGAGGCTTCAGCATAATTTCTCGTGAACGAAGTGAAAACGGAGGAAGAAATGAAGTCCTGCGAACTGGAACTAAACGGGCCAACTAGCTCCGACCGTCCGCGTGCCATCCTCTGGATATGACGTCATCGGACGTGGTGTGGAGAGGCATGTAGTCAGCACCCCGATCTCCCGGTCACTGTCGGATTTCTCGAGGCCTTCAGAACGCCACTAACAGGCTGAGTAGCTCCTCTTTTAGCCTCAAGCGGCTGACTGCAATCCGTACCAGTCTTCCAACCAGGGAAAAATCCATGTCATTACCGGGAAATGAACCCGGGTCCCGTTTATATGGAAGTCAGCTGTGGAGGCAGATCGTGAAAGCAAAATAAAATCCAAAAACTGGTGGTCATTGCTAAAGTCATAGTGTTTCCCTCCGCTCCAGAGACTATTAAGCTGCAGTTTAGAAGCATCACAGGAAGTAATTGCTAGAAATTCTACATTTGTACCCACACACCCGAGTAGTCGCTCCTTTTATAGCGACAGCTAGTGCGACACGGGGATTCCCGCCCCGGATTGAATCCGCTCGGGGAATTAACGGCGAGGTATCAGATGTTTTTAGGCGGTTTTCCACATCCCACTAGGTGAATATTGGGGTGGGTCCCATATTACGACCACGCTTCGCCAACATTTAGATCATTTTCTCACACTTGTAAGCAGAATTTACCGTATGTGCAGACAGATTTGGCACATTTCTCGTGGCCTTGGGGGAGAATAGGAGATTGATGACCTTAGCAGTTTGGTCTCCTTAAACACTTACTCAGCATTAACAGCAACATCCTGTACGTCTACATCTGTACTCTGTGCAGTACGCATCAGAGGGCATGTCCCATTGTACCAGATATTATGGCTTTTTCCTGTTAGATTTACGTACGGAGCGTCGTTATAATGGTAATTTAAGTGCCACTGTGTTTTCCGTAGTTAATATGATCGTGTACTTCCAATCGCCTTAGGAGAGATATTTAGCGGATTAAAATATACGGTCTTCATTTGACGCCAGACTTTAGCAGACTTTCACGGGACAGTTTCCAGTTTACTTCTTACCACATCTCTCTGACACTGCCCTGTGAGTATGAAAGTCACTCGACTATCCCTGCTGCCTTTCTCTGTATATGTTCAATATCCCCTGTTAGTCTTATCGGGTACAGGTCCCACTCTTTCGAGCAATATTCTAGGATCGGTCGCACGAATGATATGCAAGCAATCTTCTTTGTAAACTGACCGGATTTCCGTGGTATTCTGCCAATAAACCGAAGTTTGCTACCTGCTTTACCCAGAACTGAACCTACGTGATCGTTAAACTTCACGCCCCTACACAATATTACACCCAAGTCTTTTTATCAGTTTCATCTGTGATCCACTGATATATTATTCACAGATTTTTTTCTATTTTCGTTTTATGAAGTGCACAATTTTACGTTTTGGAATATTCAAAGCAAGTTGGCAATTTTTTCATCACTTTGAAATCATATCAAGGTGTGACTGAATATTTGTGTAGTTTCTTTCAGACTATATTTAGTTGACGATAGTGGCATCATCTGCAAAAAGTGGGAAGTTAGCTGTTACTATCATCCATAAGATCATCAACATACGACATCAACAGCAAGGGACCAAACGTACTTCTCTCGAATATACCTGAAATTCCTCCTATACGTGTCGATTATTCTCCATCAAATATAACATGCTGCGTTCTCCCTACCAATAAATCCACAGTTGAGTCACAAGATTCACCTGATACCCCATACGATCGTACTATTGATAAGAAGAGTCACTATGGTACTGAGTCAAATGCTCTTCGGAAATTGGGAAATAGTGCTTCTACCTACCTTAGCCCATACCTTTCAGGATGTCGTGTGAGAAATGTGCGAGTTGGGTTTTCAAATGACCTATGTTTAAAATGCATGCTGCTTGGGATGGGGGACGTAGTTTTGTTCCATATACCTCGTTATATTAAAGCTCAGAAAATCTTGTAAGATTCTACAACAAATGGATGTCGAAGATATTGGGCGGTGGTTTTGTAGATCTCTTGTGCTACCTTTCTTGTAGACAGGTGTGACGTGAGTTATCTTCCAGTTACTGGGCACGACATTTTGTTCGAGGTATCAACTATAGCTTAAGGTTAACAGAGCAGTTAGCTCAGTCTTAAATTGGGTTTAAAATCTAATAGGAATTCCATTGAGGCCTGGGGCTTTCGTTCACTTTGTAACGATATTCCATAATATGCGAACATTACAAACATAACAGACTTTTGTAATCTTCCGTCACTGATAAATACGAAATAACAAATAACTACTGCTGCTAGATTTACATGCGACCGACAGCACCCCAGCAAGGGACGCTAACTGTCAACGACACACTGCATTGTGCCCAGCTCGCGGCAACAACTTAATAACAGCTGGCGTTCAGAATAACGATAATGTTAACCATATTTTACTTCCGATACGGTCATCAGAGAAAGGTGGAGTTACGAAACAGAAGAAAACTGAAATGGCAGTAGTATTAACTCTTAAGAAATCGAAAACAGAACATGGAAATAGATGGCTCTGTACATAACTAAAGAAGTGATTGTCTGATAGTTGACATGTTTCTTCGACCTTGTTTCTTCGGAAATAGGGGAAAGGGGGCGGGGGGGGGCGGAGTCGACTAAACTGCAGGCGAGTACGTGGGATGGATAGCTGCGGTGATAAACTAGACCGTTAAAGGTCTTCAGAAGCAGTAAAACAGAATAATGTTTTGAACTTGGTGCAAAATAGCTGACTAAGGCTGGGTTTATGATGCACAGATTTCGATTAAGCAACTACGTTGTGCAGCAGCATAGTGAGTATAGTCCTTAGCTGATAATGCGTGTTTCTAATACGCTTTTCAAGTTTTATAGTGAAACATAAGTAAGTCGAGTGTAAGTACTGAATAGACGGCACAGCAAAGAGATGATGCCTAAGTCTGCACATCTGTCTGCACGTAGTCATGATAATTTGTAATCAGGATCGATGAAAACTGAACGTCACAGATGTAGAAAATACGGTTCTGTATCATTAGTTCCTTCCGTCATGAGTTCTCATAAAAAAAATCCTCGTACAATAGCGTCAATATAGTCTAAACATGGTAATACTATTGATCCTTCGAATTTGTGTTTTAGCTCAGTAGGAAACAGTTTTTCAAATTTCCATAATACAAGTAGAGATGCAAAAGCGTTATTACAGACTGCAGTCACTTCATTTACTCTTATATCATTTAGGGTTAAGGGTGGAAGTAATTCTCTGAAATGACAGGTGACGAATTTTTGCGAGCTACTAAAACAGTTTCCATTTTAGAAAGGATTAAGTTGGAAATCCATATTCTATGTCCATTGTGATAAATCAAGTAACACTGAATTTACATAAGGTTTGCTTCCTAAGGACTCTTTGGATATTGCACTAACAAATAACTGAAGGGTCGTTAGCGTATATGCAACATTTTTGTAGGCAGAGTACAGTTTATACGGCATTAATGTATAATAAAAATTAGTAATGGCACCAATACTTCTGGCGTCACTGATGGTACATTTCTCCTTCTTTACCTTGTTTCTCCAAACGTTACACTCTCTTGAAGGGATATAAGCGAAACCATTGCACAATACTTGAAGGAAAGACGAGGATACTAAGTTTTTGGTAGCAGAATGTCGAAATCATTGCTAACGTCCGAATAGCGTATGTTGGTCCAGAATAAGAGGACTATTTATCGTACAGTGAAATGTACCTGAAATCACCGCCCTCTGAGCGTTGGATTGTATAAAATAGTACGAAATTGTCAGATTTTAACACCACGCAAGGAAAGACGCTAATGAACTGGAGACTGACTTCTCAGCTGTCTTTGTTCGAGGGATCTATGATAGGTTGACGTTTACAGAGCTGTTAACGCGGCTTAAATTGGGTACAGAATCTAATAGGATTTCCATCGAGCCCTGCAGCTTTTGTTCAATTTGATGCGCTTTCTGTTACTTCTCATCGCCTCTGACACTAATGGCTATTCCACTCACGTTTTCCCCTTTACGAGGACTAAACTGGGGCAATACTTCTGGCTTTTCCTTTTAAAAGAAACATTTGAAAATAGAGTTAAACATTTCTCGTTTTGCCTTTCTGTTCTCGCTGACACCTTATCCTATGTCTTATCATCACACACCGTCTCCTAGTTAGCGGTTTCGACATAGTACTCATCGATTCTGTGGGAGCTTCGTCTTTTCGTATCTTTCCATTCCACTAAACACCCAACTTCCCTCTGTAAAACATTATCCCAATCGCTTCGATCCTCTTTACCCTCTACCTGTCCACAGTACACCATTCACTTCAGTACAGCGTTGTCGTCAAGTCGAGTCATATTGTTGACAGCAATAGACACCGTTTGCTTGGAATATGGTATCTTCGTCTCTCCTACACTGTTTCCTCTACAGCATCCTTTATTTTGCTGCAAGGACGCAGTATTCCTTCATTTTGTCTGTTACGTGGCCCCTAGTTCTATAATGGTTTCTAAGGCGCTGCAGTCATGGACTGTGCGGCTGGTCCCGGCGGAGGTTCGAGTCCTCCCTCGGGCATGGGTGTGTGTGTTTGTCCTTAGGATAATTTAGGTTAAGTAGTGTGTAAGTTTAGAGACTGATGACCTTAGCAGTTAAGTCCCATAAGATTTCACACACATTTTTTATAATGATGTTTGTCGCTAATTTACTTTCTAATACTACTCAATATTTTCATCTTTCTTTGGTTTACTCTCAGTTCATATTCAGAACGCAGTAGATCGTACACCGCAGTCAAAAATCTTTATTCTTCTTCCTAATTGTCACACATAATACGAGTAATAATGCCACCAGCGAATATTACCATTCACATCCTTTCACCTTGTATATTGACACCAATCCTGAAGATTTCCTACATTTCCTTTATTCCCCATTCGATACACAAATTGAAAACTTGAGTACACAGGTTGTCCCTCGCCTTACAGCCTGTTCAGTCCAAGCACTACTCTCTTGGGTTTCCACTGTCACCTCTCCCTCTTTGATTTTGTAGATGCTGCATATTGTGCATCGTTACCTGTAGAACACTGAAGCGCCAAAGGGTCTGGTATAGGCACACGTATTAAAATGCAGAGATATGTATAAGACAACAAATGTCTGGGGCAGTTGCCAGATCAGTTACTACTACTATCAAGATTTAAGTGAGTTTGAACGAGGTGTTATAATTGATGTCCTTAGGTTAGTTAGGTTTAAGTAGTTCTAAGTTCTAGGGAACTGATGACCATAGCTGTTAAGTCCCATAGTGCTCAGAGCCATTTGAACCATTTTTTTTGTTATAATTGACGCACGAGCGATGGGACACAGCATCTTCGAGGTAGCGATGAAGTGGGGACTTCCCGTACGACCAACTCACGAGTGTATGGTGAACATCAGAAATCCGATAAAACATCAAATCTCCGACATCGGCTGATGGAAAAAGATCCTGCAAGAACGGGACCAACGAGGAATGAGGAGAATCGTTCAACGCTACAGAAGTGCAACCCTTCCACAAATTGCTACAAATTTCGATGTTGAGTCATCAACAACTCTCAGAATACGAACCATTCAACGAAACAGCATCGATATGGCTTTTCGTATCCTAAGGCCCTCTCGTGTATACTTGATGACTGCACGACAAAAAGCTTTACGCATCACCCGGGTCCGTCAACACTGACATTGGACTGTTGATGACTGGAACATGCTGCCTAGTCGGACTACTTTCGTTTCAAACTGTATCGAGCGGATGGACGTGTACGGGTATGGAACAACCTCACGAGACCATGGACCCTGCATGTCAGCAGAGAACTCTTCAAGCTGGTGGAGGCTCTGTAATGGTGTGATGAGTTCGTAGTTGGAGTGATATGGGTTCCCTGGTACGTCTAGATACGCCTCTGACAGGTGACACGTACGTAAGCATCCCGCTTGGTCACCTGCATCCATTCATATCCATGGTGCATTCCCATGGACTTCCACAATTCCAGCAGGACAATGCGACACTCTACAAGTCCAGAATTGCTACATAGTGGCTCCGGGAACACTATTCGGAGTTCCGCTGACCATCAGAGTTCCCAGAAATGAACATTATGTAGCATATATGGGGTGCCTTGCAATGTGCTGTTCCGAAGAGAACTCCACTCCGTCGTACTCTTGCGGATTTATGACCAGCCCTGCAGGAGTCATGTTGTCAGTTCCCTCGAGCACTACTTCAGACATTAGTCGAGTGCATGCCACGCGGTGTTGCGGCACTTCTGGGTGCTCGCGGAGGCCCAACACGATATTAGGCAGGTGTACCAGTTTCTTTGGTTCTACAGTGAATATTCTTATTTTCTATATGATTTCCAATATTTTCCCGACTTAGCGGTGCGGTCTATTTCTGGATAGAGAAACGTTATGAAAATGTCTTGCTGCTTTTATCAACCGTAATGCTGGAAGTGTCACTCTAGTATCCTTACCTTGCCTGAAACCAGAGTTCTTGCTGTCTAACACATCATAAATTTTCTTTCCACTTCTTCTTCAAACTATTCTCGTTAGTAGTTTGGATGCGTGAACTACTGAACTGATTGTGTGATAGTTGTCATGTTTCTTCGACCTTGTTTCATTCGGAATTGGATGGACAATATTCTACTGAAACTCCAATGGTATGTCTTCCATTTCATAGATCGTAGACAGTCTCTCAAATATTTGTTTGGCTTCTACTTTGTTCAATGAATTAAGGATTTCTGAAGTATGTTATTTGTTTAACGATCACTATTTTTACAATCAAGGTCTGTCTAATTCAGTACTACCAACACTATCGGGTACGAGGGGAGAGAGTGTGGTGATTCATTGAGCAGACTGCAATCACGTGACTAAACAGCACCCAGCGCACGGAACTCTCTGCTCTCACTGAAATTTCGGGTACGTATGTAGCCCCTCCCGTCACTATTTCGAAATGGTCAGCTACATACCACGGGAAAGTGTATCATCAAGTCCGCGTGCCACATGCCGCAAGTGCACTAATATTGAAAGGGACTTGGAGATAAACTATTATCAGTATACAAAGCATAATACGGAATGCTAAAGGAACATGTGAAAAAGTTTCCTAAGCGAAGGGATATAGCATTTTCGTAAAAGTTTTTAGGCTTAGAATAGAGTAAGGACGGCAAAAAACCTATCAAACCTCTGACGCGGTAAAAGAATGCTGCCTAATCTACAAATCTACTCTAGGAAGTTGCTAAAATGGTCATCGGATCATCTAGTTACAATTGCAGGTTGCCTATCTAACTGTTTCTAAGAGCAACAAAAATTTGGTTTCTAGTAGACGTAATTATCGACCGAATTAAAAAAGTTATAATGCTGTCATAAGCTACTCATTGAGCAATGTAATCCTACGTCAAAATTTTTACACAGTAACAGAATAATTACCTTTTCAAACTGTGAATATGTCTTAAGTCGCCGGCCGGGGTGACCGAGCGGTTCTAGGAGCTTCAGTCTGGAACCGCTCGACCGCTACGGACGCACGTTCGAATCCTGCCTCGGGTATGGATGTGTGTGATGTCCTTAGTTAGGTTTAAATAGTTCTAAGTTCTAGGGGACTGATAACCTCACATGTTAATTCACATAATGCTCAGAGGCATCTGAACCATTTGTCTTAAGTCAGCGTAAATCACGGTGCGTTAAGTACCCAGACTATATTCATTTGTCTTTGAGAATGACGAACACAACGACTTCCTACAAATGTTACACAAAATTTCAAATCTTTTCTAAGGTTTTTCACTTTGTGTCGCCCCTCCTCCCCCAGTCATAGAATAAGGAAGGGATTAAATTTTATCACTTACTATGATTTCTCTCCTCGGGCAGCAAAGCACCAGGATCAGACGAAGTTCTAATTGTTTACTTCTTTATCACTACCTCAATTCGCAACACGTTTTAAAGGAAGTACCTATAAATACCAATGAATTCGCATGCATAATTATATCTTTCTATATTTCAGGTAATGTTGTTGTTGTTGTTGTTGTTGTGGTCTTTAGTCCTGAGACTGGTTTGATGCAGCTCTCCATGCTACTCTATCCTATGCAAGCTTCTTCATCTCCCAGTACCTACTGCAGCCTACAGCGTTCTGAATCTGCTTAGTGTATTCATCTCTTGGTCTCCCTTCTCGATTTTTACCCTCCACGCTGTCCTCCAGTACCAAATTGGTAATCCCTTGATGCCTCAGAACATGTCCTACCAATCGATCCCTTCTTCTAGTCAAGTTGTGCCACAAACTCCTCCCCAATTCTATTCAATACCTCCTCTTTAGTTATGTGATCTACCCATCTAATCTTAAGCATTCTTCTGTAGCACCATATTTCGAAAGCTTCTATTCTCTTCTTGTCTAAACTATTTATCGTCCACGTTTCACATCCATACATGGCTACGCTCCATACAAATACTTTCAGAAACGACTTCCTGACACTTAAATCAATACTCGATGTTAACAACCTTCTCTTCTTCAGAAACGCTTTCCTTGCCATTGCCAGTCTACATTTTTTCAGGTAATATGACGTGATAAACATTGAGATGCTTGTGAAAAACTAGGTTTTCTTAAATGGGAACGCATGGTTTTGCAACTAACTTTTGCTGTAATCGTGGATAAACTAAAAGGTTTCACACTACACACTATTTGCCGAAAAGGTCTTAGTGAACATATAAGAATATTATCACTCTTACCACCTCTTTATGGGTGAATAATACGAAACTGAGTAGTGTTTCACATCTTCAAACATTAACATTTGACACACAGAATGTCAAATAGCAACTCTCAAATAATTTTGTTATCATACGTTTGAAGCCATTTTACACATAGGAGTTAGATCATCTAAAGACTAGGTAGTGAAGGGGCGGGTGGGTGGGAAGTTTATAGTAAACTTACTAACTGACCAATTTATTTCATGGCTCTCCATTTCAGAATTGTAAAAGTAGTATCCCTGAGGGAAACAAACGTAGTTCCTTCACGTTTTACAAAACACTGTGAACGAACATTGTCGACAAACCTTAGCAAGCTTTATAATGGTCATTTTCTGAATGTTTTCAGTCCGTTTGTTGTCTTGTATTGCATTATACTGATATTTCCGATTATACAAATATTTAAGAAATCGTTAACATTGCAGTCTTACTTTATGTTAATATCAGGCCAAGGCTATAAACACAGTACGTATGGGGACATGCTCATGGAGTCGTAGCACTTTCATCCCATAATTTCCGAGTTCGTACCGTTCATCTACAACAGTTACAACGTTAGTCTTTTATATTAACATTGAAAAACAATATGTTAATTAATAGTAAAAATTATATTTCTTTATTTATCTATAATAATTTAATTATTACAACAGCTTCTTTACGCGATGAATTTTGAAGACAAGTTTAGTTTTCGCTGCCTGGAACATCAAGCACGTAACATCACTCAGTCTATGTCACAAATTGTTGTAGTAATTAAACTATAATACATAAATAAATATTATTTATACTACTGTTTAACATAATGTCATTCAGTGTTGGCATAAAAAAGCAACGTCCTAAGAAGAATCTGGCGCTCTGAAAGTATGGAATGAAAATACTACCTGCTCACAAATTGTTGCACTTTCCATTTCTTGGGTTTGCCAGCAATGCACTGTGTGCTCGTGTGAGGAGAGCTATTTGTCGGTGCTCTCTAAGATTCCCACTGGAACGGCTTGGCGTGTTGTACCTCTGAAGTAGTGTTCTCTCAGTGGAGAGGATATGGTGTACCTTGTCACGTGGTCTGTCGCACTCCTCTCCATCCTTCTCTTGCCCCGCCTCACACTTCTCCCGTTTAATGTGATGGCTGTCGAATGATTTCTCAGAAGGAGGCAAGTCTCGCTCCCAGTAGTAGCATTATCGTCACTAGCCACCCACCGACCCACGATTCTCCTCATAGGAATACAAGACTCAAATCAAACAGCATCACTCTTTGAAGTTCATCTGAAGGGGTCTCTGCGACTGACTTTCGAGGGATGAACGATGTGTAGTGCTTTCTATTCTAACACCCAAATCGCGTTCAACTGGAAAGTAGATAAAAGATCTATTTTTTATAAAAAAAACGTTTGTTGAACCTTAAGCTTTGGCATGGGCGTTTTAGATACTGGCTGTGGCTAAGACATTTTTATAGATTCACTAAATTAAGTCTTCGCACCAACACAATCCAGTCCTAGATAAAATAGTGTCATTAGCGGGGCGCTGGCAAGTTTAACTGTAGGCACAAATTCTCTCTAAATTTATGTTTGTTCTTTATATATTTATTGACATTTGAATTTCGTTAAAAGCAAGTACAGAGTTTATTTTAAAAGTGTACTGTTTATTCCAATCTGTTATATCATTGAAAACGTAACCTTTTCACTCCACAATTATTTGCCTTGTGTTTCTGTGTACTTAACATTATGCTGTTTCGGCACCCTAAATTAATTACTAAACAAATGGAAATCGGAAATTTGTTTTCCTAATCAATAACGATTTTTGCATTTCACCTTCGTCAACATCGTTCCTGATATTTGAACTATGAAAGCGCTCTAATTAATCTCTTTTAGCTTTTCAAATATGACATTTAGGTCTCTCTGCGTTTGCAATATTGCACTGATTTGGTCCTTGATTAGTGTTATTTCGTCGACACTGAAAGGTTCTCTAACGCTGTCGGGTTAGAAAATATTTCAGGAGATTATCCTGACAGCAGGTTGCAGTGGAACCTAATTGTGAAACATTTATGTTTAAGAGTACTTTATCTAAAATTTTTACTATAACCTACCTAAACCATCTTAACTCTTCAATGCTGATATACCTCAGACGTATATTGTGATCTACATCTTTACACATATTTCGTGTCAGATTATTTTTTTTTTTTTTAATTTACGCCGTCTTTGTTGTAGGCAGGTAAAAATGTTCCTTGTACTAAAGTTTGTTTTATGTATTTATTTATGACAAAACCGTCAATTTTATCATAAGAAATCCGGATTACTAATTCGCTGTTATTTCACGCACTTACTAAACGGCAGATTCTCTTGATAGCTTTCTCATTATTTTCGCGTTTCCCAACTTACGGCACCTCTGAAAGTGTGGTTACACGAATAAGTATTTGTATCACATTCGAAATATTTCATTCGCCTACAACACATAGCAAAGTATTTCTTTAATTACTGTTGCAATTGTGCTTGCTGTATCTCTCTCCTTTTATAGCCGAGTCAAATGGTGGTATTCCTGTAGCAAAATCGCGAAATTCTTTTCTCAGTGGTTGTATATGTTATTTGGAGTACTGATTCCGAATTTCGTAATTTCTGCCTTGTAACAGGTCGCCTTCAGAACGAAAAACCTCATATTTTTCTCACTTTTTTCCGTTTTCCTCTTATGTCTCGAAAAAATATGCGTTTTTCTAAGATAACTACCTCCTACAAAATTTAGGTAAACAAAATTTCCTAGAACTGGACTAGTTACGTTTGATTTTCTGACGAGCGGCGTCGGTGGCAGAGTGGGCTGAAAATCAGCGAATCTATGGCTCTTCTGCGAACATGTTAAAAACGACCACTCACACACACTACAATTCGAAATATATACATGTTACTAACAAAAACCCTCCACGCCAAGTGGAAGTATAGTAAAATTCGTATACGAAACCTCAGATACATTCAATTTCCTCATAAGGGAGGAGGGTGCAGAGCGAAAAGTACGAAAAATGCCCTCTGCGCCCGACAGCCGAACGAACCCTCCTACCTGTCCCTCCCTCATTGGCCCCATAAGTTCACTGTATTACGCGTACAGAGATTGTTTTCAAGATGATAAGAAAGCAAGTGTGATGGAAACGTTATGAAATTATATTGGGTACTTCACACTGAATACAAAGATGAAAATGAAATGTGCGTATAGTAATATACATGCGTCATGAACTGAGTAAATGTTGAAAGCAGGATTGTGTCACCATATCAAGCAGATACTCCATACGGAAAAGAAAGAAAGCATTTAGTGATATAATATGGATACAACAACCAAATAAGTTGTATAGTGACCAATCGATGTATGAGTAAACCGGCTGGAGTGTCCGTGCGATTCTAGGCGCTACAATCTGGAGCCGCGTGACCGCTACGGTCGCAGGTTCCAATCCTGCCTCGGGCATGGAGGTGTGTGATGTCCTTAGGTTAGTTAGGTTTAAGAAGTTCTTAGTTCTAGGGGACTGATGACCATAACAGTTAAGTCCCATAGTGCTCAGAGCCATTTGAACCATTTGATGTATGAGTAAATACTTGTACTGACGTCATGTGCACAGTTTACTTGTCTCCGTGTGACTGTTGGTGACCCATGCAATGGTTCTGGGGCACTAGGAGCTCAAGGATAAGGGTACTGGGCTGTGAAAGTTAAAGACAAAGCGTCAGAGGCCGTGGAACGTCCAGGTTGAACACTGAGTTGTTGCTGTTCTTCAATTGAAGAAATTCTAATTGAAAGATTAATGTTATGATGGAGAAAAACTGATTAGCAGAGGTTGATAAAGCTGCAAAATGTTACACGAATTAATGCCTTCCGTCGCCTGTGCTGCTTCATACACTGGTACTGCAGTGGGATTGTGCCGGTCGTCTTCGTTTTGTGTGTGAAAATTGTTGTCCAAGTTGCACAACGACCCTTCACTTTACTGGCATAGTTCCGTGCTGAGCATTCCCGCTCGCCGACACGCGCACTGACCTTGGCAGTTAATGATCCAGACACACTGGTGGTTTGTGGACGGCAGAATCGCTGGCTTCAACTTACAAAAGCGTCGCAGCTGTGGAGGAAGATGTTGACCTTCTGGTCGTAGTGACTGGAATCTAAACTCCCTCCCCGCATATTTCCTCGAACCCTGGAGAAGTACAGGCCCTCAGTTCCTCTACCACTTGGTAAGTGCAGTGGAGGACTGTGTTGCCAACCACAAGCTCTGCCTACACTCAGTGAGTGGTTGCAGTTCTTCAGCCGCATTATTGATCCAAGATAAGGTTAAATTTCTCAAAACCCTCTCCAAAAATCCGTATCTCGAATCACACATTACTAAATTCAGTGATCCTTGAGCCCTCAAAAATCAGTAACAACTGCTGGTGGAAAACCTTTGATTGCCTTGTATGGCGGTAACCACACAACCAGAACACTCAACAGTTGAGGTATAAGCAGCATGTTACATCAAGCTACAAAGCATGCGAAAAATACGACTTCCATACCATTCGCTGAAGCTGCAGCTCGACAACACACCTCCCTAGTTTTCCATCAGATGCCACAGTGGATAGGGATTTACTTGGATCCAGACATTGGAGGTTGAAGTTGACAAAAAAAATCGTTTGGTTCCCGTTACCACATAGAAGCTCCAGGCTTCTGAGAGGTTTCTTCGTCTTAAACCTTGAAAATGCAAGGCAGATTTGCAAGGTTATCGTGTATGTAGGGGAGGAGGACTGTTCAGCAGAAAACTGTACCAGTGAAGTGAGGGGTTGTGTAGCAACATCGACTTCAGTTTTGATATGGTAGGCGAAGATAAAGGTGGCGTGGACAAGCCCCTTGAAGTACCACATTCTGAAGCAACTGAGGAAATAGAATGTATTAACTCATGTAATATTTCGCAGCATTATGCACCTCTACTCATCAATTTTTTTCTGTCAAAATATTAATTCGCCAGTTACAAGGTTTTCAGTTGACGAACAGCAACAACTCACTGTCCAGCCGGAACCTCCCACAGCCTGTCACAATTTGTCTGGACCTTCATTACCCAAGGCCCTTCATCTCAATGTGCCACTGCCAAATAAACATGCCCAGGGTCACCAAATGCCCACTGTGCACATGACGTCACTACAGGTATTTCTTCATACATCAATTGTTCCCTATACAACATATTTATCTGTCGTGTCCATGTTCTACCACTAAATTGCTTCTTGCTTTTCTAGATGGAGTACCTATGCGATGTAATGACCCATTCCTTGGCTCAAAATTCAGTCAGTTCACGACGCATGTTCATTACTACACACAGAACTCATTTTCATTTTTCCATTTAGGTCATGTACCCTAACATATTGTAAAGCAACTGGTAATATTTTCATCACATTTGCTTACCCATCAGTCATTCAAAACAGCACAATACAGTGGAAGTATAGTGCCCATGAGAGAGAGACAGGTGGGAGATATCCACAAGGCTTTCGACACCGTTCCTCAGAAGCGTCTTCTAACCAAACTACGTGCCTATGGAATATCACTTCAGTTGTGCGACTGGATTCGTGATTTCCTATCAGAAAGGTCACACAGTTCGTACTAACAGACGCATAGCCACTGAGTAAAGCAAAAGTAATATCCGTCGTTCCCCAAGGAAGTGTTATAGATCCTCTATTGATATAACGACACAGAAGACAATCTGAGTAGCCTTCTCAGATAGTTTGCAGATCACGCTGTCATTTACAGTCCTGTAAAGTCATCAGATGGTCAAAAAGAATTGCAAAATGATTTAGGTAAGATATCTGTATGGTACGAAAAGTTTCAATTAACCCTGAATAAAGAAAAGTGTGAAGTTATTCACATTAGTACTAAAAGAAATCCGTTAAATTTCGATTACTTGATAAGTCAGACAAACCTGAAGGCTGCATATTTAACTAAATACTTAGGGATTACAATTACAAGTAACCCAAACTGGAACGATCACATAGATAATGCTGTGGGTAAAGCTAACCGGAGACTGCGATCATTGGCAGAACACTTAGAAGGTGCAACAGGCCTACTAAAGAGATAGCTTACACCACGCTTGTCCGCCCTATCCTGGAACATTGCTGTGTGGTGTGGGATCCCCATCTGTTGGGACTGACGGATGACATCAAAAAAGTTAGAAGAGGGGCAGCTCGTTTTGTATTATCGCGATATAGGGAAGATAGTGCCACAAACATGATAATTAAATCATTAAAACAAAGGCGCTGTTCGTTGCGACGGTATCTTCTCATGAAATTTCAATTATGTGTATTCTCCTCTGATTGCGAAAACATTCTGTTGGCACTCACCTGCAAAGAGAGAAATTATCATCACGATAAAATAGAGAAATCAGGGCTCCCATAGAAAAATTTAAGAGATCGTTTCTCTCACGCGCCGTTCCACAGTGGATTGGAAGAGAAACAGCTTGAAGGTGGTTCACTGAACCCTCTACCAGGCACTTTATTGTGATTAGCGGAGTAGTCGCGTAGATGTAGAGTAGGGTTCGTTTGGCGGCAGAGCTCAGATGGCATTTTTCATACTTTTCGATTAGCCCCTTCCCACTTAAGAGACAACTGAAAGTTTCCGAGGTTTAGTGTAGGAAATTTAACATACTTTCACGTGGTGTACAGGTTTTTGTTGATAACATGTACAACTTTTGAGTTTTAGAGGGTGGGAGTGGGCGTTTTTTACTTTTTCGCAGAAGGGCCATAAAATCTCTGATTTTGAGTGCACTCTACCACCGACACTCCTCGTCAGAAAATCAAACGGGGCTAGTACTTTCTTTTGGGACATTTATTCTACTTTAATGTTGCAGTTTCCTCCATATGAGCGAAAAACTGGAAAAACTGCGAAAATTATGAGTTCTTTAAATTTTTCGTCCTGGAGGCGATCTCCTGAAAGGCAACAAACGTGTAATTCGGATTCATCACCCCAAGGAACATACAGAAGCTTTAAGAAAAATCTTCCGCAATTTTGTTACAAAAACTGCTGATTTGAATGCAAATTAAACTATCAATAGAAATGTTAAGTTAAGAATTGAATGTTGAGGAGGAAGGGGTGGAGGGGAACTACTTTGTTGCAATTTTACTGTAGGGGTGAGTAATGTACCGTGGAACACTTTCAAAATTTTCGCACCTAGGTAGTGCTTTAATAGAAGTAAAATATATTTTCTCATTTTATTTTTAAATGATAAGACACACTCTTTCTCTGCTGCAATATATTTTTTTTTATATATTACAAAAATTACTGTGTAGACATAATGTTTTTCCAATTCTGAAAGGGTGTTCTAATATAAAACATGGTCACGTAAGTAGGCACAAACTTCTGGTTTCTTTGCGCACTTCTGTTTAATTTACGTGAACATCTGAGGTATAGTTATGCCAATAACCATAATTTGTAACATAGGTAATAGTAATAATTTAAAATAATAATAATAACTGATTCGGTTATAGCCGGAATAAGAATGTCACGTAGTAACTAGAGCCACGTCCAAATCCGAACGCAGGTTCGCAAATGAATTATAATACTTAACACATTAAGCACGTTTAGGACTGACATCAATGTAGAGACAGAACAGAACTCCTTGTTGGCGAGTGCTGCTGTTCGTCCATACATCGAATACTCCATAATATGCAAATATTAAAAACGTAAGAGATTCCGATAATCTTCCATAAATGATAAGTACTAATTGACAAATAGTTGCTGCTGGCACGCTTACTTGTGAGTGACAGCACGCCAACTAGCCACACCAACCATTACGTCTCACTGCACTGTACGCAGCACACGGCAACAACGTAAAAGCAGTAGCTGCCTTTCAGTATAACGATAATGTTAACCATATTTTACATATGAAACCGTCGTCAGTGAAAGGTGACAGTAGTAGTAACTCTTAAGAACGCGAAAACAGAACATGGAAACAGATGGCTTTGTACACAACAGAGAGATAAGGGGAAAGGGGGAGGGACAGATTCGACTAAACTGCAGGCAAGTACGTAGGAGAGATAGCTATGCTGATAAACTAGACTATTAAAGGTCTTCAGAAGTCGCAAAAATGTATAATTTTTTGAAATTATATCGTACTGAGGCCGGGTTTGTGCTACACAGCTTTCGATTAAGTGACTAACTAGTGCAGCAGCGTAGAAGGAATGGTCCTTAGTTAAGAATTAGAGTTTCTAATACGCTTTTCTGATACAAGTCTTATACTGAAGCATAAATAAGTCGAGTGCAAAGGGTGGATAGGAGGCACAGAAAATTGAAGATGGAGTACGTCTGCCAATCTATCTACACGTCGTGATGATAATTTTTAATTACGGTGGTTGAAAAAGTGAACGTGACAGATATTGACTAACGATTGTGTATAATTAGTTCTTTACGCCATGTGTTCCCATATCAAAATCCTGGACCAACAGCTTTCAGATAAATGGGAAATGGTAATATTAGTGATTCTGTAAATTTCTGTTTTACCTCAAGAGGAAAAGTTTTTCAAATTTCTATAATAGAAGGAGAGATACAAAAACATTCTTATAAACTACAGTCATTTCTTTTATTCCTGTATCATTTAGGGTTAGGAGTAAATGTAATTCTCTGAAATGACGGGTGACGAGTCTTTTTCGAGCGATTAGAATTGCTTGAATTATAGATAGGATTGAGTTTGAAATCTGTATTCTATGTCCACTGTGACAAATCGAGTAAGGCAGCGTTTACGTAAGGTTAGCTTCCAAAGAGTTCGTCGGATATTGCACCAACATGTAACTGAAGGGTCGTTAGCGTATATGCAACTTTTCAAAGGCAGAGTACAGGTTACGCGGCATTAATATATAATAAAATTAAGTAATGGCACCAATACTTCTGAAGTAACTATGGATACATTTCTGCATCATTACCTCGTTTTTCCAGACGTTACACACTGTTGGCGGGGTATAACCGAAACCACTGCACAATACTTGAAGCAAAGACGAGGCTTCTATGTTTTGGATATAGAATGTCGAAATCTTTGCTAATGTCCGAATAGCGTATGTTGGTCCAGCATAAGAGGACTATTTATCACCCAGTGAAATGTAACTGAAATGGCCGCTCTGTGGGTATTAGATCATGTAAAATGGTACGAAACTGACAGATTTTGTTGTAACGCGAAGACACCACGCAATAGTATAAATTGAATAGTGATGGGGCTAAAACAAATCCCTGTGGTAGTCCATTATTTAGTTTCCGTTTGTGGCTTTTAGAGATCTATGCTGATGACACCGCACTGGTAGCACAGAGCAGTAATTTCGAAGATGGTGAACGAATTCTTACGGAGGATCTGGAGAAGATGTCAACTTTCTGTAAGACCTGGAGACTGATCCCAAGCACATCAAAAACTGTAGTCTGTTGTTTCCATCTAGCGAATCGTGTTGCGAACTACAAGCCAAGAGTTCTGCTCAATGGACAAACGTTGAGGTACAATAATTTCCCAAAATATCTCTGAATCACTCTAGATAGAACCTTGAGGTACAAAGAGCACATCACCAAGCTTTCTCATAAAGTTGCTGCAAGGAACAACATACTACATAAGCTCAGTGGTACCACCTGGGAACCTCTGCTGACTGTCTGAGTGTAACTGGCATCAGTCTTGTGTACTCTGCTGCCGAGTACTGTGCATCTGTCTGGTTGGAAAGTGTACATGTGAAGAAGGTAGACACAAAACTTAACAACACAATGCGCTGCATTACTGGTTCCATCAAATCAATCCCATTCCACTGGTTACCTGTACTCACTCACATCCTTCCACCTCACTTAAGGCGAAAACAAGCTCTACTGAGGGAGGCCAAGAAAATCTCTACATCACCCTCTCTACCACTGCACCAGGAATTCTGTCATCCGCCACAGCAACGATTGCTATCAAGAAGACCAGCAAGTGTTACTGGAGGATAACTCATCTCGGATGGTTTTGATCTACATGAAATCTGGAAGCATGAATGGTTAACAATAACATTGGGATCAAGAGCCCATCACCTTGATCCCACAAAGGAGCCAAAATGTTTTGACCTACCGAGTAACCTCTGGTGCCGCCTCAACAGGTTAAGGACTGACATGGTTGTTGTAGCTACTTCAGGTACCAATGGAGCTGGATCAGTTCACCAATGTGTGAATGTAATGAAGAAGAGCAGACAATTGAACATTTAGTCCAAAGCTGTCCACTTCATTCATATCCTGGAAATCCCGTCGACTTGTTCACTCTCACACCTAGCTTAATTAATTGCTTGAAAAACACGGACATTAAGGTATAATCTTGTCGTATATCATATGTACACTCCTGGAAATTGAAATAAGAACACCGTGAATTCATTGTCCCAGGAAGGGGAAACTTTATTGACACATTCCTGGGGTCAGATACATCACATGATCACACTGACAGAACCACAGGCACATAGACACAGGCAACAGAGCATGCACAATGTCGGCACTAGTACAGTGTATATCCACCTTTCGCAGCAATGCAGGCTGCTATTCTCCCATGGAGACGATCGTAGAGATGCTGGATGTAGTCCTGTGGAACGGCTTGCCATGCCATTTCCACCTGGCGCCTCAGTTGGACCAGCGTTCGTGCTGGACGTGCAGACCGCGTGAGACGACGCTTCATCCAGTCCCAAACATGCTCAATGGGGGACAGATCCGGAGATCTTGCTGGCCAGGGTAGTTGACTTACACCTTCTAGAGCACGTTGGGTGGCACGGGATACATGCGGACGTGCATTGTCCTGTTGGAACAGCAAGTTCCCTTGCCGGTCTAGGAATGGTAGAACGATGGGTTCGATGACGGTTTGGATGTACCGTGCACTATTCAGTGTCCCCTCGACGATCACCAGTGGTGTACGGCCAGTGTAGGAGATCGCTCCCCACACCATGATGCCGGGTGTTGGCCCTGTGTGCCTCGGTCGTATGCAGTCCTGATTGTGGCGCTCACCTGCACGGCGCCAAACACGCATACGACCATCATTGGCACCAAGGCAGAAGCGACTCTCATCGCTGAAGACGACACGTCTCCATTCGTCCCTCCATTCACGCCTGCCGCGACACCACTGGAGGCGGGCTGCACGATGTTGGGGCGTGAGCGTAAGACGGCCTAACGGTGTGCGGGACCGTAGCCCAGCTTCATGGAGACGGTTGCGAATGGTCCTCGCCGATACCCCAGGAGCCACAGTGTCCCTAATTTGCTGGGAAGTGGCGGTGCGGTCCCCTACGGCACTGCATAGGATCCTACGGTCTTGGCGTGCATCCGTGCGTCGCTGCGGTCCGGTCCCAGGTGGACGGGCACGTGCACCTTCCGCCGACCACTGGCGACAACATCGATGTACTGTGGAGACCTCACGCCCCACGTGTTGAGCAATTCGGCGGTACGTCCACCCGGCCTCCCGCATGCCCACTATACGCCCTCGCTCAAAGTCCGTCAACTGCACATACGGTTCACGTCCACGCTGTCGCGGCATGCTACGAGTGCACAAATGCTGCGCAGCTAGCGCCATTCGACGGCCAACACCGCGGTTCCTGGTGTGTCCGCGGTGCCGTGCGTGTGATCATTGCTTGTACAGCCCTCTCGCAGTGTCCGGAGCAAGTATGGTGGGTCTGACACACCGGTGTCAATGTGTTCTTTTTTCCATTTCCAGGAGTGTATATTGTATAAAATCACTTGCCTTGTATCAACTGTATATTGTATAAAATCACTGTACGATTAAATAAATAAATCACGCAATGAAATACGCAACTGCACTTGATGTCTCTGAGCAAAATGTAGAAGAAACATTGCACTAGGAAGCGAAAACGAGTGCAGCGTCACGTCACGAAAACACCAAGAGAGTCTGACTGCTCAGCTCTGCGTTCTTTTCCCAGTCTCTTCAAAAACACGAAACAAGTGTTGGTATTGCGTTGTTTAGTGCCAAGAAGGACTGAGACGTATGTATAGCTTTGAGGAAGCAAGAGGTAAGATATTAGAAGTGGGTCAAAGAAATGTGGCCCGGAAAGAATTACTTACTCCGTAAGATAGGCGTCCTAACGTGCATCATCCACCCGGAGTGTGAACTGACTACCTTAAAGTGCGGGAAATATTTTGACAGTCAGTTTTATTTCTCTCACCTTGTTGTACGTAACACTCATGAAATTACTTACCGTGCACACATTGAATAGTATTGTTTTCAACTTTATGATACTCCAGAGTTGATTTCGTATTTTATTTAATAATTTTTTGTGATAGAAACTTTGACTTGGAATGTGTCCTGTGACGTGATGTTGAATTTTCTACCGTTACAAGTGCAAGAAGCGTGTCAAAATTTACTGTGGAATCAACAGCTAAAGTGCATTGTACAAGGCCTATTCTGAAATTAAGGAATGATCGGTTGCGAAATGGAAAACACAGATGTGTTGGGCATTGTCTCTAACATGCTGGTAGACAGCGTCACGTCTTTCTTCTCAGTTCCGAGCGCAAAGTGAGGGTGTAAAGATGCCTAGAAAATAGTGCCTCCAGCCAAGTATGGGCGCCTGCCGTGAGTTTTCGTCTAATTTCGTGTAACCCCACTTAAGGTACCCGTCATGCACTTCCTTATTCGTGACAGTTCTCGCCAGCACACTGCAGGGGCAATGTGGATTCCCCTGAAGCGTTTTCGGTATGAGATGTTGAACGACCCACCGTACAGCCCGGACTTGGAACCCTCTGAGATCCATCTCCAGTCATACGAACCGTTGGTCACGAAGATAACATTTTGCCACAGACAAAAGACTGCAGTCCAGCGTAGAAGACTGTCGGGAAGCACAAGAGGTTGCCTTCCATGAAGAGGGTTCGGTAAGCAGATACAGCGCTACGACAGGTATCTAATTCGGAGCGGCGACTACGTAAAGAACTATGTGGAAGGTGTGACTAACTGTTGCAAATGAAACTGTTTTAATTTTCATCAAGGTAGTACTTAACACAATGCCAGTGATTGTATAGAACTTATAGTGATGACCGAAAATAATGTGACCCCTGTCCAGTACGGTTTCGATTGCGTCCTAGCGACGTTATGAGTACATGGCGTGTTTTGGAAAGTACAGCATGATCCAAAATTTCGGTTAACATTTGGAAATGCGCTAATTCGTAGAATAATGCATGTAGAAAGGTAAAAATAGGCACAAACGTCATAAATGACATGAAGTTTTATTGTAAGCGAAAACAGGTGCAAAATCTGGCCAAGAAATTGCCCTGGACTGCAGCACGTTAGTTACGCCAAAAAAAATCGTTTATAGAATGAGCTGTAGTGAGAGAGAGAGTCAGATGCGCCAGCAATCGCTGCATCGTGACTTTACCAGAAAATTCACTGTTAGTGAAGCTTTACTCTCAGAATGGAGAATCCGTTGCTGCAGCTCTATGATCCTAATTCCATAAGAAGAGGTATCGGAACAGGTAAACGGTCTATTGACACACAGTCAACATGGGTTTGTGAAACACATGAGTTTTTGAAACACAACTAGGTCTTTACTCACATGAAGTGCTGAGTGCTACTGACAAGGGATTTCAGATCGATTCCGTATGCCTGGATTTCCGGAAGGCTTTTGACACTGTACCACACAAGCGGCTCGTAGTGAAATTGCGTGCTTATGGAAAATCGTCTCAGTTATGTGACTGGATTTGCGATTTCCTATCAGAGAGGTCACAGTTCGTAGTAATTGACGGAAAGTCATCAGGCAAGACAGAAGTGATTTCTGTCGTTCCCCAAGGTAGTGTTAAGGCCGTTTGCTGTTCCTTACCTATATAAACGATTTGGGAGACAATCTCAGCAGCCGTCTTGGGTTGTTTGCAAATGACACTGTCATTTATCGACTAATAAAGAAGAACAAAAAAACTATAAAACGGTTTAGAAAAGATATCTAAATGGTGCGAGAAGTGGCAGTTAACCTTAAATAACGAAAAGTGGGAGGTCATCCATATGAGTGCTAAAAGGAACTCGTTAAACCGCGGTTACACGATAAATCAGTCTAATCTAAAAGCCTTAAATTAAACTAAATACCTAGGTATTACAATTACGAACAGCTTAAATTCGAAAGAACACATAGAAAATGTTGTGGAGAAGGCTAACCAAAGGCTGCGTTTTATTCGCAGGACACTTAGAAAATGTAACAGACCTACTAAGGAGACGGCCTGCACTACGCTTGTCCGTCCTCTTTTAGAATACTGCTGCGCGGTGTGGGATCTTTACCAGATAGAATTTACGAAGTACATCGAAAAAGTTCAAAGAAAGGCAGCCCGATTTGTATTATAGCGAAATATGGGAGAAAGTGTCACAGAAATTATACAGGATTCGGGCTGAAAATCATTAAAAGAAAGTCGTTTTCCGTTGCGACGGAATCCTCTTATTAAATTCCAATCACCAAATTTCACCTCAGAATGCGAAAATATTTTGGTGACACCGACCTACATAGGGCGGAACGATCACCACGATAAAATACGGGAAATCAGAGCTCGTACGGAAAGATATAGGTGTTCATTCTTTCCGCGGGCTATACGAGATTGGAATAATAGAGAATTGTGAAGGTGGTTCGATAAACTCTCTGCACTTGAATGTGATTTGCAGAGTATCCATGTAAATGTAGATGTAGATGTGACAATTGCCGCTGTGAAGAAAAAGATCAAGATGTTCGAAGGCACGGGTTGTCTAGACGGTTGGCCTCTCACTGAGCCACGAGACCCAAGTGCTGCACGGACAGTCCAGGAAGAAATGGAGACTTCAGCGTGTTCGTCTCTGCATGGTGAAGTCAACCTTCGTGAAGTTGCAACGGAATTAGACGCACAACTGTTTGGAGATCACTATTGCGTACCGTAATATGTTATTCGTACAAAATCCAGCGTCATTATGAACTGTTAGCTATCGATTTTGTGACGCGGAGAGCGTCTACGGCATGATCACGATTGGTTGTGTAATGTGTTGTGGACCGACGAACCCTTTTTCACACTCCCAGGGTCTGTCAACAACCATAAGAGCAGAATTTGGTCTACCACATCTGTCGCGATCGGACTCTTTCTCATGGACGAAATGCGATGTGCCGCTTTTGAAACTGTCAGCATGATGGTTGCGAAGTACGCTGATATGTTACGGAATCGCATCATCCATATCCACACTGATAAATACCTACAGCAAGATACGACTTTTATGCAGGATGGAGCCTACACGTATGAAAGCCCTTTACATCGCGTGTTGACTCGCAGCTTCCGTCACGCTTGGCCTAGCAGGTCCCCAGACCTCAATACGCGTGATTATTAATTGTGGAATTACCTGTAGTCGTAAGTCTACCGCGATCGTGCCACCATATTAGGGATGCTAAAAGACAACATCCGATGGCCTTGTCACACCGTACCTAGTGATGTCCTGCACAGTGCTCTTCACATCACTAAAGGTATTGTTGATGAATGAATGACAGCTGACATACTGAGAATTTGTTATAAAAAATGTCTTATTTGATGAAAATAGTTATGCTAATTATTGCTTTGGTATCGTACGAAGCGCCATGTTAGCTATTTTGAGCATTTGTATTTGTTTCAGTAAAAAGCCAGAGTCATTTCAAGCATGTGTGTCTACATTATTCCGTTGAGTGCTGAATTTTCAAATTTTAACGGGCTTTTGGGACCCCCTGTGTGTCAACTGAGCAGAGACAAATGGAGAAATGTCCAAGTGGCGATAGAATATGTCGCTGGTGCTGACGCAAGTCTTTGCGACCACACCATTCAGCGCGGCAGACGATTTCTATGCATTCCCATGTTCACCAAACGATATCGTTATTTACAATTGTAGAGGACACGGGAGCATCGAGATTGTACCGTGGATCAATGGAAACGTGTAGTGTGGTTGGGTGAATCAGGTATTTTTTATTACATCAGATAGATGGTAGTGCCCAGATACGCAGTCACCAAGGCGAACTGTTGTTCGGGACATACACCGTGCCACAGACACAGTCTGGTGGGAATTTTTTTTTTTTTATTACTATGCGACTTAGCTTCTGAGGTCATCAGTCGCCTAGAACTTAGAACTAATTAAACCTAACTAAGGACATCAGACACATCCATGCCCGATGCAGGATTCGAACCTGCGACCGTAGAGGTCGCTCGGCTCCAGACTGTAGCGCCTAGAACCGCACGGCCACTCCGGCTGGCCCTGGTGGGAACTATATTATGCTATGGGGAACATTCACCTACGCTTCCATGTGGACTTTGGCTCCACAGAACGTCATTATATTATAAAAATAAAATTATTACTGAGGACGTATTTAATTCTACATTTCACAACTGTAGTTATTAAACAACTTCTTGAAACGGTCAGTTACAGAAAATGTGAAATGCACAGTTATAGTTTTCCTTTGTAAGCTGATTCTTGTGATTAAGTGACAGATTATGAATAAGTCGACCTTCACCGCTGGCGAATGAGCATTGAGGTTACTGCCATGCGGTGGATCTGGTTTGGAATACCCAGACCGCCAGGGACTTTCCTGTGGTGGGAGCATTGCACGGTGTGCACTCAGCCTCGTGATACCCATTGAGGCGCTACTTGACAGAGCAGAAGCGGTTTCACGGTCTGGGAGGTCTGACCACGTGCCCCTCCATACCGCATCCGAAAGACGCCCCAAGGCAGGAGATGACACGGTGGTCGGTAGACACACCTTGGGCCTTCACAGCCAGGCGAGGAACTCGTTCACAGATATCTTTCATCACAGAATATTACAAATTAAAGTCCCCCTCCGAGTTTTGATGGCTGTATGTGAAGGCTACAATTAGGAACAGCTGTAGTCATTTTGATACAATTTTTACTAATAGACAGATTCACGAGGAATATTTGCGTATATCATTTATTACTGGTACGCCCGACAAATCGTCCAGCCGTATATATTTAATGCTATCTGTGAGACGTCGAGGCGGCACAGTAGTTTGTTATGTTCTTCTCTGTCATACAAGAAGAGTAGCCGGCCGGAGTGGCCGTGCGGTTCTAGGCGCTACAGTCTGGAACGTAGCGACCGCTCCGGTCGCAGGTTCGAATCCTGCCTCGGGCATGGATGTGTGTGATGTCCTTAGGTTAGTTAGGTTTAATTAGTTCTAAGTTCTAGGCGACTGATGACCTCAGAAGTTCAGTCGCATAGTGCTCAGAGCCATTTGAACAAGAAGAGTGAGGAGTGTCTCTTAGCATCCACCGCATTTTTTTTGTTTTTTGTTTTTTTGTTTGTTTTCAGCCTGTCCAATGAACATTGCAACAACTGTTCCGAAAGTTCACAATATACATAAATGACATTGGAAGTTCAGTGAGGCTTTCTGCGGATGATGCTATAGTATATCGAGACGTTGTAACAGTAGAAAATTGTTCTGAAATGCACGAGGACCTGCAACGAATTGACGCATGTTGCAGGGAATGACAATTGAATCTCAATGTAGACAAGTGTAATGTGCTGCGAATACGTAGAAAGAAAGATTCTTTATAATTTATCTACAATATAGCAGGTCAGCAACTGGAAGCAGTTAATGTTATAAATTATCTGGGAGTACGCATTAGGAGTGATTTAAAATGGAATGATCACATAATGTTGATCGTCGGTAAAGCAGATGCCATACTGAGATTCATTGGAAGAATCCTAAGGAAATGCAATCCGAAGAAAAAGGAAGTAGGTTACAGTACACTTGTTCGGCCACTGCTTGAATAGAAGAGATAGAGAAGATCCAACCGAGAGCAGCGCGCTTCGTTACAGGATCATTTAGTAATAGCGAAAGCGTCCGGAGATGATAGATAAACTCCAGTGGAAGACTTTGCAGGAGAGACGCTCAGTAGCTCGGTACGGGCTTTTGTTAAACTTTCCAGAGCATACCTTCACCGCCGACCGCGGTGGTCTAGCGGTTCTGGCGCTCCCGTCCGGAACCGCGGGACTGCTACGGTCGCAGGTTCGAATCCTGCCTCGGGCATGGGTGTGTGTGATGTCCTTAGGTTAGTTAGGTTTAAGTAGTTCTAAGTTCTAGGGGACTTATGACCTAAGATGTTGAGTCCCATAGTGCTCAGAGCCATTTGAACCATACCTTCACCGAGGAGTCAAGCAGTATATTGCTCCCTCCTACGTATATCACGCGAAGAGACCATGAGGATAAAATCAGAGAGATGAGAGCCCACACAGACGCCGACAATCGTTCCTTCCACGAACAACACGAGACTGAAGGGAGAGCCGGTAGAAGTACTCAAAGTACCCTCCGCCACACACATTCAGGTGGCTTGCGGAGTATGGATGTAGATGTAGATGCCGAAGTTAGCGCAACGCAGCGCGTTTCAGCCAAAGAAGTTAAAGTTTCATGATTCCCTCTCTCGAAACAATTTTTACGCACACCTACGGCATTTCATTAAGAACCGCAATTTACAGTGACGAAGGAGAGAAGAACAGTGGACTTTAGGGAGGGAGGTAGGGGGAGAGAGGTCGAAATGCGCGGATTAAAAATGTTCCCGCGGTGAGGGAGGGCTGCGGCAATTGTACGTGACAAAAAAAAAAAAGTGTCGTGGGCGGGGTTAGTGGCAGCGAGTGTGATGGAGGTGAGAGGTGAGGTGAGGGCGGACGGGCGATTTGACGGGCGGCGCGCCACCCCGCCCCCTACCCACGGGCCACCATTCATCACGGGCATAAAAAGCGGAAACACAGCTCTCGCCCGGCCCAAATAATTGCGAGTGGCGCTGACACGCCGGACAATGACCGCCGCAGTTGCGGCCTCGCAGCTGCAACAGCAGCTGCAGCTGTGCGCAGTTCGCGCCCCGCAGCTGCGGCCGCCACCGCCACCGCCGCGACGAGGCGATTACGCCCACGCCGCGTCGGCGGGTCGAGCGGCCGGCGCAGGTGACCCGCTTGCGGTCGCAGCCAGCCGAGTCTTGCGCTCGCGCTATCGACACAATACGTAGTTACACTATTAACACTATTTCTCCCAGTGGTGATCAGAAAATAGCAGAAACGTAGTCCTTGGTCACTCGCGGACACGATAGCAGAGTGACCTGTGTGGAACAAACAACCAGTCTCTGAGGACAGACATCACGGTCGACCACAAGCGGTATGATGGACTTGCAGGTCTGCAACTGTGTTTGCAGTACGTACATAGCCATGAATCGATGTGTTTTCAGTGGATACTAGAACGCATCGGCATAAGGGGTAATAAATATGGTGATCAATCGTCTGATAGCTTGCACCCACTCGCAGCCACTATAAAATCTTCTCTGCCCTACTTGGCGTGGGTGGAACGCAGTTTATAATCGCTCACAGTGACACTGGCGCGAAGAAAGCTGAGCCGCGCGGGATTAGCTGAGCGGTCTGGGGCGCTGCAGTCATGGACTGTGCGGCTGGTCCCGGCGGAGGTTCGAGTCCTCCCTCGGGCATGGGTGTGTGTCTTTGTCCTCAGGATAATTTAGGTTAAGTAGTGAGTAAGCTTAGGGACTGATGACCCTAGCAGTTTAGTCCCATATGATTTCACACACATTTGAAGAAAGCTGAAAAAATAACAGACGGTACCTGATGGAGGAGTTCGAGGAGTCAACTAGGACTGTTTATATTTCTAAGAATCTCGGGAATCTGTTATATCTATATTTAAAAATATATCGACCTACGATATATCGAAAATCGTATCGATATATTGGCGGAAAAAGTATAGACGGTCCCGCCTATAAAATTATTGGTTGCAAATTGTAAATATACTGCCGGTTTTAGAACTGTATACGTAAGTTTTGATTTTTTATTAGATATTCTGTGCATAAACAAGCTAGCAGTCTGCTGATCTTCTTCAGAGCAAGAATTGAAAGGAAAACGAAAGACGTTCATGCTCAGCGATAACCACCTTGCAAACAATGGCAACTGCATATAAGTGGAACAGTAAAAGGTATCCGATGGGTGAATCTTTCGGTTTCGTCACATTTTGGATTTTTCCGAAACACTTCATGTCGACTTCCCTGTTTTTTTCATTTATGCCAACGCCAGAGAACTAGCAGCTGTAGTCTCAAACCTGCGTGGTGATGTTAAACGTTGCAGTTTCTGCTGGTAGCGCCGATTACATTAGCGTTTTCCCTCACAAGTCTCCGCCCACGGCAAAGAACAATATTTTCATTTATATTTTTGTTTATTTTCAAGCACATTAGCTGCTTTAAAAATTGTTCTTTAACCCAACTTCATTGTAGGTAACTATGTGAGCTGCGAGAAGTCTGATGTTGCTATTAATATTCTCTTCAAGATAATTAATATACAACATGAACATTAAGTTCCCCAACACACTTCCCTGGGACACACCTGAAGTTATTTCTGTATCTGTCGATGATTCTCCGTCGAAACTAACATGCCTTTTATGTCTGTCGATGGTTATTAATCCATAATAGCATGCTGCTTCCTCCCTGTCAACAAATTCTCAATCCAGTCACAAATTTCCTATGGTACCGTCGAGGGCTCGATAATAAGTATAGGTCTGGTACTAAGTTAAATGCTTTTCTGTGCCAGAGTTTATCTGTCGTCGTAGTTTGCGACTGCTGACATCCCAGTGTCTCGACAAGCCATGACCAGATATTTTCAGTGGGTGACAGATCAGGACAACATGCTAGCCAGGCCAACATTCGAATGCCCTCTGTACGAGGGTAGGTCAGGACAGGACTGGCAGGAAGGGGAATTGTGTTATCTTAATGAACAGTGGTATACAGCCACAGGCCTTCACAAGTCAGAAATCTGACGGCTGTTGTCCGAATTATGAGTGAATCTGAGATGAACGTATTTTTGTCCAGTAGCACGGATACGTCCTCGCAAGGGCTAGGCCCTTTTGGCAGTGACGAGAGTTATCTAAGCATGCACACACTGACATGTCTTTCACGATTCTGTACGTGGACCTGAGACTCACGTGGTGCCGTTCCTGCGTCCACTGTTGTCTCTTGCCACACCAGTAGCGGCCCAGTTCTCTCTGTTGCCACATAAAGGAACGACACAAAAATTTGTCCTCTCCGGCGCCAGTCACGTGGGGCTACACTCCAAAGCTAATGTGGTATATTATGTCGTAAGCCATCTTCAAGGTGCGGCAATTTTAATGTACAGCAATGTAATATATACTCACAGCAACTGTCATCCGTTATTTTGCTGTTGCCAATGGTGATGTAAAATTTTTCATCAATATTTTACAGAGTGACAAATTTATTTCACACTTAAATGTATTTCATTTTTCAGGTTTTTTTTCATTCTAAGCGAATGCATACAATTTGCACTTTTAAACAACAGAAAATTGCGAGTAGGAGTCGGGCTCTGGGGGTTCCGTAAACAGTTAATTATGTATATATATATCAAAAATGTTTTCATGTGGCTCAATGGCCTGGACTGCGCTTGGGTGGTTTGCTTATCTTTCACCCAGTCCCGATATCCAACTGCGGAAAAACGATCTAAAGTTTAACATGGAATCCGAACTACGCGTGGTTTTTGGTGACTCCTCAAATCGTTGAGAGGTGAAGGCTGCGTTAAAATAAAATAATGAAACCATAAAAACACAGTGCTACCGAGATTAGATCCTGCGATCTCTCGATTTCCAGGTGTGCGCTTTACCGCTTTTTTCTTCGTTTTGTCATACTTTGGTCTGGGTGAACGTCACATGCCACTTCTTCACGTTCATCACTGAACACTTCTCTGCCTCTCACTCTCTCTCCAGTTCTTTTTTTCTTTTTTACAGAGGGCAGCCATCGATCGAAAAAACTGAGCTACCATGCTCGCTCGCTACGCTGCAAGGCCAGAAATCTTTGTAGTTACTTCGTCTACAATTTTTGAAGAGTGAACTTGCGAGTATGAAAATATTCTTTGAATTGGAAGCTTCTTTTATTTACACCACCAAGGGACCGTAGATCTTAATATTTGATTTAAATTTCAACGCGATGGCTCTACCCGTACCCGGAAAAAGGGAATATTAACAGACGGAGAGACAAGTAGACGGAGAACTAGGGACGAAACAATATTTTTTTATTCGATTTCATTACAAATTAACAACATTCTGACTTTTTCTTTTCCTGTGCTGTAAAAACCTTCTTTCTCACAAATTTCATGGTTCTAGTTTAACGGTACACACCCTATACGTTTTTATGAATGAGTTTTTGAGTATCAAATTATGTGACATAAATGACCGTATCTTTTAATGGAAATGATAAAGAAGCTTAATTTTTTCACACCATCCAGGGACCATACGATGTGACATGAATTTCAGCTTGGCACCTCCACCAGTTCCTGAGGTAACGGTGTCTTAACAGTCGGATAAACAGCCAGACAGACAACAGAATCATTTTATAAGAGTTCCTTTTTCACCGATGAGGTACGGAAGAATAAATAAAAATGATACCTTTCGCTTGCAAAGCTGGTAATATCCAGAGAACTCTGACCAGAGCCTGTCAAATGAAAAGTTCGGGTGCACATTACTCCGAAAAAGTTCTCGTAACGTTTCTCACTCTGCAATTGCGTGACTAGAAAAAGCGGATGTTCTGTAAGGCCGAGCGTCCATCTAAAGCTGTCTTTTCGTTTAATTAGGACTGGAACGTGCGACGTTTTAATTACTGCAAATATGCGTGCCTCCGCATTGCACCGTAAAGGCGCGCAGCAGAAACGTGAAAGAGACGCGTCGGCGCAGAAACGGGAGCACCAACCACCAAGTGGCGAAGCAGTGCACGCGTCTGCACTGTTTTATCTCTGCTGCAGAAAGACACAGCAAACGTCTGAGCGCTAGGAGAGCGACGGGGAGGCTTCTACTCGACCGAAAAGTGTTTTATCTGTATTCGCTGTAACTGTTCGTTGCACATACTTGATCTGGTTTACACATCTTCGGAAATATTTTTGTCTCTGTTAGGATGATTTGAAAATGGGTCTCGGCCCGAAACTAGTCATCGAATTAATAAAAAAGGGAAAATTTGGAACTTTGTAATGATTTTTTATTGTACTGAAAAGTGTTTTGTCAAAGGCAGTCGTGCTTTGCTCATTTCCTGTCACTCATGTAACGATGCATTGGATGTGCAGCCATAGACATGAAATCTACGTTCATATTTCTGAAACTAAGCCGTCCTCTGTGACCGAGCGGTTCTAGGCGCTTCAGACCGGAACCGCGCGCCTGCTACGGTCGCAGGTTCGATTCCTGCCTCGGGCATCGATGTGTGTGACTCCCTTAGGTTAGTTAGGTTTAAGTAGTTGTAAGTTCTAGGGGACTGATGACCTCAGATGTTAAGTCCCATAGCGCTCAGAGCCATTTGAACCGTTTTTCGGGAACTGATCTAATTATCTTGTCCTTTATGAAACCGATACTTCCCCCTGAGTTTCTTTGTAATGTTTCAAATATATGGAACCCAGAAAGAGAAAGCGTAATAGTTATGGTGATAGACAGATACCACGGAAAGACGATGTTTATAACCTACAAAGTCTTCTTGAATTACTCTTTGGAACGGCCAGACATATATCTCTTACAAATCGCTGTTGATACTTCAACTAATATTTATTAGTGCACCGTCACTACGTATCCATTAAGTCTGACTGTACCGCAGAATTTCCGACATAATTTACTTTTGTGTTGTATCTTTTCCTCGTAGATCTTAACAGCTTTCTTGTCATCATATAACCTGAAAAACGTACCGCGGTAGAAAGTGTCTGGAATTGAGCCCTTAAAGACATTAATCAAGAAATCATCCTCTTACACACATTGCATAGTTTATCGAAAACTTAATTTATTACACTTAAATGGTTCAAATGGCTCTAAGCACTATGGGACTTAACATCTGAGGTCATCAGTCACCTTGACTTAGAATTACTTAAAACTAACTAACCTAAGGACATCACACACATCCATGCCCGAGGCAGGATTCGAACTTGCGACCGTAGCAGGCGCGCCGTTCGACACTGAAGCGCCTAGAGCCGCCCGGTCACAGCGGCCGACTAAAAATAAGTATTAGCAAGTTGGGATTGTAGGCTTTTACGAATGTGGGAATGTGCTGTCACTGATGGATGTTGAAGATTTGATGGGTAAATAGAATAACTAATAAGCAGGTACTGAACCGAATTGGGGAAATAATTATTGGAAGATTGGACTAAAAGAAGGTATCGTTTGATAACACAGATTATGATGCATTATGGAATGGTCTATATGGTAATTCAGGGAAGGGTGGGGGGTAAAAATTGTAGTAGGAGACCAATGTATGAATACAGTAAGAAGGCTCGAATGGACGCATGTCGTAGTAGTCGTCCAGAGACAGAGACGCTTGCACAGAATAGACTCGCGTGTAGAGCTGCATGAAAACAGTGTTTGGACTGAGGACCATAACAACAGGCTTGAACGAAAGTCTCAGAAATTTCTACAGTACCACAGCTTCTTGTCCCACCTTCCGGGACGATCTCATTTATTATTACTTGTACACTAGCTGAGGACTAGCACCACGTCCCATACTCACACACTGCTTGTTCGGCCTCGGCTGTTCTGTTTTCCTTTGTGGGCGCAGCCCTCAATTTGCTTGATCATTCTTTCACTTGCGGTTGAGAAGCAATTTCTCGTGTCCTGCTGCAGTAGCGCGGTCTTGGACTCTCCAGCTGCTGGAACCCTCTCCCTCTGGCGTTAATCCTGCCGGCCCTGTGGTCGTTACTGCAATGAATGTTTAACTCTGCTCGAGTGCTTTCCAGAGTGACTCTGAATTATTTATCCGCGTGTCACGCGTATGACGTTAGATTACACCAGTGACATTGTCGCTCGCACGTTCTGGAACCCTTCACGCTGGTTGGTACTTCGCTCCACGTATCATAATTGTAACTGAAATTGCGACGCTATGGGTTTTGACAGAGCAAATGCATCTTTCATTCTTTACTGACATCTGTGCCTATTAAAGCATCGGCATGGTAAGTCGTAATTAACATACCAGTACAGCCGCTTTAACTTCTTGTTTTGCTTATTTATTTTCGTCATCCGTCTTTCAAGAGGTTTCGTACCACCCTCATCTCTTTCTCCATTGAGGTACATTTTCCGTCGCCTAATTACCACATGTAGCCTCTTTCACATAACGTGGCTCTTAACAATTTTTCCCCCCACTGCTCATCCTGTGCCAAGTTCAATAAATGTTTATGGACAGTAAATATTTCTCTTCTTAGTCCCACTCTCTGGCACATATTTTTCGTAGATTTTTCCCTCTCTCATTCTTTCCAATACCTGTTGTTTTAGTATCTAATATGTGCTCTAAATATCTCACTCACATTTGTAGGGAGACATTTAAAATAATTACACTTCTTGCTTCTCCTAGTTTCCCATGGCATATACAGGGTAACCGGAATAAAAATGGCTCGCATAATATTTCATACAGCTTAAGATAGGCAACACAGCTTCAACTTACACCATCCACACCCAGGACGGATAGTCAGGGCTGGCCTGCCTGTCATAGGTGCATGAAATATTATGTGGGCCAGTTTTAATTCGGTCACCGTGTCTTTCATTACGATGCAATACTGTACACCTTTAAAGTCAGACGATTCTTGATGAATTGTGTATCAATTTTTTGTAGAAAAAATGCTCTTTAGCTGAAGGAAATATCTGCAGAACTTTGGAGTTTGCTTGCTGTGCAGCTCTGAAGCGACTCCTGAATGTGATTTTTGAAGTATATACGATGGTTTAATTAATTTCCTTTTTTTTTCAAAACTTTTTGCTGGGTCACTTTTGGGCATCGCTGACCATCACCTGCGGGTGAACAGCTATTAACATATATCATAGCAATACTAAAAATTGTTAATGAAGAGTAATGAAATTTCAAGAATTCATTTGCTAAGTAACGTATTTAAGTGGTTAACATTGCAAGATAACAGGTTAACGTAAGCGCGAGATAAGCCATTGCAAATGTTAAATGCTGCTATATTACGCTACTGGCCATTAAAATTGCTACACCAAGAAGAAATGCAGATGATAAACGGGTATTCATTGGACAAATATATTTTACTAGAACTGACATGTGATTACATTTTCGCGCAATTTGGGTGCATAGATCCTGAGAAATCAGTATCCAGAACAACCAACTCTGGCCGTAATAACAGCCTTGATACGCCTGGGCATTGAGTCAGAGCTTGGATGGCGTGTACAGGTAGAGCTGCCCATGCAGCTTCAACACGATACCACAGATCATCAAGAGTAGTAGCTGGCGTATTGTGACGAGCCAGTTGCTCGGCCACCTTTGACCAGACGTTTACAATTGGTGAGAGATCTGGAGAAAGTTCTCGCCAGTGCAGCAGTCTAACATTTTCTGTGTCCAGAAAGGCGCGTACAGGACCTGCAACATGCGGTCGTGTATTATGCTGCTGAAATATAGTGTTTCGCAGGGATGGAATGAAGGGTAGAGCCACGGATCGTAACACATCTGAAATGTAGCGTCCACTGTTCAAAGTACCGTCAATGCGAACAAGAGGTGACCGAGACGTGTAACCAATGGCACTCCATACCATCACGCCGGGTGATACGCCAGTATGGCGATGACAAATACACGCTTCCAATGTGCGTTCACCCCGGTAACGCCAAACATGGATGCCACCATCGTGATGCTGTAAACAGAACCTGAATTCATCCGAAAAAAAATGGCGTTTTGCCATTCGTGCACCCAGGTTCGTCGTTGAGTACACCATCGCAGGCGCTCCTGTCTGTGATGCAGCGTCAAGGGTAACCGCAGCCATGGTCTCCGAGCTGATAGTCCATGCTGCTGCAAACGTCGTCGAACTGTTCGTGCAGATGGTTGTTGTCTTGCAAACGTCCCCATCTGTTGACTCAGGGATCGAGACGTGGCTGCACGATCCGTTACAGCCATGCGGATAAGATGCCTGTCATCTCGACTGCTAGTGGTACGAGGCCGTTGGGATCGAGCATGGCGTTCCGTATTACCCTCCTGAACCCACCGATTCCATATTCTGCTAATAGTCATTGAATCTCGACCAATGCGAGCAGCAATTTCACGATACGATAAACCGTAATCGTGATAGCCTACAATCCGATCTTTATCAAAGTCGTAAACGTTATGGTACGCATTTCTGCTCCTTACACGAGACATCACAACAATGTTTCACCAGCCGGTTAACTGCTGTTTGTGTATGAGAAATCGGTTGGAAACTTTCCTCATGTCAGCACATTGTAGGTGTCGCCACTGGCGCCAGCCTTGTGTGAATGCTCTGAAAAGATAATCATTTGCATATCACAGCATCATCTACATGTCGGTTAAAGTTCGCATATGTAGCACGTCATGTTCGTGGTGTAGCAAGTTTAATGATCAGTAGTGTTGGAACGGTACAGTAGTTTCCGCTCTATAAGCAGCAGTTTTCGCTGCTCGCTCGCACCGCGGATTAGAAACAGAGGCGGCTCCGCAGCCAATTTTATTACACGACGCTGCCAGCTGCGAGTGCAACGGAACGTATGTGGACGGGTGGAAAGAAATGTGTCAGGCTTCATAATACGTATATATATGTGTCGTGTATTATGCATTTCTTGTACGTGAATGTGAATCTGCACATCAACTTTCCTAATCCTCCTCTCAACTTTCCGTAAATCGTGGCCAAATCTTTGTTGGGAAGTAGTTCTGTAGTATAGTAGTGCCAACCTTACTCCTGGGTAGGGGATCAGAGAGACAGCACACGCAGGTAAAAGTCAAAGACTTTCCAGTGTCACAAGATTTGGGGTGGAAATGTTGGTCACGGCCAAGTGGTTCGACCACCCCTCCACCGGGGCCCAGGAAGACCTTCGGGTGCCCGCCATATTCGGGAGGGTTACAGAAGACGGGTAAGTGAGCAGACGTGCCCTCAGTGCGTCTGTCTCAATTTTCACGCATGGAAGAGAGGTATTTGAATATTTGTACTCATTCTTTTATTTCCAGGTTCGGCTCGTGTAAGGAAATGAATGTGCTCGTCTAATTCCGGAAATTTGACCCCCTGTGTTAAAGTATCTGGTCCCCAGTTTGCCCATTATCCTCCTCACATAGTGAATGTCCTATGTAAAATATTGTGAGACTTTGGTGGTATACATTCGGCCAACGCAATTCCGTCTTACCCGTAGAAATGTGCGTGCAGATTAGTATATAATATACCCGAGCTATAAGTTGTAAAATTGTAATATCTGTAAACCGAAACAATTGCTGCAATCGCTGTAAAGTCGAGTGATAATGTTTAAAATAAATAGGTAATCAACAGTCTTTAACATACCTTAAAAATCACAAAGAAGTCAAATTAAAGGAATTTATTTAAAATAAAAGCTATAGAATGCAGGGACCCACACATCAGCGTGTGAGCCCTCTAGCCCCTTGCCTAGTATCGTACAGAAAGGGCACGCTCTCTAGGTAGCGTTCTCAAGCTCTCCTCCCCAGTTATCAGTTGCACAATTTTCATTCAGGGCTTGACGACATCAACTTTCGTCTGGCGTCCCGAGGCAAGGAGGTATGACGGTAAACTTTCAGTGTAATAGCCGGTTTTACCGCCAGAACCATCAAGGCTAGCAAGCAAACGTGCATGCATTGTGCTGTACAGTGTCAGTTGTCAGTTTGTGGGATCTAGTGCCACCCCTGTTCCACGTGTGCGACCAATACCGGCACGATTACTGTTGTTTGCGGATAAAACGCTAGAGTTTTCGTCCGATAACTTAGCATATGTGCTAGATTGGGTACAAATATAGTGACCAAGCCGCTCAAGGTAACACGTTGACGCTCTGTAGAACATGTTGAGTTACAACAATGATATGTGGCCGAGCGTTATCCTGTTGGAAAAGCACCCGCTGATTTGTTGTTCATGAATGGCAGCATAACAGGCCGAATCACTAGACTCCTTCTGTCATACGAAATCGCACTCCCGACCAGGTCCAGTGTGCATAGCGCTCACACAGACTGACTGCTGGCTCTCAACTGGCTTCCTTCTAATCAAACCGCGGCCATCACTGCCACCGATGCGGAATAGGCTTTCATCAGAAAACACAACAGACCTCCACCCTTTTCTCTAATGAGCTCTCACCTGACATCACTGAAGTAGAAAATGTTGGTTTGGGTTCAGTGGATTTAACGCTAACATGGTCTCTGGCTTGGAGATGTCCTTTAAGTAACAGATTTGCAGTTCACGGTGGTCTCAACTGTTGCTCATATTGCTGCTTCAGATGCAGTACGATGCGCTGAAGTCCCACGCGACGATAATCGTGCCTCTCAGTCGTGCCGCTTAGAGCTCGGTCTTTTTGTGGCCGTACATTCATGTCACCGCCGCTGTTAGCAGTTATGCACAATGGCTGCATTCCTCCCAAGTCGTTCTGCAATATCGCAGAACGAACATGCAGCATCTTGTAGCCCTATTAGACTCCTCCTTTCAAATTCAGTGTGGTGTTGATAAAGGCGTCTTTGTCGCCTTAAAGGCATTCTTGACTTACATAAACTCACCACGTCCACTCTCAAAGGTAACTAACGCTCACGACCATTAGAGCCTGTATTTCAAGCAAACCTGATTTGCATCCTCATAGTTTCCTTACAATCGCCACTCGTATGCGACTGGCGCAAAATCTGAGTAGACGTCATGAATAAGATGTAGAAATACGACTGTCAACATTCGTTTATGAGGAACTATTCTTTCATGGTGCTGTTTTTTTTTTTTTTTTTTTTTTTTTTTTTTTTACATTGTATACACAGTCTCGCATGACCGTCTGATGTGGTCATCCACATGAGTACCAAAATGTGTCGGTTTAATTTCGGTTACACTATAACCCACACAAACCTAAAGGGTGTCAGTCCAACAAAATATCTAGGGATTAAAATTAACTATCACGTATATAGTGTTGTGGTAAAGGCGAACCAAAGACTGAGATTTACAGGCAGAACACTTAGAAGATTTGACATGTCTACTAAAGATATTGTCTACACTACGCTTGTGTATCCTCTTCTGCGGTACTGCTGCATGGTAAGGGTTCCTTACCATATGAGATTGACGGAGGACATGGAAGAAAGATCCACTCCAGAAAAATACCTTCAGGAAACGTCTCCTGATAACGTTCAATGGTAACAAATCTCTCTTCTTCAGAAGCGATATTCTTCCTATTGCTGATATGCATTGATATACTGTCCTCTGGTTCTGTCATTAGTTACGTTGCTGCCCGAATAGCATAGTCGTGGGTTATGTTTAGTGCCCCATCTAGTGATCTACTTCCTTCAGAGTGGTTTCATTCTACTACATTCCATTACCTTTATTCAACTTTAACCCGTAAAAACTTACAACTCTTTCCAAGGTACTGCCTATTATTGAAAAATCATTATTCGCACAATAGTTGTATGTCATTTTATTATTAGTTTTACAAGTCTTGTAACTACGTTTTATTACTGAAGGTAGTCTGTTGAATGAACGAGCTTGGTTATTTGTAATTAAGTGATGTAGATATATTATTCAAGTCATGATTTGTAATTATTTACAAGCTATAAATGACCGTATCCTTAAAATAATGTGAACTAGATGCTCCCGCCAATCTCTTTACAGTCTTTGACAAGTGTACAATGTCATCGGATAACTTCTAGTTTCCTGCGAATTTTTTTTCTTCTTGTTTTTGTTTTCCCAAATTTAGCTTTGATTACCTTTGCTGCATACTGAACATCATCGGATACAGCTTGCAACAACTCTGTCTCATTACTTTCGCATCCACTGTTTTCTTTCCGCACAATTCGACTATCATGGTTAAAGAAACGATTTTAAGGTGCACCACCTTTCCAAAAATAAAGCTATTTTGACACAGACAGGTCTACATATGCATTTTAGAACATGTAATGAATCAAAACAAGCAGAATTTGATGCACCTTCCCCCACCTTTTTGTGAGATTACAAAACCTTGCACCTTTTTCCCTTTTGTTACGTGCCTAACCACCTTAGCTCCCATTTTTGTCTGCGTTTAAATTAAACAGAATTTTTTGTCTTCTTGAACAATATATTAAGGTTTTGTTTAAGTCGAGAGTGGTTAGTAAATTCTAAAATGTAGTTTATGGGAAGCATCAGTAATCATTCATGCCCCAGCATAAATGCCCAACATCAGCAACAATAGTCAACCTCAGCATCAGTGGTCAATCTGCAGCTGTGAATCAAAATTTAAACAATAATGCTGCAAATGTTGACACCTAAATTCAATTAGTGCTGGCCTCAATGTAATGGTGCCTATCCATCGACTGTGTATTGTCCTGGTAGTGTTTTACCAGACCGGTTTTTTCACAAAAAGTCATGCCGAATATTAAGAAGAGGAAATTGTGTGCACTTTCAGAAGAAATCGTAACTCTTTTTCTCGAAACTGATGGCAATATTCTACGATGTGCTGTCTACGAAGTAAATGTTGCGATCTATGGCAAGTATCACCGAAAGAGAATAAACAAGCACATTGAGAACAACAAACAGTTGAAGTACTTTGAACGCCACAAGTCGAAACCTAAGCAGACTACTCTGATACACACCTTCGCTGAATGAGTATAATGCGGATCTTGCGATGGCATTAATCCAGTCAGAAATTCCAGTTGAAAAGGTAAACAGTCCTGTGTTCAAATCATTTCTTGAGAAGTACAAACAAAGACCAGTACTGGATGAGCGTACTCTGAGAAAAAATTACATACAGGCAATTGGTGAGACGTTTTGCAGAAATTAAAAGATGCTATCGACAAACATGAAGTGGGATTCGTTTGAGATGGAACTACAGAGGAGCTGAAAAGAAATATCTTAAATGCGTTGATTTTTCTCTTACCTTGTGAATGCTTTCCAAAATGTATAACTTAAGAAGAAAAATGCCTTTGCGATAATGCAAACAGTCATATATGAACCTTTGGCCAGGAGCATACAATACGAAAAAGTCAATCTTTTGGTGACTGATCAAGCCGGCTATTTGCTTTCGGATTCCCAACAATTGAAGGCCTTGTACCCCAACGTCAACCATGTAACATGTATTTCCCATGGACTACAGAGAGTTTGGGAAAGTTTCAGGGAGAATTACTGCAGGGTAAATGACTTCATTGCTGCTCTGAACAATATTCTGGTAAACGCTCCCATTAGTCAAGTTATCTATAAAGAAACGACACGGCTCCGCCTTCGACAGTTTCCTATCATCACAATGTGGGGTCTTTGGATAAGACGCGGAGATATCTTGTTAGAGGCCGGCCGGGGTGGCCGATCGGTTCTAGGCACTACAGCGTGGAACCGAGCGACCGCTATGGTCTCATGTTCGAATCCTGCCTCTGCCATGGATGTGTGTGGTGTCTTTAGGTTAGCTAGGTTTAAGTAGTTCTAAGCTCTGGGGAACTGATGACCTCAGAATTTAAGTCCCATAGTGCTCAGAGCCATTTGAACCATTTGTCGTGTGAGACAACTTTAGTAAAATCAGATCATACGTGCCCTAGACTCTATAGACCCAGCAGCCACCAAGCAGGCTCAACAATTACTCAACAATAAAGTCCCAGAGTTGGAACTTTTTGTATTGTATTGCTATAAATATTAGCATGATGTGACTCAAATTTCAGAAAAAGAAGTTATGGAGAAGGAGGGTTAGCAGAAGATTGCACTGGCATGAAGGGCATTCCTGGCCAAGAGAAGTCTACTAGTGTCAAACGTAGGCCAGAATTTGAGGATGAAATTTCCAAAAATCTACGTTCAGAGCACAGCACTGTATGGAAGTGTAAAATTGACTGTGAGCATAATGGAACAAGAAGAATCAAAGGGATTGAAAGTGGTGCTACAAACGAATGCTGAAAATTAGGTTGATTGATAAGGAATGAAGAGGTTCTGTGCAGAATCGGAGAAGAAAGTGGAAAACCCTGACAAGGAGAAGGAACTGGGTGAGGAGATCTGTTAAAACATCGTTGAATGACTTCCATGGAAGTAGAGGAAGCAGTAGAGGGCAGAAGTTGAAAAGGGAGACAGAGATTGGAATACAACCAGCAAATAATTGAGGACGTAGGTTGCAAGTGAAACTTTGAGATGAAGAGGCTGACACAGGAGAGGAATTCGTGAGGGGCCGCATCAATCAAATCAGAAAAAAATTAAAGGAGCTGTCGAGCTCAAAGCACCAGCGATTTAGTGTCGAAAGCATTGAAAAGTTGTGTGCAAGCCAGTACAACAGAACTCTGTAAAATGGACAATGCAAATTATTAGCCTGTTGTAATTTCATTTGCGTATTTTCAGAAGTTTGGATAACTAACATGAAACTGAATTATTTTAATTTGAGAGGGTAATTATGTCACGGCTTCCGGTGTTGTCGGGAGGACGTTCGTAGTTTAGATTGGCTGCAGGCGTCGGTGCCTGCACGGGCAGTGCGCCTGGAGTAGCGGCCACCCGCGCAGCACAGCCTGCCCTGCCCGGCCGGCCGCAGATTGATTGGGTCTTTTGGGGGCGAACTTTGCCACTAGTTTCCAAATCACTTCACGAGTAATTGGAGCGATAGCGCTCGGCCAACTTCCCCCGACACTATACAGGGCCCTCAGACAAGTTGGCGACCTTGCCGCGGGACTTCCGACTGCAGCGCTGCGATAGCCCACTGAATGAACAGGCTTCCCTCCTTCAGAAACTTCCGATTGCGAAAGCACCTACTGCCGTCGCCGGCGTTCCTCTCCCACGTTGTCTGTGCTGCAGATCACTGCAAAGCTCGGACAGGTGATCATAAATGCAGGCTCCGCACCATGGAATTCGCTGTTAATATTTAACATATGTAGCAAAAAGGGAGAGGTGATAGTAGAGGCACCAGTATAATAAGGTAAACAGTGTCAGCAACAATACTTACTGTTGTGTTGGCAGAAGAGCCAACACTGTGTTACGAGACGAGGCCGAAATGCACGCGTTTAGCTCACGCAGGCTGACGCGAGGAGGGAAGGACTATACTGACGTGAGATCTGGAACATGACAAGGAATTAGAGTTGAGAAAGCGGACGTAGCTAGTTTGATACTTAATTTTAATCCATTAATGATGATCGTCGCTCTTGACGGTACATGAGTCACAATTTATCTTTCAGAAGACATATAGTAACTGAATATGGCGCCTTGCTAGGTCGTAGTAAATGACGTAGCTGAACGCTATGCTAAACTGTCGTCTCTGCAAATGAGAGCGTATGTAGACAGTGAACCATCGCTAGCAAAGTCGGCTGTACAACTGGGGCGAGTGCTAGGGAGTCTCTCTAGACTAGACCTGCCGTGTGGCGGCGCTCGGTCTGCAATCACTGATAGTGGTGACACGCGGGTCCGACGTATACTAACGGACCGTGGCCGATTTAAACGCTACCACCTAGCAAGTGTGGTGTCTGGCGGTGACACCACACTTACAATCACTTCATTGAACAACTTTATCTACAGGGGAATGAGTAGTGAACAAATGAAAACTGTGTATCCACAGAAACCATCTATCATTTGAAAGAATCGCAACTTGGAAACTATTACACAGAGAGAATCGAGATCTATCATGCAACATTTAACGACTCCCAAAGTATTAATTTCCTTTGTTCTTTGTTGCAGATTTGAAATGGAGTGTATTAAACTGGCAACAGCGGAGTAGAGGACGCAACGCGTTCTCTGGTGGATAGAATCTAAATATGACAACTGTACTGCGAAACCATCGACAGCGTTATAGATGGCACCGCAGGTGAAAACAAGAATAAATAGTTGGTTGAGTAACTTTAAGAGACGGGTAGTGTCATAGAGCATCCCCTAATTTGACCCCCCCCCCCCCCCCTCTCGTGTCTGCAGCGCGTATTGACAGAGCTCAAGATGCATTTCAAACGCATTCCTCATGAGTCAATTCGCCGTGCATCATGAGAATCGCAGGAAGCAAGACCGATTGTCCATGACGTGCTACATGCATGTGCGGTTACGCTATTCTGGGTGAGAAAATTCAAGTTATCTTACTCGGGGGTGTGCAATTCCATGTTCCTTGTTGGCCTCCATGGATGCTGACTATTATTACAAGAAACAAGTGGCCAGGTGCTAACAGCACTTGCTCCCTTACGGTTCTGTAAAAACTTAATTAGGTATGTAGATAATTCATCCATTCCACTAATGTATGTTTGGTAGGGGTCTTGTTGTGAAGTGGAAGAGTCCGTGCCGCCGGCTATCGAGCGCGCTGGGTACAACCGGCTGCATATAGTGGCACATGTCGGCACGAATGACGCCTTCTGCTTGGGTTCTGAGGGCATCCTCGGCTCCTTTCCGCTGATGGCTGATTTGGTGAAGGCAACTAGCATCGCACGCGGTTTGCACGCTCAGATGTCTATTTGTAGCTTCGTACCCAGGTTGATTGCGGACCTCCGGTGTGTAGCAAGTTGGAAGGTCTAAACCAGCGAATCAGATGACTCTGCGACGGTATCGGATGCGAATTTCTCAAATTCTGCCATCGGGTGCAAAGTTGTAGCGTTCCCGTTAATAGATCAGGCTTGCAGTCACACAAGAAGCGGCTACTAGGGTAGCGGAGTACGTGTGACGTGCACTTGCTGCTTTTTTAGGTTAGAGGAACTTTCCCTTCAAATCAAAGACGATTTGCGTGATAAATTACCCACAACGTCCTCAAAGAATTTTGGAAATGTATGGTAATTCCTTATGGGACCAAACTGCTGAGGTCATCGGCCCTAAACTTATGTACTACTTAATCTAACTTAAACTAACGTACGCTAAGGACATACACCCATGCCCGAAGGAAGACTCGTGCCTTCTACGGGGGGAGCCGCGCGAACCGTGACAAGACGCCCTAGACCGTGCGGCTAACCCAGAGCGGCCCTCAAAGGATGTTCATTCTTGCAGATAAGAGAAAGAATCGTTAATACGATTCAGCGGCACGCACATTGTGAGCTTACTTTTATAATATGTTTTGATTTTGTGTGGTATGCCATTTGCATATGGTGTGAAAGGAAAACTATTGTCTATGTGTCTCACTTCACGCCCTAACCTGTCTTACAATATTTCTATGCTCGGAACGCGACAGATACAGTAGAGACAGCAGAAGCGCCGCAGACCTCCACAAACTCCATTGTTCTAATTTCCACATGCGTATGTCATCAGAATAACGTCACATCTCTTCCAGAATTGCTCACCTGCGTTCCCTGATCATCTCTTTTACATTGTGATATAAGCTATACATGTCCGCGACGATTCTTTCTGGCGTATGTGATTAAGTTCCATCCCTGCAATCATTTCTACGTTATAAATATATAGATATGCAGCGTTATTCATAAGCACATGTTGTCCTCCGGAAGACGAGGGCGCGAACTCTACAGTCCATACAGAAAACAGACTCATGTCAGTGGGTATAGCATCTCTCCAAGTTTTTAACTCACATTACAGGTGCTCAGTATGGGCACCGTTTGTTTTTAGACGACAAACGTCAATGCGCGCGTGCTATTCATTGAAGTCAGTGCTTCTGCTGCCTGGGAAGGTACAACGACAGCAGCCCGTTTTATTAGTGTGTTCATTGGGTTGCCTATCTGTAGACGCGAACTAATTCGATACGGCAATGCGGATGACTGGCCGGGCAGTCGTCTCTTCTGCTGAATTAATTCAAAAATTCTTCTGCAGTACTAATGGGGTGAAGTTGGCAACTCGAGTGAAGTTGAGGAAAAGTTCGAAAAATACTTTATTTTAAACTACACACTGGTGATGTGATTTATTTTAGCTACTATATTTACTCTTCGCTAGTTTGTAATTGGTGGCAATGGCTAAATGTGTGGTTTTCCGAACATGTATAAGAAAACTAACTTTTTTTGGAAGTACTGATTTTCTCAACTTTCTTAATGATATGAAACTGACACAAAAAATTTCATGTGTCTAGATTTGATGTCTGTCGTGCATCGACCCTTCGTAATGACAACTAGAGCAGTAACAGAAGTTAATCTATTATACTTAACTATTTATTGACACACAAACCTTTTCAGGCTCTTGGTGGAATAGGGGTGAGTTGACCACCCAAGAAACTTGGAGTTAATTTTACCATCGTTTCTCGAGCGGTTGTTTTGTGGACAAACATCTGTGAATGAAACAAAAGTGTGACCTGATGATTGCAACAACAATGTGACATGGTGGATACCCAACAGCTGCTCATAAGAGGCTAGTGGTGGGTTGAGGAGGTCATTGTTGTAAGTGTCTGTATGTCAACGTATGAATCTGTCACGTAGGCCACGACTTTGTTTGCTCCATCATACAGTTCAGACCATAAGATATTGGTGTGCGTACAAATGTAAATCGGATGAATTGAAGAAATGTATCCTGGATGTTTATCATTACATTTGAACGCCAAATGGTGTGAAGTTTACCGCTGGAATGAAGTTGACAGAAAAGCTAAAAAAAAGTTTGAGATGTCGCAAACGAATGTGTCAAACCTAATAGTCGCAAGAAACGCGTATTTTTTGTTTTGAAGTTGACATGTTGGGGCTCTGTGGATAATAAACGCATTTTTGTGAGGTTTTATATCGGAATTTTATGAAACAAATTTGTGATCTCATTTTTTGCTCCTAAACAATCTTTATATGTCACTTTGAAATTAGTATTAAAATTTAATTACTGTGCCACATAAGTTTTTCAATTATTGATAAAAGATTCAGAACAATTAAAGTCGTCCTACAGTTACAAGCAGGATCAAGTAACAAGTAATAGTTCAAATGCCTTCTTTTTTTTTAATTTTCCATTCTGTTGCAGCAGGAGTTAATAAAGACCAAAAATTTTATTGATGCAGCTCAATACACTTACTCTGAAAGAAAAATCGTTATATTAGTTGTATTACTATGCCAGATTTATTTTCGTATTATTGATGAATTTTCACAACAATTAACATCACCCTAGAGATAAAAGCAAATCATAATTATCATATAACTGATAATCGTTCGGCTTTTTCCACTTTTCCCCTCTGTTGCAGGAAAAGTTAATAAAGACCAAAAAATTTATTGCTGCACTTCAGTATTCACGCTCTGCGAGAGAAACCCCCACATTAATTTCATTGGTTCCAGAAATACGTGTTTAAAGTCAAAATTTCATCACCTCCACTCATTTTGTGGTAGACCAACTGCTAAGCATTTTGTATCTGAACGATAATACTTTACTTAGACCATTTTATTCAGTTTAACAGAACCTTAGACATTTTCTATTGTTAAAGAAACTGCACTATGTTGTGGATGCGGCAACGATATATGTATCATTAGGGATATCTAGAGCAGTAACCTTTAGAAATGATTCCTTTTCCCTGGATAATGTTATCTAATACTTTTTGTAAATTACTCCCCTCGCCTTGACTAAACTATGAAAGAGTATTTGGTGGCAGTAGTTTACGCTTTAATGGCAGAAGTTCACGACCTGTTTTTGCCGCCTTCTTTTTACACAGAGTTCTGTCGGCGTAGTTAGGAGCTCTAGAGGCCTGCAGCTGATACTAGCGGAATCCTTTGAGACGCAGCGGCAACGCTGGGTCATCGAAAATCGCTTAAGGCTGGCGGCTCGGCACCTCGTCCTGATATCGGGGGGCGCAGGACAAACTACCGCCGTGCTCCTAACTAGACAGCTGCTTCGATAAACTGCAGAACAACACCATGCCGTTTCATAGAGAGCATTTAACACAAATTATATAAAATTCTTGTTTTACTTTCAATCGGAATCCCGACTGACTACGTACTCTACAATCATGGCCAGTCACGGAGTGCCAAACTGCACACGAGCCAGATGGGCGGAACGCATGGGTGTTGAGGCTCAGCCTGTCTTGACTTTCCTTGGTCCTTCTCGGAAGTACTCAGTGCAGCACGACGTCCCATTAGTATTACGTTGAGGCATTTTTCAGTCGGTAAAACTCTCACACGACACAATAAAGATTAGTGGGAATGGCAGAACAGGGATATGATAACTCTCGGTACCTATTATGCGTAATCTACGGGTACTGCAAGACATTGCAGTAGCATGTAGAAATATTTCAAAGATTTACTTGAAATTGTAACGATTGACAAACATCATTCATTGGTCAGTACATAAAGCAGCACTTTATTCTAAACTTGCATGGATGACGTGAAGAAATTAGTTTTACGAAAATTTCTGAAGTCACATGCACTATTACACTGTCAGTAGCAACAGTTTTGCGTGGAACTGAACGAAGAGATTCAGACCTCACACATTAATGCAAGGTACGTTGGTTATGTGAAGAGTCACACCTGGAAATATTTTTTTAGTTGGTACCAGTTATTGTTGATTTATGGAGCCAAAAAGAAAACAGGACAGAAAATTAGAATCTCCAGAAGAATTTGCAGGCCTCGCATTTGAAGTGTACTTGACTGCACACAGCCCACAGTAAGACATTGCAGGGTGGGAACAAGTTATTCCTCTTTCGATGGGGATGCATTTAACAAGAAAATCGCACTGTAAAAGGAACAAATTCTGACAACAACAGTCCAGTTCCCTAAGCTCACTGGCGTTAAAGGAAACACGACGTTTGAGGAATCCATTGTGGGCTTGATAGAATTACAAGGATAGTTTCCTAAGCGATTTGAGGACACTGCGAGTCTTACATCTGTATCCGTGCTCTTTTTGAGACCTTTTGCCGTTCCAGTTGAAAGCGCAGCTGTGCATGCGCAGATGTAACTGACTCACCTGCAGTGTAGTTCCCGTTTTAAAAATAAAACCTTTTCATGTCAAAACTGTCCAGGAAGTCTACATTGCTTTCCTGCGTTGTAGTTTCTGCGTCACCATAATGAGGTTGCAAAACCTGTGTACTCCCTCAGATTGTGCTGCCTCAGAGATGGAATATGATAGTGGTGATTTCTACGAATAAATGAAAAGTTGCCTTACTAATCTGCAAAACTGTGTTGTGACTTCTATTATACATGATGTATTCTAGAAGTCTCATTACAACTACTGTTTTGTTTGCTTGCTTTACTTGCAATCCTATATTCCATATAATACAACTATTAGGCTCCAATCTGCACCTTTTTTATTTCAGTTCATATTAATAATAAGAAATTTGCAAATAACATCATCACAAGATTTAATATATCACAATAACGTACTGTCTCTACGCGTTTTGATTCTACGGTTTGTAATCAAATGGTTCAAATGGCTGTGAGCACTATGGGACTTAACATCTGAGGTCATCAGTCCCCTAGAACTTAGAACTACTTAAACCTAACTAACCTAAGGACAACACACACATCCATGTCCAAGGCAGGATTCGAACAGTAGCGGTCGCGCGGTTCCAGACTGAAGCCCCTAGAACCGTTCGGCCACAAGGGCCGGCTTGTAATCATTCCAGCACAAATTATGTTCACAAATATAAGTGACATCACATAATACTTGAAGCTCCTATATATAAATAGGAACTTGCTGTATTTCTTCAAGATGTTGACTTTCATCTTGCACTTGGACGTTACAGAAGTTGGGTTGTTTATGTCTGAATAATAAACTTGCCATTCGCATACATCCTTGGATACCTGTATCATCATTAGGGAAACATTTTCTATATCGATGGCCTGTATTTCGTCTTCAGCGAGAATTAGAACCAGTTACCTCCTAAATTAGCCTCATAGCTCTTTCGCTTCTCTACAACAACTACAACTACGTAGCAGAGTTAATGCGATTGGTTTTCTCATGCGAATAAATCGAACGATGTTCTTTCTATTGCTTCAGTAGAATGGGTACCAACCTCTTAAATGTTGGGTCAGTTCCACTGTTACTGAGATACTGTTCTTGCAGTTCTTGCTTGGCAGACCGTGTGTCGAAATTGTTCCGGGATAACTACAAGCACCGGCACGAAGATCAACAACGCAAGAGCAGAGAAGGCTGTGAGACGACGTCAGCCAATAGCACACTTACTAGGACAGCACCACGACAGGAGCGGCCTCTAGCCGAACAGAATATAAGAGCCGCTCCTGCCAGCCTCGGCCGTACAGTAGCAGAAGCAGACTTGTAGACCGGAGCGAGAAGAGCCTTCATCCTAACAGTCGTTTAATGAACAAAGTAAGAGCATATGGACTGTCAGACCATTTGTGTGACTGGATTGAAGGGTTCATAGATAACAGAACGCAGCATGTCATTCTCAATGGAGAGAAGTCTTCCGAAGTAAGAGTGATTTCGTGTGTGCCGCAGGGGAGTGTCGTAGGACCGTTGCTATTCGCAATGTATATAAATGACCTTGTGGATAACATCGGAAGTTCACTGAGGCTTTCTGCGGGTGATGCTGGAGTATATCGAGAGGTAACAATGGAAAATTGTACTGAAATGCAGAAGGATCTGCAACGAATTGACGCATGGTGCAGAGAATGGCAATTGAATCTCAATGTAGACAAGTGTAATGTACTGCGAATGCACAGAAAGAAAGATCGTTTATCATTTAGCTACAATATAGCAGGTCAGCAACTGGAAGCAGTTAATGCCATAAATTACCTGGGAGTAGGCATTAGGAGTGATGTAAAATGGAAATTAATCGACGGTAGAACGGATGCCAGACTGAGATTCATTGGAAGGATCCTAAGGAAATGAAGTCAGAAAACAAAGGAAGCAGATTACAATACACTTGTTCGCCCACAGCTTGAATACTGGTCACCGGTGTGGGATCCGTACCAGATAGGGTTCATAGAAGAGCTACAGAAGATCAACGGAGAGCAGCGCGCTTCGTTACAGGATTATTTAGTAATTGTGAAAGAGTTACGGAGATGATAGATAAACTCCAGTGGAAGACTCTGCAAGAGAGACGCTCAGTAGCTCGATACGGGCTTTTGTTGAAGTGTCGAGAACATATCTTCACCGAGGAGTCAAGCAGTATATTGCTCCCTCCTACGTATATCTCGCGAAGAGACCATGAGGATAAAATAAGAGAGATTACAGCCCACACAGAGGCATACCGACAATCTTTCTTTCCACGAACAATACGAGACTGGAATAGAAGGAAGAACCTATAGAGGTACTCAAGGTACCCTCCGCCACACACCGTATGTGGCTTGCAAAGTATGAATGTAGATGCAGTGTAGATACTGAGATAAGTGCCTTATATTAATTTCTTGTATGGATATTGTCTATAGCGAAGGGCATCGATTGTTTGCATGTCGCCCATCGCTTGCTCCAACTCATGTAAATTAAGTACTGTCAAACTACTTCATTATAATAAAAAACCATTAATGTTATTTGCTTGAATTTCTGTATAGCTATCCGAGAAAGCAGCATCCCTTAGGCACCCTATATGAAACGAGTGGGCAGGACCCCACTGAAACAGCAACGGAATATGACAACTGTAGCAGTAAAGTATTAGAGAAAAAAATCCGGAGGAATTGTAGGAGTTAAGGTTCCGTGGACGTCCAGGTCATTAGAGTACAAGCTCATACTGTGGAAGTATGGGAAGCCAGAGTGTCCTTTTCACAGGAAACATCAAACACATTTAGTGATTTGGTTAAATTTCAGAATATCTAAATCAGCATAGCTGGATGGGAACTGAACCGGCGCTGTCTCAGATGCCATTCCCAGCATTGGACTGCTGCAGCATAGTACTTCGTCCGTTATTTACGTCATCTTAGCATCACAAAAGAGCTCCAAAAATGGTTAGAATATTATTTACTTCTGAATATAATCAACACACAAATATCCTGCAATAGAGGATTGCTGGACATAGTGGACCATAGATCTGGTGCCAACCGGGACTAAGGTGGTTAAGTGACCAAATGCTGGTGTTGAAACCTCGCAGGGCAATCACGGTGAGTGATCAGGGAAAGGTTAAAGTATCATGTCCACTTGTTTGACTAACTAATGTTCAGACAATAGACCCCGCCAGTAATTTACGTCCTTATACTCGCACAAACAAAATTCTCAAATCAATATCCATTTATTCCAGAGAAGCCACAAGTATTTCTTGTTGATATAGCACGAATCTGATTAATAATGCAATCAAATTATGAATAAAGGGTTCGGTGTCGACGCTAACCATGAGTTTTTGCAAGAATCGCCGAAGTTAACAACCGGCCTCGTAAACTTCCTACTGCACAACGCGGAGATTTCTTCAACTCACGACTCCTAATCCAGTTTTTTATGTAAATATTTTATTCCTCGATGTAACTCCTTAAAATTCTCCTCGCCTTGACATACACTTGGCAGTTTCCCCGTGACTCCAGACTCAGACCTTAATTTATCCGACTTAGATTTCCAACTCCTAAACTACGCCCAGAAAACGGAGATCATAACAGGTCGAAGCTCCAATAGGAGAAACAGTTCCTATAGTAGCATTTTTTTTTAGGTCTGGGAGGGAGTCCAGTGACTCCTTGTGCGTGAGGGGGGGGGAGGGGAGGGGGGGAGATGAGCGTCGGTTCGGAGGTGGGAAGCCGCTTAATGCTCGCAAATTCCAGTTTTTCTGGAATGCCTCGAGAAACACGGCATCTAGAGAAATTTTTTCCCCATAGAAAAGAAAACTATATTAAATAATCTACCAAAAATATCCTATTTATTTTTCCAAAGAATTGATCATTTACACGATACAAAGGATTAGAAAATCGCACGTATTAAAATACTGTTTTAACAAGTAAACGCTGCCCTCTCATCTCCATTTCTTTAATGAATCAAACTCCCACATATGAAACAGCTTCAGACATCAGATTAGTTTGCAAATGTGTTAAACATTTGACGTTAAACACGTAAAACCTTTATTGTTCAAGAGGTGAAATCGTAATAACGTTGGTTTCATTTGTTGCAGATTATTGACCAATAAATATAAAGTTATAAAGGGATTGAAATTTTGTTTAAAGTGCGTTTCATCAACGGCGTACCCAGGATCTGAACTATGGGGCGGTGGGGGGGGGGGGGGGGGAGGTCATACTAGTCTCAGGAAACAAGGACTCGAGACAACATACAGCACTTCCTATTAAATAAAACAGTAAACCAGTGAAAAACTGTATTTAATAAACATTTTAAATACAAGAATGCACTTGTACAATCCGAGAATACATGCAGCATTCCTTATTAAATAAAACAGTAAACAAGTAAAAAACTGCTAATATCTACTGCCCCTCGCTGGGTACGCCCATGCGTTTCACGTAGCAAAGTGATTTCATTATCAAACATTAGGTAAACATTGTCTGGGTTATTTGCAAGCCACGCTGCCAAGAGACACGTAGATAGTTCGTAGCTTTAATACTTGTCTTACTGTGTTAAACCTTCAAGATAATGAGTAGATTATGAAAACAATTTAAATTTTCAAATTCAGTTAATAGTTACATGAAATAATTAAATAAATAAATATGAAATAAGTATATAAAACTGTAGATTACTGTTTTAAAATAAACTAGAGCTAAATATTTATGAATATCATTTTATACTGAAATAAACATAACTAACTCAAAATCATACAATTTGCACACTTTCACTTCAAATTTGTTGTTCAGTGTATTAGTTGAGAGTTCCGCGATATACCGAGAAATGGCAGCTCTACCTCTAATTTCAGATTCTCGCGATTAAAAACTTCATCAGAATGTATCCATGTAAACAGTCGCAAGAGGCATAAACCTGGCTGCCAGTACTAGTAACGCGTAGAGTATTTGTGCCAGGAAAATGTTTTTCAGGGACTACTTGCATAAAACATAAATTATATATATAACTACGACTCATATAAAGAACCTGTATATATTTCTGAACACAAATTTGTTTGAAAAATTTTAGCTAATCAGATAAATGAGAATAAACTTTTAAGTAATTAAACAATGTCGCGTTGTGTCCCCAACCATAGTTTGCGTGAATTTTGGTCATAGTGTAATGACAGAAATGGTAAGGATATATTTAACTTTGTTTACCGGCTGTTTCAAGGCGAAAATAAAATTAATTTAATCTTTTGATGTTGTTATGCTTCGTTATTGCAAAAAGTGATAACGAATATTTTAGTATCATAAACTGGAACAATTAAGACAGTTAAAGTTCGTGTGTTTGTGAAGTTTCACAATGATGTTTTGTTAGCTCGCTTAACAAGTAAACATCGGTAAATTTGTAAATTTGTGGTAAGATCCTACAGTACCAAAGTGCTGAGGTCATCGTTCGCTAAGCTTACAAAGCTTACACACCGCTTCATCTAACTTAAACTAACTTCGTTAAGGACAACTCACATACGCATGTCCGAGGGAGGACTCGAACCTCCGACGGGGCAGCCCCCGCGAACCGTGACAAGGCGCCCTACACCGCGTGGTTACCCAGCGCAGCTAAACAGTGATAAGTCAATGCTAACACACATGAAGTGCATTTAGTTGGCAAGAAAGAAGTAATTAGCCACTAAGGATTTGTTGAGAAATTTTTTTAATGTAATTGACTATTTAAAAATATGTCACTCCTTAAGAAATATTTAAAAATGATAACGTATCCGTAGACACTATAAAAATGGATGTATGTTTGTATGTAAGTACATGTATTTACATATGTATGTATGTACCCAAATCTTTTCCTAAACCACTGGACCGATTTTAATAAAACTGGGTACACATGTCACTTACTGTCTGGAAATCATCGCTGTGGCGGTAAGAACCACCTATCTATTAAAGGAGTGGGGATGGAAAAGCATTGTACCCCACGACTTGTTAATACCCATAATTCAGTACTTGAGAGTGAGAGCATTTAGTGACATGCAACCAACTTCACACATAATCTCAAACCTACAAGAAACCTCTGTGCACTGACTTCTTCTTCCGTAGTGGTCAATCCAAGGATAGGTTTGCAACAGCTACAATGGCAGCTTGTCTCCATTCTGTGGGTCTTTCAGCTTTTCTCTTCATTTATTTATAGGTGTTACATCCCACATATTTCACGATTTGATCCATGTACCTCAGTCGTGGTCTTCCTGTTGGTCTTTTTCCCTCGACATATCCCTCTATGACTGTGTTCAGGAGTCCTTTATGTCTTTATAGATGGGCTGCACTCTTTTTTTTTAACAATGTAACTCCAGAAGCTTCTCTTCTCACCTGCTCTTTCCAGAACCACTTCGTTTGTGACCTTGTCGATACACACTGACAACCCCAAGAAAATGATGACAGGAAAAAAGTTTATCGCTTACTACAGTTTCGCTGTTCATGCAGTAAAACTGACGCATCAGGTATGATGGTTTAATTTAATACTATTGTACTACAATTTGTATTCAAGAAGCATTTTGGAAACAGTTTTCACATATACCACTGAATGTACTTGCAAAATTTGTAAATGTAAGACACATAGTTCCGGATATATGACGTCATAAACACTGAGATGCCTGAAAACATGCAGCATCATGCATGGCTTTAAAAATTTATTACGTTTGAAACCTTCCCGTCTCCTCTATATCTCTCTTGTTACGCAACCTTCCATTCGACAATAACCAATGAAACCGTCTCTTAGGATTTCTATCTCTTGCTGAGTAATAACAAATGAAATCTTCACTTTGAAATTAATTCTCTTTCTCAGTCTTCGCATACAAAGTTAAATGCTGCTTATTAAAAGTGATTTTCCGATTATTTCGACGAAACATAGAATGTGTCGTCGTCGTGGCCCTCAGTCGTTACCTGCAATAACCCAAAACTGTTAATAAGTGGCTGTATTTATTACCAAAGCTGACGTTCTTCTTTAACAGCAAAGCTGACGTTATTCTTTAATTAATTTGATTGAAGTTACGTAATTCATAGTTAAACTTTTTCTTGACAACAGTATAATTTTGGAAAGTTTTACGTTGATGGTTTTTGGGATGGATTATAATCAGTAATGCAATGTTGCTGGCAAAAATTATTTATATTCTGAATGAAATGATTTTACAAACATTCAAATGGGACTTACTTTTTACATTAATCTTACAACTAGCATTGCGCAAACATACCGTCAGTGGTCTTGAGTTTCTCAAAAAAATAATTCAATAATATTAGTTCCTCTTATGATAATAGCTAGCCCATGTCTCTGTACATCCGTTTATAATCTCTTGTAAATCATAGCTGGTGGCTGGCTGGCAGGCACACCGCTCCTCTCAACCTCTCGCTTCAGACCCGCTACCGACTCGTTTCACATCTCGCTCACTACTGACTTCCTACGAACGCAAAAGTGCGGTCTCTCCCGCTACAATGCTTTCTGGTGCAGACAATCCCTGCTACCATTACAAAATGTATCAATGCGCGGTCTTTCGCGTTCTTTTCTTAAAATGTATCCACACGCGGTCTCTCCCGCCATTTTTAAAATTATATCAATGTGCTGTCTCTCCTGCCAACAATACTTTGGTGAACACATTCCCTGCTACCACAATTATTTCCAACATGACAAATTTTAATTGTTTCTACTTAATCCTATTAATAAAATAAAAACATGTTTCATAAATTGTGGTTTGACAATAGACAATAGAAATATACACGTCTTACACTTTTTTACTACAACTTCATTCTTAACGTATTTAGCTGACAGTATAAAAAAATACCACTGAATGTACCTGGAAAATTATATCATTATACGACATATTGTTCAGGGGATATGACATCCTAAAGATTAATGTGCATAAAATCACAACTTCCGGACGAAATTCGCTATAGATACAGATGAAAATGTGTACAAATATGTGTGAAATATGTTTAATGTATCTGAAATGGGCGTACACTGGTAGAGGCGCGTCTAGAAAGCTCGTCCTAAGCAACTGGATCGATTTGTAACGAAAGTGGTGTCATTATATCTGGAAAGAAATACAGCAGGGGTAAGATACAGCAACATCCTATTGGGGTGGAGGTGGTAACGGGAGAAAGGAAGAGGAAGAGATGGAAAAATGGACTGAGTGTGTGAGGAAGGAGGATATGGACACATATATGATTGAGGGTGTTACAGTGTGTGTGGGGGGGGGGGGGGAGGGAGGACAGGATGAAATGGACAGAGTAAGGAAAGAGCAAGAGAGAGTCTGAGAGAGGTTGGAGGAGATGATCGGCAGCGAGATGGGGATGAGGAAATAAACAGGAAAGAGAAAGATGGGACGAGGAGATGAACCGAGGGATAGGAAGGAAGAGAAAAAACCAGAGAAAGGCAAGTGGAGATGGATAGAGGTAGAGGGGAGGACATGGAAAGAGAGAGAGAGTAAGAAATGGATAGCCGGCCGCGGTGGTCGTGCGGTTCTAGGCGCTGTAGTCCGGAACCGCGTGACTGCTACGGTCGCAGATTCGAATCCTGCCTCGGGCATGGATGTGTGTGATGTCCTTAGGTTAGTTAGGTTTAAGTAGTTCTAAGTTCTAGGGGAGTGATGACCTCAGATGTTAAGTCCCATAGTGCTAAGAGCCATTTGAACCATAAGAAATGGATAGAAAGAGGGTAAGGAGAGGATGGACAGAGAGAGTGTAATGGAATTAAAGGGAGAGAGGAGGAGATAGAAAGGCAGGAGGAAATGTACTCCGAGAAGGGTTGGGGGAGATGGAAAGAACGGGAAAGAACCGATGGACAGAGTAGCAGATGGACAGAGAGAAGGACAGGAGGAGTTCGAGAGTGGGCGGCGGAGGAGATGGGCAAACAGAAGAGGGAAAAAGGGGTGGACAGAGAAGATGTTAAGGAGAAATTGGATTAATGCAATTGGAATAAGTACATGTCCTGAAAACACCATTGATTCAGGTAGTCTGAATAATAAAACCACAATGGATGTATTAGAAATATCACACTCATGGGATATTAATGAATTCCAGTGCGCAGTTTTTCGAAACACCGATAGGCCGTTACCATGTTTACACTCGAGGCCTTCAGTTTTGTTCTCGGATCTGGAAGAAGGTCGAGCCGACGACATGGAAAGAAGGGCGCGGGAGTGTAGGTCGCCACTATTATGCCGAGCAACTCCTCCTCTTGACATCCCCCTCTCCCTCCTATTAGAATCCCGTCACTACCTCCCCGGATTTTCCGCGCTCTCGTCAATAGGTAACATAACTTCATACTTTTCGATTTTAGATATTTTCAATTCAGTAACTGGTCTCGTATTTGCGGCTATGAATGAAATGTTTACACAAAGGTGGGTTTCAGTAAACAATGGTTGGCGTACATGGCTTTACAGTAGGCTGCCGCAGTTTCTTTTTCCGTTCCACAGATGTTAATAAAGTACAAAATAGGTATTGTTAAATGAAGCGATCCTGAATGACCCCTTTCCCTAGCGTTCTATTGGATCTGGGAGACAATGTCGATGTCGAAAGACGGGCGCGCCATGCTCCGTGCTCTGTGACGTGTGCCCTAATACTCGTACGGACGCTTCCTTGTAACCGGATCTGCAACAGGATGGTGGTGATGATGATTCATTTGTTGATATTTGAAAAGTACGCATTCAGTTGAAGGTGTTTGTTTACAATATGTAATTTAGATTGTCCGTTAGCTCTAAGTTCTACTGACACTAAACATAGATTTTATATCATTAAAACATACGTTTTTGTAATTTATAATAAAAAATGAATGAAACCTATTTTGTTGCCTATTTCACGTAGTTTAATTTTCTGTCACTGGACTCACTTCGGCAAGATCAGAATGTCGTTAATTCCCACTTCGTCACAGATCCAACTCCGAATTTACTAGGATTTTCGCTTCTCAGAAGACAGTAGTGCAGCATCTACGTGATTTGAGGAAAGCACGATATCTGCAACAAGAGCCTGACTTAATGGGGAGCCTCAGAATACCCTCTATGCGACCGATGAGAACCTGAAGAGCAAACAGTCGCCTACCTGACCCCCGTAATTCCCACAGGGGTGCGTTACAAGACATCCACGATCTCATCACCGTAGCATTGGAATGGATGGCCGACAGTGATCTACGTTTGTGATGAAAAAATGACAGCCCAATCGACAAAATAACTAGCTGTTCCATTAGTTCAAGTGTTCAAACGTTACTACAATATTTAATTGATTTATTGCAATGTGTGTAAGTTGATTCAAATAGGTAAAGAAAACTATGAGAATTCAGTATGGCGTGAAGCCGCCACGCGTTGCAAACAGAGCCTGTATGGAATCAAATAGCGTGTGGATATGATGCTGAGGAAGAAAGTGCCACATGATTCGTAGGCATGTCTATTAAGCATCGACAGTGTTTGTATGAAGAACAGAATGAACAAATTTTCGTAGACAAATTTGATGGACAATTTGGGCGAATTTTCTGGCGAAAAAACAGTGGTACACCTCATTCTGTGAAGAAGTCTTGCACATTCTTCGCCACTTACGGACAGTCATTTTCCTCTTAGAATATGGCCTGTGGAGCTGCTTGCAGATGGAATACTTACCCAGGCTCTTAATCTGCCATCATGTACCGACGTACCGGTTCCTGTTGCATACGTAGGAAGCGAGGTTGCTTATTGTAACCAAGTTGCGCTAACCCTCGAAAATGTCATTTGTCCTCTAGGCCGCTGAAAATTGACGCCAAACCCTCGTAAATGCCGTTTGTCGTCTACGCAACTCAACAATGAAGCTTGTTCGATGGCGTTTGTGGTGGTAACCTCTAATACACACGGCCATACCAGTAGGACAAGTTGATGCTGATTTCATACGAAAACACTACCTTTCCTCACTTATCTCGCCCGTAACGGCGTTCACGTGCACATTTCAGTGAGTCGCGATGGTGGTTTCTGGTCAAAGGACATGCTTCCACGCCAACAGTCCAGCCCACAACATACGGCGTCGAATCTTCGACGCAGACCTGTCCACACCGGTTACAATGCTCAAAGTCCGCTCCCGGTATGGTCAGTGTGACGGATTGTCAATCCTCTGGGCCCGGGTTCTATTCCCGGCTGGGTCGGGGAATTTTCTCCGCCCAGTGACTGGGTGTTGTGCTGTCCTCATCATCATTCTATCACCCTCATCGACTGCAGGTCACCGAAGTGGTGTCAAATTGAAAGACCTGCACCCGGTGAACGGTCTGCCCGACGGGGTGCCATAGCCATACGCTTACATAAATAACAATGCTCAGAAACACTGTTGACAATATGGCCGCTATCCCCTCTAGTCGTGACACGGTGCAGTCCAGTATGCGCTTCTTGGAGTGTAGCGGCCCTCTTCCCCCATTGATTCCACGCACGCATCTCGGTCATAGCAGCATGCTGCAATGTCATGGTACGATAAACCTCGTTTTCCAGAGACCATTCATTGTACCTCATTCGGACTCACTCACATGCTGGTACCGCACCGTTTGAGGTAATACCGGCGCTTGTTTGCACGTTTCCGCTTCGTTTGGCGGCCTTACAGCGACTGAGCATGCCTTAATACTGACCCGTACTCACACCCACATAAGGGCACAGCTTGGTCAAGCTTGTTCTACACATCCTCCGATTTTGGAGTGGCTCAAACCATAACTTCTGGTTGCTGAAATATTTGCAAACATTAGTGTGTAAAGGGGGCACGCGCCGAATACCAAAGCCACCCATTTTTCGGTGCTACTAGGGTGTTTGGGATCCGCACCAGACTGGATTCAAGAAAGATATCGAAGCAATTCAGTGGCGCAATGCTAGATTTGTTCAAAATGGTTCAAAAGGCTCTGAGCACTATGGGACTTAACTTCTGAGGTCATCAGTCCCCTAGAACTTAGAACTACTTAAATCTAACTAACCTAAGGACATCACACACATCCATGCACGAGGCAGGATTCGAACCTGCGACCGTAGCGGTCGCGCGGTTCCAGACTGTAGCGCCTAGAACCGCTCGGCCACCACGACCTGCTAGATTTGTTACCGGTAGGTTCTTGAAAACAATAGTGTCACGGAAACTTTTTGTGAAATGATATTCGGTAAGTTTAGACAACCGAAATTGTGATAGAATGGTGAATCATTCAGCTGGCAACAACGTATACATTACGTAAGGAAGGGAAGATAGGGGAAAGCAGAGGCCGGCCGCGATGGTCTAGCGGTTCTAGGCGCTCAGTCCGGAACCGCGCGACTGCTACGGTCGCAGGTTCGAATTCTGCCTCGGGCATGGATGTGTGTGATGTCCTTAGGTTAGTTAGGTTTAAGTAGTTCTTAGGGGACTAATGACCACAGATGCTAAGTCCCATAGTGCTCGTGGTCGTGCGGTAGCGTTCTCGCTTCCCACGCCCGGGTTCCCGGGTTCGATTCCCGGTGGGGTCAGGTATTTTCTCTGCCTCGTGATGACTGGGTGTTGTGTGATGTCCTTACGTTAGTTAGGTTTACGTAGTTCTAAGTTCTAGGGGCCTGATGACCATAGATGTTAAGTCCCATAGCGCTCAGAGCCATTTGAACCATTTTTTTGCTCAGAGCCATTTGAGCCATTTTGGAAAGCAGAGCTTGTACGAAAGCGCAAAAACAGTCGTTTTCCCCGTACCCCATTTGCGAGTGGCTCAGGAAAGGGAGTTACTGTCGCGGTACAAGATGCCCATCGCCATGCACCGTATGGTATCTTGCTGAGTGCTCATGTAGATGCAGCTTACTGTGGTGGCGGGCGAGGCAGGTGGCCGGGCCGTGCCGGTAGCAGAAGCCAGCACCTGGGCGTGACGTCACGCAGCGTCGCGCCGCACCGCCGTGCCGAGAGGCGCGGGGCGTTCCCGTCGCCATGGCAACGCAAGCTCTCTCCCGGGAAAGTAGGCGTGGCGCGCGGCCCGCAGCCGGCAGCGTAACGATTCCAAGCGCGGAGGCGACCGCTTCTGACCGCCGCGCCGCGCCGCACACACAGTGCCGTTGCCGGCCGCAGCTGCTGCTATCGCCGCCTCAGCTGCGAGTCTCACAGACAGGCAGGCACCTGCAGGTGTCCGTCGCGACCACAAGATTTTGCTGTACGGATTGGGAAAGACGATGATTATGGTTTGGTTTGTGGGGCTCTCTACGGAGTGGTTATCAGCGCCCGTTCAAATTCCCAACCTTCTCACATTCCAGTCTCGCCACTTTCCTGAATGATGGTGAAATGTGTAGGACGACACAACCACCTAATCCCGGACGGAGAAAATCCCCGACGGTGCCGGGTATCGAACCAGGGACACCGTGATCGAATTGGAAAAGCCATCAGTTAAAAATGTTACCGGTATTTCATCTTGAATTAGTTAGTAACCTGTATTTTCGGTATTTGTTTGGTTCCAGTTACAACAGGTTTTCTTTCCATTTATTACTGATAATCGGTTAAAATCTGGCAATGCAATTAGCCATTTCAGCAGTGGTTTAATTGATTGCTTTTTAAATAAAACTTTTTTACATTCGTATAATTTTAATTCGTAAAATTCTTGAGCCGTGGCGCTCGTTAATGGCGCGCCAGTGTCTTGGATGTCCATTATCGATCCTTCGATGTTTCTTATCTTTGCTTGCCTTGTTGTTTTCCGCATTCGCGGGGCGAGTGGCAGTTGACGTTTGCTCGGGCTACCTGCTGAGACGCTGCGAAGTACGAGGTGGGAAGCAACCACGTATATGTGGAGTTGGTTGTACGCGTTCTGCCGGTTCAGGATGGAGGATATGTGTTGGCTGCCTGCCTGTCTGCTCTCCTGATTTTGCTCGCCGTGCCTTGAGACCGCCTAGCTTGGGTTGCTGCCTGGTGTATCCCACACGAGTCATACCGGACGTAGCCTTGTGTTTCTTTTAAAGAAAAGGAGAAAATCTATAAGAGCTTCTGTAACCAATTTTGCTGACCTCTTAAGTGTGGCCTTGGCATTTACACTACCTTTGGGGAGATCTAATTCTTTTAAATTTAAGTAGTGAGGGTTCCTCTTCCTTTATAATCTTTTTGGGGGTTTTATTTGAATTTTCTCTTTGGGGTTCCTTCCTGGTGCTTGGTTAAATGTTTACTTGTATAGCGGGAAGTAACTGCTGGTTAAAACTCGGAGGAGGTGTTTGATGTTACTGCCGCCTCTGGCATTCGTATTTTCAATTAAGTGTTGTCATCCCTTCGAGCGACCTGGTGTCACTCCTTGTTAATTAATGCTGGTTTATGTGTACTTAATTTTGAATTGGCCATTTGAATTAATAATTTTGAGCGCAGTATAGCACTAAGGCAACCTCATTGTATACCACCTTCTGCCCCGGTCTAGTACCTTAATTTTCAGTGGCACGAGTTAGCTCCACTACAGGTTTTACTGATGTGCTCCCTTCAAAACCTTGTATAAGTTTGTCCCATGTGTGTCTGGGAACACAGAGACGAGCTTTAGTGTGACTTCAGTGCTAGTCGGTTAATGGAATCTTCATTTTGGATTGACTTCCACTGAAGAGTTCGAGTGGAGCGTAGTGTGTTTAATATGTTATTCATTTAATTACTCTAAGTTTGTTTATTTAATGGGGAGCAAGACATTTAAAGATTTGGTATTAACTCCCCTAGTTGCTGGGTGTTGCTAATTCGTTCCAAATGGCCTACTACTTATTCAATGGCAAGGCTGTTGATTAGTTGGTTACTGTGAGTACAAATTCACGCAATTTATTTGTTGCCGAAATTGTTAAAGTGTCTATGTCGTGATTCAATCACTAGCCACGAGTTTGCACTATATTGATATGAACTTTACATTGCCTCCTTAAAGTTTGTTGCCAGCAGAAACCATTGAAAGAACTAAGTTTTGTCACTGCTGATGTAAACCTTTACCGGGACCAATATTTCATGTTGATGAATTTTGTCTTAAAAGGTGTATTTCTCTGATGTAATAAAAAAGTGATAAAAGAAAAAAGCAAGGGGGCCTTGTCATTCCTATTGTGTCTACTTTGTAACTCGTATCAATTCTCATTGCTTGGAAACATTGGATTATCATAGAGACTGGGAAAAACGCCCAGCACTATTCTATTAATAACACCTACAGTTATAAACTAGCAACGTGCATATCACATAAGAGTAGGTACAGCATTGCATACACAATAACGGGGCTGTTGCCGTGCGGCGTAGCCTCCTAGACGGTACGTGTGTACGCGCAGTGTGCAAGAATGTCCCCCTTTCGTCTATACCAGGGGCGGGCAAACGTTGCACGCGGCTCATGAGCGCACAGCGCAGCACGTGTGCTGCTCGCGTGCAGGCGTCGACCGGGGCTGTGGCGACAGCCGGCAGGTTGCGGCAGTGTAGTGCCAGGCTAAGCTGCGGACGTTGATGCGAAGCGAGCACTATGTAGTGAACGTTGTATTTCAAGAAACGGAGAATTGGAGATTTGCTATCTTTTAAAAAGTAATGGGAGAATCATTTTTTCTTTGTGCAAAAACGTGAAAATTCGAAATGTTTAATATGTGGCAGTATTCTCGCTGGTCAACGGAAGTTTAGTATTGAAGGCCATTATAATAAATTTCACAGGGACGAGTACAATTTATTGTCGGATTCTGAGCGGATGGGGAATTGACTGAGCTTAAGAAGAGCGATCTGACGATACCAGATGAATCTGTCGTAGTTGGCCGGCCGGAGTGGCCGAGCGGTTCTAGGCACTACAGTCTGGAACCGCGCGACCGCTATGGTGGCAGGTTCGAATCCTGCCTCGGCCATGGATGTGTCTGATGTCCTTAGGTTAGTTAGGTTTAAGTAGTTCTAAGTTCTAGGGGACTGATGACCACAGCAGTTAAGTCCCATAGTGCTCAGAGCCATTTGAATTTGTCGTAGTTGCTGTTGTCACGAGAGATCTGCGACTTGTTCTCGTCATGTCTCTCATCTAACTGATGTAACATTTTATGGAGCACTGTTTTCAAGTTTTCAGGACGACAACAGTAATAGCCCAGCGGTATGTGCAAGTTATAAGACTGCGCTTAATATAGCGAGAGCTGGAAAACCGTTTGCTGAATTAATAAGTCTCGGTTAAGAGCAAACATCAGTGATGAAAATTTACGTAACTGTTTGTGTTTGTCTGTATGTAGAAATTTTGTTCCAGATATTAAACGTATCGTAAACTCCACCTGTAATAATTAAATAAAACGTATCGTAGGTAATAGGTACTCTTTCAAACCATGATTTGTTTCAAGCACTCCTACTAACCTTATTCTTTCACTCAATAAAGCAAGCTAGGAAACAAAACGCATTACAGAGGAAGGAGCGGACAGAAGGTACGGTGGGGATGGGAGATAAGCGGGTGGCCAGCTTGCCCCTGTGTGCACGCGGAACACCTGTTAACTGCACGCGTGCAAGTGCACCGCACATGTGCAGGATTCCTGCCCGCCCCTGGTCTATACGGTAATTTCTCGCCTTCGTCCTCGGACATCTGTGTGTTGCAGACTGGTATCGCCTCTCGTTTGGAAGTATTTTACGAATTCCGGTAACAAACAAATACAACTCTCAAATTACTCGTGCTGTAAAAGATTAAAAACGGGAGGAAGCACAGCAACCCTCTGACAAAGACATATGCGGAAAAACAGGCTAACCATCGAATGTAAGAACTTAAATATAAGTGTTGGCATCTGTTGCTTCAAGTGATATTTAGGGGTGAGACCAATATAAATTTTGTTAGTTCCCGTACCCAGCAATATATGACAGCGCTTATCTCTGAGATTTTACATTTGAGGGTTAGCCCGTTTTTCCGCGCATGTCGTCATACACCGAGAATACATCCACAATGTTCCTTGGAAGAGAAGGTAAATTTCATTGATATATCTGTAATTGTACGGAAGTGCTATAAACTTGGGACCCATAATTTTTTGGTTGCTCCAAGCTGAAAAATTGATACCATCAATAAGTGACGACGCAGGAAAGACGCAGGCAAGTGATCAACTTAACAACTTCTCTCTTCCGTTGTCTCCGTGCCCGTTTCCCTCATCTTCGCAGTCCCTCTTGGGAACAATGAGACCGATTTCTGCCGCAGCCTGAACCCCATATCGATCGTGACCTCCTACTCATTCACCTTCATTACTATTTCTCATTCTTCTTTCGAAGTTTGCGTGTATTACTGGAAGTAGCAGCAACTAAAAACCGATAATCTTTTATGTCAGAAACAAGTTATTTTTAACAGTTAAACTGGAGACGAAATGGGGCGGTGAAACCGATAAACTGTTGTATCGGCGATAGCCCCCATGCCTATTGTGAGGAATCAGTACTGTTTCCTTACATTTACTTCACATATTTCTGGTTCTTTCTTTACATTTACTGATGCTAGCAACCTACGGTTCCAAAAAGTGGACTATATTACGATGTGCGGGTAATTTTTCTGTTACGTGAACACTAAGTGATTTGTGCCGCCCAAGCAGTATGTTCATGGAAACTCTTGCGTCGCTTTGGATTGCCAAAACAGATAGCTTTTAGTGGGAGCTGAGAGGGTAGCTTATTAGCTCAGTCTAAATCAGCGGAATAAATAATGTAACTTGAAAAATATACGCTGAGATCCAATGAATAAAGTACAGGATGGTTATAATTAAAGTCTCGGTACTTGAGAGAGACCCAACGAGAAAACGAATGAAAGTAAGACAATGAAACTTTGTGGAAACATTTGCCATGCACGGTATACTATAACCACGGCAGCACTCGAACTGTTTAGAGACTTAGCCGTTACGAATGTACTTCCACCTTGGACCGAAAGCCCCTTTTGACGCCAGATAAATTGCTCCGTTTCCACTTTACGACAGCGGCTACACTGTTTCCCACATTCTATATACCCTCCACTGCTAGTGCTGCCACCTGCAGTTTTTAGTGGTTATTTCTTGACTTCGAACATAGGCGGTGGTCACACGAACGTGACTGGCCTGTGTATATGCCCCATAAATTGGTCATGGTCTGTTATTTAGGTGGCCAAATGGCAAAAAACAATTAGATACTTTTAGTGTCTCATTTACTAACATAATTCTGTTGCTTTAATTCAACTGTTCCATTACCCTTGGCTTGAGTTTTGTTGACATTCATCTGATAACCTCCTCTCGAGACACTATCATCCCTTTAACTGATCTTCTGCGTCGGCTGGCGTCTATTACAGAACTGCAGTGACGTCGGCAAATGTTGAAATTTTTCTTTTATTATTCTCATTGGACTGGAACTACAGAGGTTAAAGATGGGAAGCAGACGTAAATATAGATGAAGGATACAAACACGATCCCACATTCGTATGTGAAACTTACGTTAGAAAGGAAGAAGGAAGAAAGATTAGCAGCTTCAACACGATACCACAGTTCATCAAGAGTAGTGACTGGTGTATTGTGATGAGCCAGTTGCTCGGCCACCATTGATCAGACGTTTTCAATTGGTGAGAGATGGGGAGATAGTGCCACCAGGGCAGCAGTCAAACATTTTCTGTATCCAGAAAGGCCGGTATAGGACCTGCAACATGCGTTCAAAACGCCGTCAATGCGAACAAGAGGTGATCGAGACGTGAAACCAATGGCACCCCATACCATCACGCCGGATGATACGCCAGTATGGCGATGACGAATACACGCTTCCAATGTGCGTTCACCGCGATGTCACCAAACACGGATGCGATCATCATGATGCTCTAAACAGAACCTGGATTCATCCGAAAAGAATGACGCTTTGACATTCGTGCACTCAGGTTCGTCGTTGATTACACCATCGCAGGCGCTCCTGTCTGTGATGCAGCGTCAAGGGTAACCGCAGCCATGGTCTCCGAGCTGTTAGTCCATGCTGCTGCACACGTCGTCGAACTGTTCGTGGAGATTGTTGTGGTCTTGCAAACGTCCTCATCTGTCGACTCAGGGATCGAGACGTGGCTGCACGATCCGTTACAGCCATGCGGATAAGATGCCTGTCATCTCGACTGCTAGTGATACGAGGCCGTTGGGATCGAGCATGGCGTTCCGTATTACCCTTCTGAACTCACCGATTCCATGTTCTCTAACAGTTATTGGACCTCGACCAACGCGAACAACAATGTCGCGATACGATAAACCGCAATCGCCATAGGTTACAGTCCGACCTTTATGAAAGTCGGAAACGTGATGGTACGCATTTCTCCTCCTTACACACAGCATCACAACAACATTTCACCAGGCAACGCCGGTCAACTGCTGTTTGTGTATGAGAAATCTGTTTGGAAACGTTCCTCACGTCTGCACGTTGTAGGTGTCGCCAGCGGCGACAACCTTGTGTGAATGCTCTGAAAAGCTAATCATTTGCATATCACGGCATCTTCTTCCTGTCGGCTAAATTTCGCGTCTGTAGGACATCATCTTCGTGGTGTAGCAATTTTAATGGCAAGTAGTGTATACCGCGTCCGTCTTTCGAGAGCGCCAAGACACACTCGTACCGCCAGGCTGCAATTAAGATCTCATTTCAAGCGGACCAGGCAAGACCTAGAGCACATCAGATTGAAAGATTTATGCTAGACGATTCCCACGTTGCACCTCGAGACATCAATAGGATTCATTTATCAATTATTAGCAGCGTCGTCTATATCAAACTGATAAATGACGAGATGTGCACAGATGTCGCGCGTAGATCCGCTCATGATCTACAATTTAGGTACTCTGACGGCCATATAGGGCTGCCACGATAGACCACGCTGGATTTGGCCTCTGCAGACTGCGGGTCTTCGAGCTCAATTTCGAAATTCTGCCAGATGTTCTCACGACAGCTTTCAAACAGTACGTTGACGTGACAAGATAACTGACTTAAAAGTGGCAAATATGTCAGGCATAACACCTCTTAGATGGCGTGCGGTAAATCAAGACGGAATTGACACAGCACGAGCCGACCCACTTAGTTAACAGGGGCTGCAGGGCCACCGTCATCAGTGATGGACAGCCGCAGCCGCAAACTTGTGCCGGTCGCAGACTGCTTCACACATCGGTAGTCGACTTTGCACTCCCTCCAGCCTACGCGGTGGCTACGAAATCAAAATAAAATGATCTTGCCCAGGACCAAAAATGTCTCTGAGCACTATGGGACTTAACATCTATGGTCATCAGTCCCCTAGAGCTTAGAACTACTTAAACCTAACTAACCTAAGGACAGCACACAACACCCAGTCATCACGAGGCAGAGAAAATCCCTGACCCCGCCGGGAATCGAACCCGGGAACCCGGGCGCGGGAAGCGAGAACGCTACCGCACGACCACGAGCTGCGGACTTGCCCAGGACCGACACAGCCTTCTGACGACAGCACAGCAGACCACACAAATCCTTCCATTTTGTCTCCTGCTGGACTGCTTGACGAAAACGACTACTCGCATCCGCAGGTTGACCTTCCAGAGAAGCTCTAGCAACTTCTGCCTTACTCCCGACCGGGCAGCGTCGGATGACTGCTGTCCGTATTCCGACACGGAGCAACATGTGCGCAAACGACGGACCCTTTGAAAATGCAAGAAACGGCGCTGTACGACATCTAAAGACTGCCCTCTTCGAATGCAGGACGAGAAAGAGGACCTGCCATTGGATGATGCAAAAGGTTCTGCCACCCAGGCGTCGGGTAGAATTACCCCTGTCCCGAACGGCCGGCCGGAGTGGCCGAGCGGTTCTAGGCACTACAGTCTGGAACCGCGCGACCGCTACGGTGACAGGTTCGAATCCTGCCTCGGACGAGGAGGAGGAGATTAGTGTTTAACGTCCCGTCGACAACGAGGTCATTAGAGACAGAGCGCAAGCTCGGGTGAGGGAAGGATGGGGAAGGAAATCGGCCGTGCCCTTTCGAAGGAACCATCCCGGCATTTGCCTGTAGCGATTTAGGGAAATCACGGAAAACCTAAATCAGGATGGCCGGAGACGGGATTGAACCGTCGTCCTCCCGAATGCGAGTCCAGTGTGCTAATCCTGCCTCGGGCATGGATGTGTGTGATGTCATTAAGTTAGTTAGGTTTAAGTAGTTCTAAGTTCTAGGGGAATGATGACCACAGCTGTTAAGTCCCATAGTGCTCAGAGTCATTTGAACCATTTGTCCCTATCGCAGCAGCCCGATGTCGCAGCGACTACAGTACCGGCGCCTGCAGCCAACGGTCCACCTTCTGCTCCTAAGCATGCGCACGATTTCTCCACTGACAGCACTCTCCATTGGTTTCAACCGTCACATCTGACGCTTAGACAGACAAAATTGAGGACGAATCACGCCGTGGGCGCAGATGGCCCCTCGGTTGTGAACAGCATTATCTCATCAAGTCATGCCTTCATCGGCGCTTTGCGGGGACTATCTCTGGCGACCGCAAACAGCTTACTGGCTTACTGGAGAGGGTAGCCGACGAGACTTACTACGTAGCAACAATTAATATCAGTAACATATATGTGAGACGCCCAGCTTAACCCGCCGGACAGGACAGGTAGTTTAAATTGTGGAAAGGGGCCAAAATAAAGGGCTGTCAGTTACACTAGAACATACAACTTTATTACCGTTCAAACATTACAAGCGCCCAAAAAAAAATTTTTGTTTTAATCATACAGCTTTATTCTTTGGGACTTAATTACCGGCTGAAAGCCACTTGAATTGAAAAACTTAATAATAATAAAAACTGAAATAACTTAAAGCGCAAGAAATTTAAAGGCAAACCTTATCTTACAACAGTTCTTTATTTAGGCTGAAGGTCCAAAGTGTGCTATAGTCAATGCCCACACCGTGGCGCCTGCAGCTGCGTGGCCGCGGTCCTTACGTCATACAGGCAACGGCCGGCACGCCCCGCTTATGCGCAGCTCTGCACAGCTGTACAGCGCAGGCGCGGGCCTCACACCCTGAGTAGTGGTGGGCAGGAAATCGCGTATCTGTTAGAAATAACAGTGATTGAGAAGTCACAGATCAATAACAACTTTACAAAATCTAACTGCGATTTCAGTCACAGTTAGCAGTCGCAAATAGCATTTCACATTCCATACTCCTTTCTGCGATTTCAGTGACAAGTCGCGGCTAGAAGTCGCAAGTAGCAACTAAAAAGCGCAGTTAACAGTGCCATCTGTTGGCCAAAGTTCGTACTACGCTCATCTCTGCGACACGCTAGTGAGTCCAATGCGATTTCCGTGACAAGTCGCAACTAACAAGGGAACATCCCCATCGCACCCCCCTCAGATTTAGTTATAAGTTGGCACAGTGGATAGGCCTTGAAAAACTGAACACAGATCGATCGAGAAAACAGGAAGAAGTTGTGTGGAACTATGGAAAAATAAGCAAAATATACAAACTGGGTCGTCCATGGGTAAGATAAGCAATATTAAGGACAACGTGAGGCGAGGAGCTCCGTGGTCCCGTGGTTAGCGTGAAGAGCTGCGGAACGAGAGGTCCTTGGTTCAAACTTTCCCTCGACCGAAAATTTTAACTTTTTATTTTCAGTTTATGTGAAAAACTCTTATGTTTACATCACTTTTTTTGGAGTGATTATTACATCCACAAGAAAACCTAAATCGGCAAGGTAGAAGAAACTTTTCACCCATTCGCCAAGTGTACTAGTTAGGTGGGTCGACAACATATTCCTGTCATGTGACGCACATGCTGTCACCAGTATCGTATACAAAATATCAGACATGTTTTCCTGTGCAGGAATCGGTTGACCTATGACCTTGCGATCAAATGTTTTCGGTTCCCATTGGAGAGGCACGTCCTTTCGTCAACTAATCACACGGTTTTGCGGTGCGGTCGCAAAACACAGACACTAAACTTATTACAGTGAACAGAGACGTCAATGAACGAACGGACAGATCATAACTTTGCGAAAATAAAGAAAGCAAAATTTTCAGAGAAAGGGCAGATCTGAACCGAGGACCTCTCGTTTCGCAGCTGTTCACGCTAACCACGGGACCACGGAGCTCCTCGCCTCACATTGCCCTTATTATTGCCTATCTTACACATGGACGACCCAGTTTGTATATTTTGCTTATTTTTTCATAGTTCCACACAACTTCTTCCTGTTTTCTCGATTGATCTGTGTTTAGTTTTTCAAGGCCTATCCATTGTGCCAACTTATAACTAAATCTGAGGGTGGTGCGATGGGGATGTTCCCTTGTAAGAGTCGCAAGTAGCAACTAAAAAGCGCAGTTAGCACTGCCATCTGTTGAGCAAAGTTCATACTACGCTATTCGCTACCGAGTCAAACTGCGATTTCTGTGACAAATCGCAACTAAGAGTCGCAAGTAGCAACTAAAAAGCGCAGTTAACATACTTTTCGTTATGAGAGCCTTGTGCCTCACGAGATCGATGTGCTGTGTGTGCATATGAAGGGCTTATTTCAATAGTGGTACAAGTCCATTTTTTTCATTTTGAGATACAGAGTCGTAAAGTTAAATGAGCGCTGAAAAATCTGCAGTTGAGATACCAGAAATATTCAAGCATATGGCTTCTTGCTAGAGATGAACCTTTATTTATGTTTGTTTGGATCATTAATTTCAGAAGCATTATAGACAGAAAAGTGGAGGTAATGGACTTGTACCACTGTTGAAATAAGCCCTTCATATTGTATAACGACATACACATTCAGCATCAGTTATGGTTGGTCAAATACTGCTGTGACTCTGAATGTATTATATTAATAAGAACCAACATTGCCTTTTTCTCCTAAAAATATCAAGTAACGTAACAAATGTGTTTGATACTGCTTCCAATATGACAGTTTTGGTTAATACTCCACATGCCTATAGGACTTTGCAATGTTAACACAGCAGAACTCAGACATCTGTATAAGTGTAGTGAAATGAAAACAGTATTATTGAGTCATATGAATGCCTCACTTTTGTTCCGACACAGTTTAAGACTCGGGAGAAAAGTTTTACACCTGGTGTTCTACGTGGCAACTTCACACACAAGAACTTTTTGCCGACACTACTACCACCTACATAAGTAAGCTTTTCCTGTGTTACTTTCAAGTAATGCACTTAAGCTATTCATGATTTAACTGCAAGATCTGTACTTCCCACTTTCATATCAACAGCATCAAAATGCATATTGTAGACATCGGGATATGTTACAGGTCAGTGTCACACCAAGATTGTGGCGAAAGGGTGGGGGGGGGGGGGGGGCACGTTGCTATCCAACAAGTGTTTACCAATAAGTAAGTGGCGGAAAATTACGGGTATTGGACGGCTTAACATGTGGAAAATGAGATTTTTATTATTCAATCACTGTATTTAACATTTATTATTCCTTTAAAATCGCACAACAACTTCAATAAAACACAGTTTAATCACTCACACACTTATTTCACAATTATTTCACTTTTAAACTGCAAATCCTCTAAGAGCTGTCTTGAATCTTCACGAGTCTCTCTCAACAGCCTTGATGTGGATAGATACGTACAGCAACCAGTAATCAGAGTCAGAACTGCGTCTGCAAAAACACAAGGATTATTAAACAATTTTTGCTGTCACTAATTACTAGCAATATAATTGACAGAGCAGATTGCTAATATTTGCTATAATGAATATCACATTTGCAAGAACGATCTCACTGAAGTAATTAAGTCCATCGAAACGCTTAGAAACTAACCTCTCGTCTGACGAAAACGGTCTAAAGAGGCAGTGGCAATTTCTTCAGATCTGGTGACAATGATATTTTGAGTTGATCACTTTACTGAGTGACTGAAATGTAGTTCAGGTACCTGTGAACATAACAATATGTTAGAATTCATTTTCTAAACACGAACTATTACGGTACTGTACGGCTACTTACATATTAATTACACTATTAATATTTTGACAGTTGTTTCTTTAATACAAAATTAAAGCCAACGGAAGAAAAAACGTAAAACATACTTACCAATGATAGGTTTGTTGAGATGCAATTTTCTGTGTGGACAGATGTAACTTTTTCTTACGGTGGTAAGTCGCAGAAATCGCAGGAGTCACAGAAATCGCAGAAGCAGCAGAAGTCACAGAAATCGCAGAAGTAGCAGAAGTCACAGAGATTGCAGAAGTAGCAGAAGTTGCAGAAATCGCAGAAGTAGCAGAAATCGCAGAAGTAGCAGAAATCGCGGAAGTAGCAGAAATCGCAGAAATAGCAGTGGCGGAGGGATACACGACCTCGTTCCATAACTGCGACTCTTAACTGCGACAAATCACAGTTAAGAATAACAGATACTGAAAAGTAGCATTCACAGAAATCACTGATATCGGAAAATCGCAGTTTAGCCCATCACTAACCCTGAATGCCTGCGCACTGTCAGGGCAACCTCAGCCGACGTCCTCCCGAGAGATAGTCACGTGAGGCCGCGCCGCCAATCATAACAGGACACGACAAGCGGAATCGGTTACGGCGGGCATATTCCTCCGCCACCCGCCCTATACAGCCGCATACGCCGCCACGCCTGGCAGTCTCGTGTCGGGCTACCTATGTGCTACGTCGACGTCGCACCTAGGAACGACGCTACGCTGTGCTACGACTGTTTACCATACCGGACCTGGACTCTGCAGCCCAGTCGCTGCTCTTGATCGAGCACCAAGTTGTGTCAGTATTGTGGAACTGTTGGCAGTGAACAGAATTTGGAACTCACTCCAATCGTTATTTGTTGTTTCTCCAGATTTTCAGATCAAACAATTGAATTCAAAACCGGATGAAAGCCCAACACTTAAAATTCAGCAACATTAAAACCTTTAAATTAGCAACAGCCTTACGTGAAACAGTTCTTTAAATTAGGCTGAAGGCCTAAAGAATCTTACGCCTTAAGGGCCAAACAACCTTAATTCTTTTTAAATCGGCTAGAAGCCATACAATTACAAACAACAAGAACAAATAAAAAAAAGGCTGCACACCCAAAGGCGCTCAGATGTTCGAGGGTCGGCCTGGAATTCAAACGCTAGCGCTCGCTTAGGTGAGACAGGCAGTTGGGCCAACCATTCACGAACCGACGACATCCAACCGACCGACAGTCAACGGGCCCCCCAACAAGATAACTTCCACCTCACCCGACCAGGGCACAACAGGGAGTTTAACGAAACAACGTAGAAGATATTGGCGCCCACAACAAATCGTACATGGAGCTGTTAAACTGCACACCGTGCTCGACAGCAACAACACGATGAGGAAACTACACTGCCTGAAATTTGCGTCAACGGCCAGGGCATGTAACCGGAACGTTAACGGGCATAAGGCAGAAGATTCCGCTGGTGCACTTCAGTTCAAATAATCAAATGCAGTGAAACTCTACTGGAGGGTGGCTAGAATTTTCCAACCTGAAAACCACGTTGTTGCTCGCGGGAATATCCCAACAGCCGAGAACGAACTCCAAACGACACAATGCGAACAGTCTTGACTTGCTGGTAGATTAAATCAAAACTCAAGTTTGGTGTCCAGGGTCGGGGAGCCACGGACCTCGTAGCAATGGGAACAGTACCACACACGCCGACACCGCGTAGAGACCGGCAGCGGGCCCGGCCAAACTGCACTCCGCCGAGAATTCCTCGCTGTTCCACGCCAACCGACCGACTGGTCGCACGTCGCCCAGCCGGAAACTATAAGCGCCAGGTCGAAGATAGTCCAAGGTGCGAGTATCGATACACACCACTACTGCCACCCGCAAAAAAAAGAGGATAACATCTTAATCACGATAACCGCTGGAGACTAAACACCGAATCGCAACCAAGGTTTAATCCAGCGCATAGCATGAGCCAGCCGCGGCTCAATATATACACCATAAACTTGCCATGCTCCAAGACATGCTCAGTACAGAGAACACTCACCCTGCCCTCCTTAAGAAGGTGCATGTTGAAGATTTCGCAGGACCGCTCGGGTACACGAGTTGTGCCTCACATGTATCTGTCACTGGTACTGGAGGAGTAGTCCTCCTATGTTAAGGTATACTTGCCGAAGACGTCAAGTATCTCCCTGACGCTATCCAAGGTGTCAGGCTCATAAACAGCTACGTGCCGTCCAGATCGGGTCAGCGTCGTGAACGATCTACCTTGTTTGTGAATGTGATCATGCCTCTATTTACGGGACAGCAGGTCCCCTTGGAACTGGGTGGGCATTTCTGCTACACCCAAGCGCTCAAGGACTAGCCACAATAACTTGCAGCACGTAGGCTCGTGGGAACATGTTCGTGGCGACTGGTCTGGCTTTAAGCGCTATTCTAGCCATTCATCAAGCCACATCGGTCGGGTACATCTCTCGTGCTGCTGATGTGTGGCCTCTGGCGCTTTTCGACCACGCGCTCCGTATCTATGCCTTCATCCTCAGCCATCAGAGGTTGTGGCACATATGCGGTCCATGAAAGTTATACGTAGCCCACCTCGACGAAACGTCGGTGGCTCATAGAGGACATGTGGAAATACTGCACTCACCAGCTTGGCGCCTACCAGTCTGCTCTTTTGTGGTGGTTATTCTACACCAAACATGCCCTCCAGAAGACCTTGATTGGCTAAGGCAGAGAAGTGGTAGCATGAAGACCACATTCCACAGACTTCTATCACAGCTTTCTATGGGAACGGTCCATACTGCCGCACTCGCATGTACGGCAGACGATGGTGAATCATGCAGTCTCCCAGATCGCAACCCTCACGTGAAACCACCTTGAGCGGACGATCCTCAGGGCGCGCCTTCAACACAGAGTGGCTCAGGAGGGACCGTCCATATACCACATCATCTGCAGAAGGACGACGTTGGCGACAGGTCTCGATCCACATTGTAACGGCGGATGTTGGATGACGCCTAGATACTCAGCACGATATAACAAATGCCCGTCCCACCCACTAAGCTAGGCTGTACTCGGAGCATTGCCGTCTTTCAGGAGCGATGACGGCAATCTTTCAGCTCACTTTTGGACGATCTCCCTGTCTATGCAACGGATATCATTGAAGATGTAACAGACTTGGAGGTTCTTGAAACAATACAGACAAGTCGTCAGGACCCAGTAACCTCCCCCTGAGCCCTAGTGGTCTTTCCAGCAATAGCTGGTGCCTGCCTGGGCGAACATTTGCTTTGATATGCTGTCTCCCACGGCGCAGCACCGTGAAACCTTCCTTGACTTATCGTGCCCGCCGTAAACCACGAGGCTGAGCCAGGATCTGAGATTATCGTCCCTGGATCTTACCCAACAGTTACATGAAGATTGTCACTCGACTACTGGTGGCGTGTCTCGAGAATACGGTCCGTTATGTCGTTTCACAGGGCCAGGCATCGTAAGGAGGCGAACATAACATCAGCACTCTGTCACTATCGCGACATGATTGCACTTTCCAAGGGTCGTCAGTTGTCTGGGGTCTTGGCCTCCCTCGATTTGAGCCGCATCTTTGGTACCATTGACCACGCGTTTTTAACGGCAGTACTGCGATCAATGGGTGATCCGGACGCCATTATGAAGATAGTGATGCATTTTCTTCGTGGCGCGACGCCAGGGAGTTGTGCGACGACCGTCTCGCTCCGCCGAGCTGGATCCAGCGCTCGGTGAGACAGAGCTGTCCTCTCTCAGCGATATTGTACGCTTTCGCTCTTTAACCTCTGCACTGTGGCCTCTGACAGAGACCGCCGGGAATGACATTTGGTAGACATGCGTTTTTCTGAATGCCTATGTTGATGATCTAGTGCTCCCACTTCACAGCAGTGATTATGAGAGCGCAGCATTGGTATGGCGGCGATCTACGGCCTGGTATCAGGGTCCAAAAGCCGCACGCCCTCTCTGTCTGTAGATAAGGGGCTGCCTAATGGGTGATTCACTTCCCTACGAGTACAGTAAATGGAAATGGAAATGCCGTGCGGCTATGTCCTCCCGTCAGGTAGACCGTTCGTCTGGTGCAAGTCTTTCGAGTTGACACCACTTCGGGGGGACGAAAGGTGTCGATGGGGACGAAAGGATGATGATAAGGACAACATAGCACCCAGTCCATGAGCGGAGAAAATCTCCGATCCAGCCGGTAATCGAACCCGGGCCATTAGGGATGATATTCCGTCGCGCTGACCAATCAGCTACCAGTGGAGGGCTATGACTACAGTAAGACATACGATACATTGCTTGGGTATTGGTTTCACAACTGAGCTGCAGCGCTCGATAGCCATCCACTGCAAGCATCTACATCTACATCTACATCTACATCTACATCTACATTTATACTCCGCAAGCCACCCAACGGTGTGTGGCGGAGGGCACTTTACGTGCCACTGTCATTACCTCCCTTTCCTGTTCCAGTCGCGTATGGTTCGCGGGAAGAACGACTGTCTGAAAGCCTCTGTGCGCGCTCTAATCTCTCTCATTTTACATTCGTCATTCGTGATCTCCTCGGGAGGTATAAGTAGGAGGAAGCGATATATTCGATACCTCATTCAGAAACGCACCCTCTAGAAACCTGGCGAGCAAGCTACACCGCGATGCAGAGCGCCTCTGTTGCAGAGTCTGCCACTTGAGTTTGTTAAACATCCGTAACACTATCACGGTTACCAAATAACCCTGTGACGAAACGCACCGCTCTTCTTCGGATCTTCTCTATCTCCTCCGTCAACCCGATCTGGTACGGATCCCACACTGATGAGCAATACTCAAGTATAGGTCGAACGAGTGTTTTGTAAGCCACCTCCTTTGTTGAGGGACTACATTTTCTAAGGACTCTCCCAATGAATCTCAACCTAGTACCCGCCTTACCAACAATTAATTTTATATGATCATTCCACTTCAAATCGTTCCGCACGCATACACCCAGATATTTTACAGAAGTAACTGCTACCAGTGTTTGTTCCGCTATCATATAATCATACAATAAAGGATCCTTCTTTCTATGTATTCGCAATACATTACATTTGTCTATGTTAAGGGTCAGTTGCCACTCCCTGCACCAAGTGCCTAACCGCTGCAGATCTTCCTGCATTTCGCTACAATTTTCTAATGGTGCAACTTCTCTGTATACTGCAGCATCATCCGCGAAAAGCCGCTTGGTACTTCCGACACTATCTACTAGGTCATTTATATATATTGTGAAAAGCAATGGTCCCATAACACTCCCATGTGGCACGCCAGAGGTTACTTTAACGTCTGTAGACGTCTCTCCGTTGATAACAACATGCTGTGTTCTGTTTGCTAAAAACCATTTGTTAAATCAGATCAGAGCAGGGTTAACTGATCACCACTTAGGACCCTAAACATTCTGCAGCAGACGCGATATGGCAACGTCTATTTGGCGTCGTGCATTCCCCGTTTTGTGCATACCTTTCCGATCCCACCATCTCTGGCTTGCTGCATGCTGGCAGGTTTTGGATCCTTTGATGGTATGCTAATGCCGTTTAAGGTGTACTAAGAGTCCTTACCTCCCAGAGGAATAGAGGTGCCTTGTGTCTTCTTCATGTTCAGGATAGAGCGAATACGCCTGATATCGGTGAGGGCGATATACTCGTGCTC